>NC_090449.1:778960355-779285980 GCF_031143425.1 Pleurodeles waltl
GAGATTATTGCCAAGACCCCCGCCAGGAAATGAGACTCTCCTGATTGTCCCCCTTGTGGCCCCACTCTATCACTCTGTCCACCTTGAACTGCCATTGCTCCCCTTACTATGTCCCTTTGGACAATGCACCTGTGCTACAAATAAACTGGAACAATACCCTGGACTTTCCTCCATCATCGCCCCATCCCAATGCACTTGCCCCTCTTCTTCTTAGCACTTCAACAAACACCCTTGGAAAAAGATACAAGTATGGAGTATGTAAACTTTTTAAGTATGTATTAATTTAACCAAGTTCAAATATTGCAGTTCAACTGTACAGTTATGTCACATAGGAAAGACCTGTAGTTTCCTGCAGTGATCACACCAGAAGCAATAGTGGGGCACCAACATCTACAAAATGAATTGCCAAAGGGTACAGTGAGTGGGCATAGAAGTGGGAAATAACAGCATGTCAGTGCCAAAGATAATCTAAATAATGTTAATGAACTGTGAAGTAACACTGTCTTACCGGTGTGTCATTGGAAGTATTGTCGTATCACTGCTGTTCTGTTGTCCTCATCCTCATCCTCTGCCTCCTTATCCTCACTGTCCACAGGGTCCACTGCTCCCACACATGCATCTCCAGCCTCTTCCTCCTGCAGAAAAGGCACATGTCATCTCAAGGCAAGGTTGTGCAATATGCAGCATGCCACGATTATCTGGCAGACCTTCTTGGGTGAGTAGCACAGGGATCCACCTGTTAGATGGAGGCATCTGAACTTGGCCTTCAGGAGGCCAAAGGTTCTTTTGATTATCCTTCTTGTTCGCCCATGTACCTCATTGTAACATTCTTCTGCCCTTGTCCAGGCATTTCTCACATGGGTCAGCAGCCACGATAGGGTAACCAGAGTCACCTGCAATACTGAGGGACAACATTTAGCCATACACTATCCCATATGGCCAACACCATACCCATATACCAACACCCACTGGGTGGGAACCAGGGCTCACCTATTGGCCACACCCTGTGCCTCTGTAGTTAGCCCATCACATTTGGGATGCTGCTATTCCTCAGGATAAAGGCATCATGCACTGACCCAGGATACTTAGCATTGACATCGGAAATGTACTGGTCTGCCAAGCACTCCAGCTGTACATTCATGGAGTGAAAACGATTTCGGTACACCTGTTCATTGTGACGGGGGGCACAAATGCAATATGAGTTACATCAATCACCCCAATTACATCCCATTGCATAGAAGTCAGCCTTCACTGTGGCCAAATCCTCCACCTGGGGAGATACAATGTAGCTGCACATGTGTTTAATCAGGGCAGACAACACTCTGGTCAGCACTATTGAGAACATTGGCTGTGACATTCCTGCTGCCACGCCCACTGTCAGTTGGAAAGAACCAGTGGCCAGGAAATGGAGCACTGATAGAACTTGCACAAGAGGGGGGATCCCAGTGGGATGACAGATAGCAGATATTAGGTGAGGCTCCAATTGGCCACACAGCTCTGTGATTGTGACCCTGTCAAGTCTATAGGTGAGGATTATGTGCCTGTCCTCCATTGTTGCCAGGTCCACCAGGGGTCTGTACACGGGGGTATGTCTCATCTCCCATTCATCAGCAGTGGTAGCAATCTAAGGGACAAAGGAGTGAGGAGCCGGTCACAAACTAAACATTGGAGCCACAAAAATACAATGCATGATGTCAATTTGTACTGGATAAGTGGGATATATTCTGTATGACCACCAAATTTTAACTGTGACGCATTTCTTATCAAGAGTCACCCCGCACCCCTAAAATGGCATCCACCTGTCCTGTATGGAGGGACAGATGGAAGTGAGGTAATTCCGCTGTGTGCTTTTACGGAAGGCGGTCGGGAACCGCCGTGCAACTCCTCATTGGTTAACACTGGGCCATATGGGGTACAGTGGCCAATGGTGATGTACGCCGGCGGTGACAGTATGCACCGCCATGGAAATACCGCCATTTTCTATCTGATTCCTCCCTTGGTACCTGACTTTCAACAGGAAAGGACTTACATTGCATGTGCTGCTGTGACCTGTGTCTGGAACCTACCATGGCACATGTGACTGGGGAAAGGGCCCCTGCCTTCACTTCGGAGGAGTTGGAGAAACTGGTGGATGGGGTCCTACCCCAGTACGGACTGCTGTATGGGCCTCCAGACCAACAAGTGAGTACACTGTGAGCACGATGCATGTGGCATGAATGCATGGGGTGGTGTGTGTGAAGACCAGGTGTAAGGGGGGTGGGTGGATGCCCTTTGGGCGACGTATTGGTTGTGTGCTGGGCCGTGTGTGGAAATGGTGATGTGAAGGGGCATGGTTTGCCATAAGTATAACAGGCAGGACTGCTGTGGTAATCCCTCTGCAGGTCAGCACCCATCAAAAGAAGGGTATATGGCGTGCCATCGCCAAGTACGCGCGGACCCTGAGGGGCTATGGCAGGCGGAGCACTCATTGTCGGAAACAGTGGGAGGATCTGAGACGCTGGGCACAAAAGATGGCGAAAGCCCAGCTGGGGATGGCCTCCCAACGAGGAAGGAGTGCCCGTCGAACCTTGACCCCCCTGGTGGCCTGCATACTGGCGGTGGGCTATCCTGAGCTGGATGGGCGCTTGAGGGCTTCACAGCAGCCACAAGGGGGTGAGTACAGTGCCCATCATTACAACTTACGCATGGTAGGGTGGTATCCGGGTGGGGGATGTGTGTCAGTGGGTGCCCCTAGGCCAGGCCTAACATTGCTGAGTAGGTCCCCTGTTGGCAAGGGTCCCGAAGGGATAATCCTGCTACCTAGCTCGTAGGCATCCACTACTGGTCAGGGCTGTGTGGGTCCCAGGTGAGCTGCATTTGGTGGTGTGTGCCCCTAACCATGCCTTGGTGGCTAGCAAAATAACTGGTAGTGCAATGCATAGTGCGTAGGGCTATTCCCTGTGTGTGAGAGTGGTGTGTACGTCAACGGTGGTGTTGGTGCAGCCACTGACCAGGTGTATGCTTTGTCTTCCCCCCTTTTTGTTTTGTCACCCTGTCCTTCTGTGCATTAGCATCATCTGGTGGAGGAGCAGAGCCATCAGCGACAGAGGGAGCTGCATCCCACAGGACCCAGGAGGCAGAGTCCACCGACGCTGAGGGCACCATTGGGACGGAGGGCAAGGGGAGCACCATGGCGGAGACTGGAGGGGACAGTTCTGACACAGATACCTCATCCAATGGAAGTTCCCTGGCGGTGGCCGACACCTCTGTGATCACCCCAGCTACCGGTACAGATGCCACCCCTGTACCCGCACCGCCCTCCCAGCAGACCCTCAGCGAGTTGCCCATGCCCACTCACTCAGGAGGGTGGGCATCTCCTTCACCCCAGGCACCTCAGGCCCTGCCCCAGTTAGCGCTGCTGCCCTGAGTGAGGAGGCTATTGACCTCCTGAGATCCATCTTTTTAGGGCAGTCAACCATTGTGAATGCCACCCAGGGGCTGGCAGCCGAAATGCAACAAACACATTTATTTCTGGAAGGCATTCACACTGGCTTGGCGGCCCAACAGAGATTGATCCTGGCTCTGGCCTGCTCTCTGATGGGAGCCATTGTGCCTGTTTCCATCCTCCCCCCTCCAACTTCCTCTTCTCAATCCCATTCTTCTCAACCCCAACCTACCCCAAGCACACAGGCAGATGAGCATGCACAAAAGACAACACACACGAGTGGCACAGGCAAACACAAGCACCACACATCATCCCACAGGCACTCACACAAACACCATCCAGATGCAGACATACCAACATCCTCAGTTTCCACTGTCTTCTCCCCCTCCTCCACCTCCCTCCCAGTTCCGCCTACTCTCACACATGTATGCACTACATCCTCATCCACTACCAGCATAACCACCACACCTAGCAGAACACACACCTCACTGGCAGACACCTCCACAACAGCCATGCACACGTCTCCTGTGTCCTCTCCCACTGTGTCTGTCCCCACTTCCTAAAGTACACAAACGCAAGCACTCAGACACCCAACAGCCATCCACATCACAACAGCACCCAGCCCATGCACCTGCACCCAAACTCAGCAGACAGGCACCTCCTACAACCACTCCCTCTTCCTCCACTCCCAAACCTCCTCCCTCTTCTTGCCCCAATGTCCCTAAAATGCTTTTCCTTGCCCAACTTGACCTCTTCCCTACTTCTCCCCCCTTCACCTCTGGCCAGGGTGGCAAAAACCCAGACAAGCACCTCAGCCACCCAGTCCACGGGCCCAGTAATCTCCACACTCACTCATGGTGGGAAAGGATCCAGGGCACCTGTGCAGAGGGTGAAGGAGCCTGCACCAGGCAGCATCAAGGAAAGGGTGCCTGCCCCAGCTGCGGCCTGGAAGAACAAGGAGCCATCCCCAGCTGCTGCCAGGAAGGGCAAGGAGCAGGTACTCAGTCGGAGCCCCCACCACCAACCATGATTGTGCAGCCGTCCAAGGCTGCAGGGGATGGGCTGGAGCTCCCCCCCACCAGCAGCAGCAGCACCACCACCACCAGTGGGCAGCCATCCGAGGCTGCAGGGGATGGGCTGCAGCTTCCCTCCACTACCACCAGCAGCGCCACCGCCACCAGAGGAAAGTCATCCGAGGCTGCAGGGGATGGGCTGGAGCCTCCCATCACCAGCAGCAGCAGCACCACTACCACCACTGAGCAGCCGTCACCGCTGGCGGACGGTATATAGTCCTGCCTCCATGGGCTGCTGTGCTGCCTGCCCCCTGCAAATTCAGTGGGTATGACACCCACTTGAGAGACTGTGGCCTTGCACTCCCCAGGTTCAAGCACAGGGCCTGTTGCCCCCTCCAGAGCATGTGGGCAAGTCACCCACCTGAGAGACTGTGGCCTTGCACTCCCCAGGATCAAGAGCACAGGGCACAATGCCCACTCCAGAACCAATGGGTAAGACACCCACCAACCCCAGCCTCCCCAGGATAAAGAGCACAGGGCACGATGCCCCCTGTAGAACCAGTGGGTAAGACACCCACCAATCCCTGCCTCCCCAGGATAAAGAGCACAGGGCACAATGCCCCCTCCAGAACCAGTGGGTAAGACACCCATCAACCCCAGCCTCCCCAGGATCAAGAGCACAGGGCAAGATGCCCCCTCTAGAACAAGTGGAGAAGTCACCCACCTGAGAGACTGTGGCCTTGCACTCCCCAGGACAGAGCAATGGGCATATTGCCCCCTCCAGAACCAGTGGGCAAGTCACCCACCTGACAGACTGTGGCCTTGCACTCCCCGGGATCATGCACAGAGCATGTTGCCCCCTCCAGAGCATGTGGGCAAGTCACCCACTTGAGAGACTGTGGCCCCTCCAGAACCAGTCTTCTTTCATCTGCCAGCAGAGGTGCCCCCCGTCTCCCTGAGGTGCCTGCTTATTTTCCAACTGATGCCCCTGCAGTGTTCCCTCCATGTTGCTGCAGGTGACAGATGGGGCCTTGGACTTTGGCCCTGTGGCCCATGCACAATGAGGACTGGGCAGTGTCCCTTGAACTGTACATACGTATATAACAGTTACACTGCATTTTTGTATTTCTACAGTGTTGATATTATTACACTCACTTTAGCACACTCCTGTTGTCCTTGCATTCTTCATCAGGGATACAGGGTAAATATGTTTTACTTCTGTAGCTGATTGTGTGTATGGTGTTGGGGGGGGGTGTGTGTTGCATGTGTATCACTCTCTTTTTCCTCCCCCCTTCCCTTTGTGCTAGGCAGCTGTACTCACCGTGGTCATCTTCGCCGTCGTTGGTGTTCGTGGTGGAGCATTACATAAAAAATCATTGGGAATATTTGCAGCTCGGGCTCCATAGCGGCGTGGTTTTTCCCTGTGTCTCCAAAGATTAGTCCTTTCCCTTCTGTGCAGTGTTTCCGTCAGGCTTTTGATGTCGTTGGTACCAACCTGGAAAAGGTGGCGGTTTCCAGTGTCTTAATACAGTGGGCGGAACATTGGTTTCCGCCTGCCTGTAGGCAGCTACCACTGTGGTGTCTGTTGTTTCCGCCCTGGTGGTCAGTGTGGCAAAGTGGCTGTCTATGTGAGTTCTCACCACCATGGTCATAATTTGGCAGTAGTTACCACCAGCCTGTTGGCGGTATTACCACCACTTTATCACTCACCGCCAGAGTTGTAAAGAGGGCCATAGTGTCTTGCTCTAAAAAGAACTTAAGAAAATCAGGAGAATATATAGCTTTATGGCTTGTGAGCAGAACCACTGACAATATTTCAGGATCCTACAAATACAAATAAGCAGATGAATCAGATCTTTGTCAAAATCGAAGTAAACAAATTGCTCCTGATCAGTCTTTGTCCCTGTCAGCCTGGGAGCTTCACAGTATTCCCACAGAGCGAATTTATTCAATTCATGTTGGCTAGTGGATTGATGAATATAGTTGTGCCCACAGTGATGAAAACAAAAACTTCTTTATCATTTTCCTGCAACTAGTTAGGGGTCTTTATTGTCCAGTGAAGAATAAGCATTAACATCTTCCAGAACTTGTTTAACTGCCTAAATACCATGGACTGTCTGTTCCCCTAGGCCAGGGCGAGTTTTGTAGGCAAATTCCATTCGTGAGGCAGGCTTTGTGGCACCCCAACCCCACCAGCGGTAAGAGCCAACTACACCTAGTCAGGCTCCTGTGACTTCCATGTGTGCAGCAATCGGGCATAGGCCTTGTACCCCATGTCCCTGTGATGAATTAGGGAACTCTAAGTGCATGGCGTAGTGCAGAGAACTGCTGTGTCTGTAGTGGCCGCCAACGGTAGCGATATTGCATGCACTGAACATGTCCTTCTTCTGTCTTCCCTCGCCCCCTTTTTTGTGGTCTCCCTGTTCTTGTGTGCATTAGCATCATCAGGCAGAGGAGCAGTGGCACCGGAGCAGGAGGGAGCTGTATCCCACATGGCCCTGGAGGGCGAGACAACAGAGTCTGAAGCCACCAGTGGGACGGAGGGCGAGGGGAGCTCCATGGCGGGAACAGGAGGTGACATCATCGACTCTTCCTCTGATGGGAGCTCCCTTGCGGTGGCGGGCCCCTCTGTGCCCCCGCATCAACAGGTACAGCCGCCACCCCCCCTACCAGCACCACCCTCCCAGGAGCCCCTCAGCGTGTGTCCCATGGCCGCTCACCCAGGTGGGTGGGCATCTCCTTCGCCCCAGGCACCTCAGGCCCTGCCCCAGTCAGCCCTGCTGCCCTCAGTGAGGAGGGTATTGACCTCCTGAGATCCCTTACTGTTGGGCAGTCTACCATTGTGAATGCCATCCAGGGTGTCGAGAGGCATTTGCAACAAACAAATGCATACCTGGAGGGCATTCGTTCTGGCCAGGCAGCCCAACAGAGAGCATTTCAGGCTCTGGCCTCAGCACTGATGGCAGCCACTGTCCTTGTGTCCAGCCTCCCCCCTCCAACTTCCTTCACCCAGACCCAATCCCCTGTACCTCAGCCTATCCCACACACACCATCAGACCAGCATGCACACACCTCAACACACAAGGGTGGCTCTGGCAAACATAAGCACCACACATCCCACAGGCCCTCACACAAGCATCATACCCATGCACACATACCAACATCCACTGCCTCCACTGTGTCCCCCTCCTCCACGTCGTCCTCCTCCCTCCCTGTCTCGGCTCCACTCACACCTGCATGCACTACATCTTCAGCCACTACCTCCATCACCAGCACACCCATCACCACACACCGCACACGTGCACTTACCACCCCCACTACCATTCACACATCCCCTGTGTCCTCCACCAGTGTGTCTGTGAGCCCTCCTCCCAAAGTACACAAACGCAGCCACACACCCACCCAACAGCCATCCACCTCACAACAGCCTCCAGCCCATGCACCTTCACCCAAAGTCAGCAAACGTACACCTCCTAGAACCACTACCTCTTCCTCCACTCCCAAACCCCCTCCATCTACCCGTCCCAGTGTGTCTAAAAAGCTTTTCCTATCTAATGTTGACCTCTTCCCTACACCTCCCCTCCGTCCGTCCCCTAGGGCCCACCTTTCCAGGTCCCAACCCAGCACCTCAGCCACCACATCACTGGGCACAGTGGTGCCAGCAACTGCGGGCTTTGGGAGTGCGCCAACCAACAGAGCTGCCAGTGTTCCATGGAGCGAGGGCAAGGACATTCCACCACCTCCAAAAGTAAAAAAGTAGCCCACATCCCGGAGGGAGAAGGCGAAAACACCTGCCACCAAGGGCTCAGGCAAAACAAAAGTGGATAGTGGCAAGACAGCTGCGCCACCATCCAAGGTGAGGAAGAGCCAGAAAATCAAGGCCAGGTCCACGTTGACACCAACCTGCACGGCGGACAAGACCGCCACCTGCATCGCCACACACACCGCCACCAGCACCGCAGTCAGTGAGCCCGCCACCCGCACCGCAGTCACTCAGCCCGTCACCAGCACCGATGCCACAGAGCCTGCCACTAGCACCGCCGTCACAGGACTGCCGCCACGAAGACCGCCACCAGCACCGATGCCACAGAGCCCGCTGCCAGCACCGATGCCACAGAGCCCGCCACCAGCACCGAATCCAGAGACCACTGCAAGCACCGCCGCTACTGACACTGCCGCTAGCACCAATGTCACTGAGGCAGCCGCAAGCACTGCCGCTACTGGCACCACCGCAGACATGGCTGCCATCCCCAGTGGTAAGTCGTCCGAGGCTGGTGGTCAGTTGCAGGAGCCTGGGCAGCTTGCATGTTGCACCACCGTCAGTGGAGTATCACATCCACTAGCTCAGTCCTTGGCAGGATGAAGTACTCTGGGCAGCAAGCTCCCTCCAGAACCAGTGGAGTATCACATCCACTACCTCAGTCCTTGGCAGGATGAAGCACTCTGGGCACCAAGCCCCCCACCCCAGAACCAGTGGAGAATGACATCCACTACCTCAGTCTTTTGCAGGATGAAGCACTCTGGGCACCAAGCCCCCTCCAGAACCAGTGGAGAATGACATCCACTACCTCAGTCCTTGGCAGGATGAAGCACTCTGGGCACAAAGCCCCCTCCAGAACCAGTGGAGACTGTTATCCACTTGAAAGACTGTGGCTTTGCACTCCCCAGCATAGAGCAGTGGGCAAACCACCCATGGAGAGACTTGAGAGACTGTGGCTTTGCACTCCCCAGGATAGAGCAGTGGGCAAACCACCCACTGGAGAGACTTTAGAGATTCTGGCTTTGCACTCCCCAGGATAGAGCAGTGGGCAAACCATCCACTGGAGAGACTTGAGAGACTGTGGCTTTGCACTCCCCAGGATACATCAATGGGCATGGAGCCCCCTCGTGGAGCTGGCGTTGTGCACTCATCCGGCTGAGGTGCCCCCCCCTTCCCCCTGAGGTGCCTGTTTCATTTCGATCTGATGTCCCTGCAGTGTTCTCTCTGTTTGGAGTCTGGTATCGACTGTGGGCTTCGCCCATGCATTTTGGGCCCAGTGGTCCACGGACTATGAATGGTGCACTATCCGGACTTGTGTAGTTGGTGTACATAATTGTTTATACTGTATTTCAAGTTTTGACTAATGGATTTTTATTTATTACAATCGTTCAACTCATTTCCTTTTGTCCTTGCGTTCTTCCAGGGGGGTGGGGGGTGTAAATGTAATGTTGCAGCATGTAGTTGTGTGTATGTTGTTGTGGGTGAGGGTGTGGGTGGGGGTTTTGCGTGTTGCATGTGTGTGTCACTCTCTTTTCCCTCCCCCCTCCCCTGTGTTGTATGTGCAGTACTCACCGTGGACGTCGTCGCCGCCGTCTTTCGTGCTCCTGGTAGAGGAGCAGGAATAGTATCGCAGGGAGTATTTGGAGTTCTGGCTCCATGGCGTCCTGGTCCTCGTGGAATGTGTAGAGGTGAGTGTTTTCCCTTCCAAGTCCTGTTTCGGCTGTGTTTTTTTTCGCGTTGGTTCCGCTCCGGAAAAGGTGGCGGATTCGCCTCTCATAATAGTGTGGACAGTACATTGTCTTCCACCTGTCTGTTGGTGGTGACCGCCAAGCTGTTTGTTTCTACCGCCATGGCGGTCGGAGTGTCAAAGTGGCTGTCTATGTTGGCGGTTTCCGGCCATTGGTCGTGATTCCATTTTTTTTACAGCCGGCCTGTTGGCGGCCTTACCGCCGCTTTAACACGGACCGGCAGGGTTGTAATGAGGGCCCTAGTCTCCTATTAGAATAAAATTAGAATAGAATTCATGACTTTTTTTATTCTAGCCTTAATTTCTTGTTCTGTTCTTATTAACTTTATCCATGTGTACCATTAGATCAATTAATGTACAACAGGTAGGCGGAGTGGGTTCCTGCACTAATTCATCCTTAAATGTGTGGCTAAGGTTTGGTCATTCCAATCTGAAGTTGACACTAGATGCTCGGACAGGGCTATAAGGGTTTTTAGATCTAGATTGCCTTACTTTAGCTCTAATAGCTCTAATTCTGTAATCCTAGAAACGCAGCAAGAAATATTTTCAAGGTATGTTGTGAATTGACAATAACTGGGATAGCCACGTTTCCTTTCAGGGTTCCCAAGCCATAGGGTACTTTACAATGATCAATGGAAGAAGCTTTGACTTTAAAAGAAATTGGATTTGACATTGATTTATACAAATTTGAAATTTTCTTAGGTCTCCATTAAATTTTCAGGCAGTGGAAGAGACATGGTTTCACAAGTTTAAAAACAGGAACTTGAATATGGAGGATTCAAGCCATCATTTGGGATTGCCAAAACTTCAATCTTTACTTGTATTTGTTTTATTCTTGACCTCCAAGTTGGCAGGGTCCATTTTGCATTTGCATTAAATTGATATGGCTCCACAGTCGGTCAAAAAAAATAGCAGTGTCAGCCCTGAACCTGGTACTCTCTTCCCCAATGGATTGGTACAACACTGACAGAAAAGGGTATCTGTGTCAGCATCAAAGTAAACTGGAAATCTTACATATACAGCAAGTTGACACTAGAGTGTTGGAGAATGGCTGCAGGTTGGCAGAGGATGGTAGAAGAGATGATGTGTCAATAAATATATGAAGCGTCTCTGATAAAGTTATGGGCTAACAGCAGAATAAACTGAAAACTGTTGGAGACTGAAGCAGAATAACTGGGGTAGAGAGCAGAGGACATGATGGAAATGGAAAGTAAAGCAGGATCAGTAGCACCAGAGGGGACAAGACTGAACAATAGAAGAAACTCACGAGAGGAGATGAGGCAGTTGAAAGCTAGGCACTGAAGAAAAACAGGAAAATTCCCAAAGCTTCTGGAATGCTGGAAGAAGTTATAAAGCAAAGCGCATGACAGTAGTACATAGTGAAGATCCAGATCTATTTAACACTAGCTCATAAACATTTGAGCATCAAAAGCTGACAGTTCTAGGGGGTTTCAGTATTTAGATTCTGTTGGCCCATACATGAACTTATTTATTTTACAGTCCTCTCCCTTTCTCTGAGACACGGCTAAATTGTGTCTCTGGGGCCATTTTTGTATCAAGTAATGGCCTTTGTGAAATTAAATGGAGAACTATTGTGTTCTGCTCTTTCTGGGATCAGAGGTTCTTGCTTTCTCATTGAGAGGGCTGTTGTGAATAATCATTTTACATCATTCATACATTTTATCTGGGAAAAATCATCCTTTTGATTTATGATGTATAAAGGTGTGAGAACTCACTTAGACATTCACATTAAAACCACTAAGCATTTTTCTAAGCATCAATTATTCAAATAAACAAATAAACAATAGGCATACTATTAGAAAATTATACATGAGGCACATACTGTTAAATGATAATGTACATAAATTCACAAGTTAGTCAATGATTGCAAATGAACAAGGATATATTGGGCCTAAGGCCATGTTGTGCAAGTGAGCAAACGAACAGCATAAAGTGGCTCCTAAAATGCATGTAATGCAAGTCACTACAAATTTGGTATGATAGTAATCCTTCTAGGAAATATGTGAATCTATGTAATCACACTAAAGGGGATTTTATGTCAGTATATATGAATCTGTGTTGTTAACTTATCCAGTAAGGCCCAATAGACCTAAGCCCAATTTGAGTACAAAAGCTGTAAGCAAAGCCTGGCTATATGGTGACTAACAGCAGCAGATGTAAGTGTTTCTCTTTTTAAGATGAGTTCTGTCTCATAAACAGGCCTGGAACCTCCAAATGTGTCAAATGTAAGTTCAATGTAAGTTCAATCATCGAAGGTGATAGGAAGAAACACACCATGGAAATCATTGAAGGAGCTGGGGAAGCTCCAGGAAATGCTGCTTTTGAAGTCAGCAAAAGATGTGTGAAAACGGTTACAGGAGACGTTGCCAGAGAGTAATGCATCACAGTAGGTGAAGATGATTAAGCCGCTGGTGTCTCGACATAAGCAACAGGAGCGCGAAAGCTAGAAACTACTGGGTATGGAAGAGATGCCAAAGATATGCCACATGCTTATGGCACATGAGGAAGCAGCAGCAGCAGTGCACCATAACCAGGAGACATGATGATGGGCAATCCCAGAGCCCTGTTGAGTGAATGATGAAGATTCCCACCAATCAGCAAAGCACTGCCAATAGTTTCAACATAATGATTGAATCAATCATGCCACAGCACGACAGTAACTGCTGGCAGCAAATGGTTATGGAGATTCAGAGACCAGTCCCCATCCCATTTCAAGAGCAGTTCCAGACCCCAGTAGAAAACAATCATGTATCAACAGTAGTGCTCTGAAGATTATAGTTTTATTAACTCTCTTAGAATGACTAAAATGGCGACATCTGCGAAAGGTAGAACCACTGAGAATCCACCAAACAGGATTGAAAAGAATAAACCCCAAAACGTGGGTACTCTTTTGAATGCAATTTTGACAATAGCCAAGGATACAAAGCCTATTATTTCAAACAAAGATTTTAGTATCCCCCATTGAATAAGAAGCATGGAAGACATTGCAAAGCAGCTTGGCAAAATGTGTCAGACACTGAGAATCCAAAAGATGCTATATCTTGGTTACAGAGAGTACTGTCTAAAGGGCAAAAATCTGTCTTACAGAACCTAAAGGAACCCAAGTAAGCAGAGAAAGAAATAAAAACGTTGACACACACCATAACATGAGACATTAGTTATGAAATCATAGTCACCATTTTCAAAGAGAGCATGGTATGAAGGAATAATAGATGCAACTGGCAGACAAGGTAAGGCTCTGAAACATCACAAGAACTGTTGGCCATGATATGTCACATAACAGTAAATATCCGTAAGGCTTACTACATGAAAATATGCTAATAAGGACAGGAGCTTCATTAATTGGCTAATAATAGTGGACAGAATGTCCCATCGTGAAAGAGATATGTATCATATACTAGTTCATATCACCACAAAGACATTTTTATGTACAACCACAAACGTGTGAAGTGACTGACCAAAAAACAGCCCCATGTCAACAGCTTTATACTAGTATCATCAGCTGGGGAAAAAAGGACTTCCTTCTATTAGTTGTAAAGAGAGAAGATGACAGATTATGGCAAACTAACATCATAAGGAGTAAAGAGTGCAGTTCCATTGAGAAGGGGCCTGGATACCATCATGTTTCAACTTCTTGACGTAATTAATACGAACTTCCTTTAACAAACTTTAAAGCTGTGAAGTGATAGCAGAAATAGCACAGACCTGTTTAGATATAGTTTGAAAAGTATTACTTATGACAGAAAAATTGTCCTGCAATACTTTTTTATTGTTTCCTTAATATTCACAGCAGCTTTTTATTCCGAATATGAGGCACACTGCTGTATCAAAACATAAATTACAACAGGTACAGCACTCTTTTTTTCTCACAGGAACTGGACCTAGGAGAAAATGACTTACAATCATATTGTAGTATATTTTCTGCAGAATTGTGGTCACATTTGGTCAACTATTTTTGGCAAAGTTGTCTAACACTTTGGAGGTAATTGTAGCAGGTGAATAAATAAGACCAGGTATATTTGCTAAATTACCAGAGGTCTTCGATAACATTATTTGACTACTTGAAGCATATGATAACATATTAAATGTACCATTTTAATAAACTTCATAAATTTATTAGTGTCCAAGGCTCTTCCCAAACTTCAATCTTGAAAGCGTGTGTAGTTATCTTTAGGAGCTAATGGAACTCGCTAAGGGAAACAAAATTCAGGCAGGTTTGTGTTGAAAAGGTGCATTAAGAAAATAATCTATACTGTGTATAAACAAGCAAAAAATAATATATCGAATATAATAATCTACAAGGATTGCATGCTTTGGTTACTGTTTAATGGAATGGTTTAATGCTAAAATATAGGCCCTCATTATGACATTGTCGGTAAATCCCACTTACCGCCACGCTGACTGCCGCCAACATATCGCTGCCGCCGCGGATATCCGTTCACCATATTATGACACAGACACACCAATCCGTCACTATTCAGCCACACACACAAGTCCGCCACACCAAACGTAAGTGATAAACTGGCGGTATCAAAACCCACACCGTTACACCAACAGAACTACGCCCATCACATTCTGACCTGCGACTCACCACGGCGGACATTCAATGGCGGTAAACCATTGGCGGTACATACCGCTGCGGTCAAAATACACACACACATACAAAACAACACTACATTTGTCAATTTGAATAACACACCCCTGACACCCATATACAAACCACACCACTATAAAACACACACCCACATTACCCACAACCCCTTACGGCTACAAACCATTGGCACGAGACAGACACCACGACCACAGACAAACTCAGAACCACACACCACCTACACATATACACCACCCACGCACCCCACATCACACACCCCAACACATCACCCTACACACCCTCACCTACACAACTCACACAACACCCATGGCACCACAAAGACACCCCAGATTCTCATAGGAGGAGCTAAGGGTCATGGTGGAGAAAATCATCAGGGAAGAGCCTCAGCTATTTGGAGGACAGGTGCAGCAGATATCCATTGCTAGGAAAATGGAGCTATGGAGGAGGCTTGTGGACAGGGTCAAAGCCATGGGACAGCACCCAGAACAAGGGACAACATCAGGAAGAGGTTGAACGACCTACGGGGAAGGTGCGTTCTATAGCAGCAAGTCACCAGCTCGCTATCCAGAGAACTGGCGGTGGACCCCCACTTCCCCCCCACAACTAACAAAAAGGGAGGCGCAAGTCTTGGCAATCATGCATCCTGAGGGCTTGGCTGGAGTAGGAGGAGGACTGGACTCTGGTAAGTCAACTCTATACTACTATCACCCCCCCCACCTGCATGCCATCACATACCCCCCTCACCCTCACTCCCATCACTCCACCACCTCCCACACACCCCACTATCACATCCCACCCATCCCAATGGCAAGCCCTACATGCACCTCCAGTGCATGGACATCACTCACAGCCATGGAAAATACAACCAAAGAGGGCAACCCACCGATGCACAATATGTCACACACAGAAACAATAACACAGCATTTACATCCCCACAGGTATCCCAGCCAATGTCAGCGGAGAAGAGATGCCAGCACTATCCACTCCCCAACTGAAGAGGCCCACAGTGATGACAGCAACTCAGGTCGCCTGGATTTGGATGCCAACCTGGCCCATCAGGGACCTCTGGACAGTCGGTTACCCAGGCCCAGTCACAGACAACCACAGAGCCACCCCATTTGGAAACACCACCACAGCACCCACCCAGCTTATCCATACCACTGTCCCCAGGACACGTCATTCAGCAGTGGTCCACCACTACAGGGACCTCAGGGCACACCTCATACCCAAGACAATCAGGGACCTGGCATCAGTGGCAGTGGACATACGGTTCAGGGGAGAGAGGCACAGGACAACAGGGAAACTGGGAGGACTGCTGTGCACCAGGGGGAGGACAGGCCCAGGGAGCCAACTCTTCAGGAGGCACTCACGAGATCCTGGAAGCCTACCAACACTCCCAGGATACGATGGGCCAGATCCTGGACAGCGTGCAGGAGAACAGGCGGCTGCAGGAGGGACAGTACCAGGGGACCAGGGAGGACCTGCAGGCCATCAGCACCACCCTGGTCTCCATTGCAGGGGTACTGGCAGACATGGCCCTCATTATGAGGGAGGCAGTCTCACAACAGCGGGTCCCGGCCACTAGCCAGGCATCTGAACTGCCTTCCACCTCCGCTGCCGCTAGTGGACAGGAGGACCCACCACAGGACCAACAGGCCACCAGTACCCTTCCCCCTGCAGAAGGTGAACCACCCCGCAAACCTTCCATGCGATCCAGGCAGAAGCCAGAGACTATTGCCAAGACCCCCGCCAGGAAATGAGACTCTCCTGATTGTCCCCCTTGTGGCCCCACTCTATCACTCTGTCCACCTTGAACTGCCATTGCTCCCCTTACTATGTCCCTTTGGACAATGCACCTGTGCTACAAATAAACTGGAACAATACCCTGGACTTTCCTCCATCATCGCCCCATCCCAATGCACTTGCCCCTCTTCTTCTTAGCACTTCAACAAACACCCTTGGAAAAAGATACAAGTATGGAGTATGTAAACTTTTTAAGTATGTATTAATTTAACCAAGTTCAAATATTGCAGTTCAACTGTACAGTTATGTCACATAGGAAAGACCTGTAGTTTCCTGCAGTGATCACACCAGAAGCAATAGTGGGGCACCAACATCTACAAAATGAATTGCCAAAGGGTACAGTGAGTGGGCATAGAAGTGGGAAATAACAGCATGTCAGTGCCAAAGATAATCTAAATAATGTTAATGAACTGTGAAGTAACACTGTCTTACCGGTGTGTCATTGGAAGTATTGTCGTATCACTGCTGTTCTGTTGTCCTCATCCTCATCCTCTGCCTCCTTATCCTCACTGTCCACAGGGTCCACTGCTCCCACACATGCATCTCCAGCCTCTTCCTCCTGCAGAAAAGGCACATGTCATCTCAAGGCAAGGTTGTGCAATATGCAGCATGCCACGATTATCTGGCAGACCTTCTTGGGTGAGTAGCACAGGGATCCACCTGTTAGATGGAGGCATCTGAACTTGGCCTTCAGGAGGCCAAAGGTTCTTTTGATTATCCTTCTTGTTCGCCCATGTACCTCATTGTAACATTCTTCTGCCCTTGTCCAGGCATTTCTCACATGGGTCAGCAGCCACGATAGGGTAACCAGAGTCACCTGCAATACTGAGGGACAACATTTAGCCATACACTATCCCATATGGCCAACACCATACCCATATACCAACACCCACTGGGTGGGAACCAGGGCTCACCTATTGGCCACACCCTGTGCCTCTGTAGTTAGCCCATCACATTTGGGATGCTGCTATTCCTCAGGATAAAGGCATCATGCACTGACCCAGGATACTTAGCATTGACATCGGAAATGTACTGGTCTGCCAAGCACTCCAGCTGTACATTCATGGAGTGAAAACGATTTCGGTACACCTGTTCATTGTGACGGGGGGCACAAATGCAATATGAGTTACATCAATCACCCCAATTACATCCCATTGCATAGAAGTCAGCCTTCACTGTGGCCAAATCCTCCACCTGGGGAGATACAATGTAGCTGCACATGTGTTTAATCAGGGCAGACAACACTCTGGTCAGCACTATTGAGAACATTGGCTGTGACATTCCTGCTGCCACGCCCACTGTCAGTTGGAAAGAACCAGTGGCCAGGAAATGGAGCACTGATAGAACTTGCACAAGAGGGGGGATCCCAGTGGGATGACAGATAGCAGATATTAGGTGAGGCTCCAATTGGCCACACAGCTCTGTGATTGTGACCCTGTCAAGTCTATAGGTGAGGATTATGTGCCTGTCCTCCATTGTTGCCAGGTCCACCAGGGGTCTGTACACGGGGGTATGTCTCATCTCCCATTCATCAGCAGTGGTAGCAATCTAAGGGACAAAGGAGTGAGGAGCCGGTCACAAACTAAACATTGGAGCCACAAAAATACAATGCATGATGTCAATTTGTACTGGATAAGTGGGATATATTCTGTATGACCACCAAATTTTAACTGTGACGCATTTCTTATCAAGAGTCACCCCGCACCCCTAAAATGGCATCCACCTGTCCTGTATGGAGGGACAGATGGAAGTGAGGTAATTCCGCTGTGTGCTTTTACGGAAGGCGGTCGGGAACCGCCGTGCAACTCCTCATTGGTTAACACTGGGCCATATGGGGTACAGTGGCCAATGGTGATGTACGCCGGCGGTGACAGTATGCACCGCCATGGAAATACCGCCATTTTCTATCTGATTCCTCCCTTGGTACCTGACTTTCAACAGGAAAGGACTTACATTGCATGTGCTGCTGTGACCTGTGTCTGGAACCTACCATGGCACATGTGACTGGGGAAAGGGCCCCTGCCTTCACTTCGGAGGAGTTGGAGAAACTGGTGGATGGGGTCCTACCCCAGTACGGACTGCTGTATGGGCCTCCAGACCAACAAGTGAGTACACTGTGAGCACGATGCATGTGGCATGAATGCATGGGGTGGTGTGTGTGAAGACCAGGTGTAAGGGGGGTGGGTGGATGCCCTTTGGGCGACGTATTGGTTGTGTGCTGGGCCGTGTGTGGAAATGGTGATGTGAAGGGGCATGGTTTGCCATAAGTATGACAGGCAGGACTGCTGTGGTAATCCCTCTGCAGGTCAGCACCCATCAAAAGAAGGGTATATGGCGTGCCATCGCCAAGTACGCGCGGACCCTGAGGGGCTATGGCAGGCGGAGCACTCATTGTCGGAAACAGTGGGAGGATCTGAGACGCTGGGCACAAAAGATGGCGAAAGCCCAGCTGGGGATGGCCTCCCAACGAGGAAGGAGTGCCCGTCGAACCTTGACCCCCCTGGTGGCCTGCATACTGGCGGTGGGCTATCCTGAGCTGGATGGGCGCTTGAGGGCTTCACAGCAGCCACAAGGGGGTGAGTACAGTGCCCATCATTACAACTTACGCATGGTAGGGTGGTATCCGGGTGGGGGATGTGTGTCAGTGGGTGCCCCTAGGCCAGGCCTAACATTGCTGAGTAGGTCCCCTGTTGGCAAGGGTCCCGAAGGGATAATCCTGCTACCTAGCTCGTAGGCATCCACTACTGGTCAGGGCTGTGTGGGTCCCAGGTGAGCTGCATTTGGTGGTGTGTGCCCCTAACCATGCCTTGGTGGCTAGCAAAATAACTGGTAGTGCAATGCATAGTGCGTAGGGCTATTCCCTGTGTGTGAGAGTGGTGTGTACGTCAACGGTGGTGTTGGTGCAGCCACTGACCAGGTGTATGCTTTGTCTTCCCCCCTTTTTGTTTTGTCACCCTGTCCTTCTGTGCATTAGCATCATCTGGTGGAGGAGCAGAGCCATCAGCGACAGAGGGAGCTGCATCCCACAGGACCCAGGAGGCAGAGTCCACCGACGCTGAGGGCACCATTGGGACGGAGGGCAAGGGGAGCACCATGGCGGAGACTGGAGGGGACAGTTCTGACACAGATACCTCATCCAATGGAAGTTCCCTGGCGGTGGCCGACACCTCTGTGATCACCCCAGCTACCGGTACAGATGCCACCCCTGTACCCGCACCGCCCTCCCAGCAGACCCTCAGCGAGTTGCCCATGCCCACTCACTCAGGAGGGTGGGCATCTCCTTCACCCCAGGCACCTCAGGCCCTGCCCCAGTTAGCGCTGCTGCCCTGAGTGAGGAGGCTATTGACCTCCTGAGATCCATCTTTTTAGGGCAGTCAACCATTGTGAATGCCACCCAGGGGCTGGCAGCCGAAATGCAACAAACACATTTATTTCTGGAAGGCATTCACACTGGCTTGGCGGCCCAACAGAGATTGATCCTGGCTCTGGCCTGCTCTCTGATGGGAGCCATTGTGCCTGTTTCCATCCTCCCCCCTCCAACTTCCTCTTCTCAATCCCATTCTTCTCAACCCCAACCTACCCCAAGCACACAGGCAGATGAGCATGCACAAAAGACAACACACACGAGTGGCACAGGCAAACACAAGCACCACACATCATCCCACAGGCACTCACACAAACACCATCCAGATGCAGACATACCAACATCCTCAGTTTCCACTGTCTTCTCCCCCTCCTCCACCTCCCTCCCAGTTCCGCCTACTCTCACACATGTATGCACTACATCCTCATCCACTACCAGCATAACCACCACACCTAGCAGAACACACACCTCACTGGCAGACACCTCCACAACAGCCATGCACACGTCTCCTGTGTCCTCTCCCACTGTGTCTGTCCCCACTTCCTAAAGTACACAAACGCAAGCACTCAGACACCCAACAGCCATCCACATCACAACAGCACCCAGCCCATGCACCTGCACCCAAACTCAGCAGACAGGCACCTCCTACAACCACTCCCTCTTCCTCCACTCCCAAACCTCCTCCCTCTTCTTGCCCCAATGTCCCTAAAATGCTTTTCCTTGCCCAACTTGACCTCTTCCCTACTTCTCCCCCCTTCACCTCTGGCCAGGGTGGCAAAAACCCAGACAAGCACCTCAGCCACCCAGTCCACGGGCCCAGTAATCTCCACACTCACTCATGGTGGGAAAGGATCCAGGGCACCTGTGCAGAGGGTGAAGGAGCCTGCACCAGGCAGCATCAAGGAAAGGGTGCCTGCCCCAGCTGCGGCCTGGAAGAACAAGGAGCCATCCCCAGCTGCTGCCAGGAAGGGCAAGGAGCAGGTACTCAGTCGGAGCCCCCACCACCAACCATGATTGTGCAGCCGTCCAAGGCTGCAGGGGATGGGCTGGAGCTCCCCCCCACCAGCAGCAGCAGCACCACCACCACCAGTGGGCAGCCATCCGAGGCTGCAGGGGATGGGCTGCAGCTTCCCTCCACTACCACCAGCAGCGCCACCGCCACCAGAGGAAAGTCATCCGAGGCTGCAGGGGATGGGCTGGAGCCTCCCATCACCAGCAGCAGCAGCACCACTACCACCACTGAGCAGCCGTCACCGCTGGCGGACGGTATATAGTCCTGCCTCCATGGGCTGCTGTGCTGCCTGCCCCCTGCAAATTCAGTGGGTATGACACCCACTTGAGAGACTGTGGCCTTGCACTCCCCAGGTTCAAGCACAGGGCCTGTTGCCCCCTCCAGAGCATGTGGGCAAGTCACCCACCTGAGAGACTGTGGCCTTGCACTCCCCAGGATCAAGAGCACAGGGCACAATGCCCACTCCAGAACCAATGGGTAAGACACCCACCAACCCCAGCCTCCCCAGGATAAAGAGCACAGGGCACGATGCCCCCTGTAGAACCAGTGGGTAAGACACCCACCAATCCCTGCCTCCCCAGGATAAAGAGCACAGGGCACAATGCCCCCTCCAGAACCAGTGGGTAAGACACCCATCAACCCCAGCCTCCCCAGGATCAAGAGCACAGGGCAAGATGCCCCCTCTAGAACAAGTGGAGAAGTCACCCACCTGAGAGACTGTGGCCTTGCACTCCCCAGGACAGAGCAATGGGCATATTGCCCCCTCCAGAACCAGTGGGCAAGTCACCCACCTGACAGACTGTGGCCTTGCACTCCCCGGGATCATGCACAGAGCATGTTGCCCCCTCCAGAGCATGTGGGCAAGTCACCCACTTGAGAGACTGTGGCCCCTCCAGAACCAGTCTTCTTTCATCTGCCAGCAGAGGTGCCCCCCGTCTCCCTGAGGTGCCTGCTTATTTTCCAACTGATGCCCCTGCAGTGTTCCCTCCATGTTGCTGCAGGTGACAGATGGGGCCTTGGACTTTGGCCCTGTGGCCCATGCACAATGAGGACTGGGCAGTGTCCCTTGAACTGTACATACGTATATAACAGTTACACTGCATTTTTGTATTTCTACAGTGTTGATATTATTACACTCACTTTAGCACACTCCTGTTGTCCTTGCATTCTTCATCAGGGATACAGGGTAAATATGTTTTACTTCTGTAGCTGATTGTGTGTATGGTGTTGGGGGGGGGTGTGTGTTGCATGTGTATCACTCTCTTTTTCCTCCCCCCTTCCCTTTGTGCTAGGCAGCTGTACTCACCGTGGTCATCTTCGCCGTCGTTGGTGTTCGTGGTGGAGCATTACATAAAAAATCATTGGGAATATTTGCAGCTCGGGCTCCATAGCGGCGTGGTTTTTCCCTGTGTCTCCAAAGATTAGTCCTTTCCCTTCTGTGCAGTGTTTCCGTCAGGCTTTTGATGTCGTTGGTACCAACCTGGAAAAGGTGGCGGTTTCCAGTGTCTTAATACAGTGGGCGGAACATTGGTTTCCGCCTGCCTGTAGGCAGCTACCACTGTGGTGTCTGTTGTTTCCGCCCTGGTGGTCAGTGTGGCAAAGTGGCTGTCTATGTGAGTTCTCACCACCATGGTCATAATTTGGCAGTAGTTACCACCAGCCTGTTGGCGGTATTACCACCACTTTATCACTCACCGCCAGAGTTGTAAAGAGGGCCATAGTGTCTTGCTCTAAAAAGAACTTAAGAAAATCAGGAGAATATATAGCTTTATGGCTTGTGAGCAGAACCACTGACAATATTTCAGGATCCTACAAATACAAATAAGCAGATGAATCAGATCTTTGTCAAAATCGAAGTAAACAAATTGCTCCTGATCAGTCTTTGTCCCTGTCAGCCTGGGAGCTTCACAGTATTCCCACAGAGCGAATTTATTCAATTCATGTTGGCTAGTGGATTGATGAATATAGTTGTGCCCACAGTGATGAAAACAAAAACTTCTTTATCATTTTCCTGCAACTAGTTAGGGGTCTTTATTGTCCAGTGAAGAATAAGCATTAACATCTTCCAGAACTTGTTTAACTGCCTAAATACCATGGACACACAAAACAACCTGCCATGACAATATTATCCAATGAAATACGTACAGTATAATATGTGGCATCTATACCACTCCCTCCAGCCCCAGCACTTGACATGAAATCCTTTCCTAAAACGATAGAAAGAAAAGAAAACAGCCAGCTGATGCGCATGATAAACAGTATGATAGCTGCATATACAGGATGTGAGAATGAATGTGGAATAAACTATTGTAACTTCAGGAGATGTTGAGGATAATCCAGGAGACAGTGCCTATGACCCATCTTCAACAGGATAATCAGCCCTGTAAGTCACAAAAGGAATGATGGATTTGGTGCAAAAATTCAAATATAGGATCATGGAGGACAAATATCTGCCACTTCTTCTGCAACAGGTAATAATCCGTATATCATCCACAGACTTCAGAAGTTGGTCTTTCCAAAGTGAGGGGGAAGAAAACCAACCATTGTTTCTGCAGGATTAATACCATTTCTTGACAATGGAACTTCTTGCAGTGAAATACAATTTTTACTTCGGTAGATTCTTGTTGTACAGTGAGTGCATTTTATATGGGTTTAGCTATTGAAGTCCCTTCTTGTGACAAATCAGTAACCAACAGAAGTAAACTCTGACTCTGCAGCCTCTCCAATGGTGGAGACTAGCTCAACTCTGGTTTCTTCTTGGAGTACCTCCAGAATAGGCAGAAGATGTGCTGGACTAATCCGGAGGCTCCTTCACAGTGGGGCTTTTTGGGTTTCTATGCAGATGGGGCATGACCCTGCAGTTTAGTTTTACCTGCTTTTATTTGCATGCCAAATACTGAGCTTCAGATAGACATTTCCTTTCTGTAATTGCACTTACTGGCTGAAACATTCTGAAATGAATATTACAAAAGGGAATTTCCAGTTGTAAAGAAGTGCTGGCTCAAGCACTTTCATCCATCATTTTTTTGCAGTCTCACTAAGTAGCAACTTACAAATCTATTGCGGGCGTGGCTTGGTGCCTGCTAAGATGGCCGCACACTAGCGAAACTCTGAGTGGCTGAATAAAGCAACCCCATTATCTGGCAATTAATCCGCCACTTGTTCACAGGCACTAACCACGTTACGACACAGAGGCATGCAGTGAGCCAATCGGGATTCTGTGGGGCCTCGGTGGAGACTCGTGAGTCCCCTGATCCAGTGCGAGGGCCTGCGGCCTGTTCCTCGATGGGGCGAAGGTGGGGCCAATCATTGCTGTCGGCCTCTGACGATTGTGCCACTGTTGAGGAAATGCTGATGTGGGACGAGGGGTTGATCAGTCGGGACCACAGCGGATGGGAGTCCCCTCTTCCCGCCCACACAGACAGAGCTGAGGAAACAACCTCGGGCGACAGGTTCAGGATGCAATCGACATCTCTTGAGTGCCAGCCTGCCCAGGCATGGTGCTATGGCCCGCAGACAGAGAAGGAGCCTGTGCTTGATGCCCACTGGAGCGGGCATGTGGAAGGCATGCAGGAGGAGCAGGCCTGGTTGTGGCATCAGTCCACCAATGAGGAATGGTTTGGCCCCGTCCTCCACCGGAGACACAAAGTTGGACGCTGCAGCCAGGGCCCAGCGAAGGACATCGGGCAGGGAGAGGAACAGCACCTTACCTGCGGCGATGTGAAGAGAGGAGCAGGTGCCTGGTGAAGAGGTGTGGGGGGGGAATAGGAGTGAAATTCCCCTCCACCCACCCTCACACCCTGAGTTGAGCACCCACTCACTAGGGGTGTGGGGAGCCCACAATGTTGGACTGAGCCGGCTAGCAGTGTCCAGGCCTAAAGATAGGCTTCTCAGCAGAGGGGACGGCAGGGGTGAGACCCTGGGCCCTGTAAAGGAAGTGGAGCGCGCTGGGACCGGAGTGGATGCAGCAATAGGGAGGAGTAAAAACTGCGGCTAAGGACCGGCTGCTCACAGTGCGGATTGAGGACATTGGATTGGGCCTAGAGGGCTATCTCAAACTACAAGAGACAGTGTAATAGTGGAGTGCCACCCTTGTCACCCCAAGAAAGGTAAGGGTTGGCCAGGAGGAAGCCAGTGGTCACTGTGAGAGGCAACTGAAGGAGGCATGGTGAGGATGAAGGAGTCTTCGCCTATATAGACCAACAAGATTAACAAAGTTGGCTCCATTAAACCAGCTGCAGGTCCTGCAGGGCAGGGGCTGGAGGTGACAGGAGGGTCGGAGCCCTCACTAAGTGCAATAATGGCAGCCATTACTGATCTTAAAAGCACCATTGACCCAAAGCTTGACACAGTGACTGCTGAAGTGAAGCAGACTTTCAAAAAATCTCAGAGAAAGTTTTGGAGGCAGAATCTCACATTCACCCACTACAATCCAATCTAACAAACTGGAGGAACAGGTCCAGCAACTCACCTGCCAACTAGCAACAATGGCCGCCAAACTCAAAGATCTGGAGGGGCAAGCCCGTCGCAACAACATCAGGGTAGTGGGGGTCCCTGAGGGGCTAGAAGGGTCCAGTGGAAGACCTTAAATTGAGCACCCTCAGACCCAAATGATTGTCCAAGTTTTTCTCGATTGAGTGTTCCCACAGAGCCCGATACCACCTCCAAAACCAGGCACCCCCGCAGACAAGAATAGCTAAGAACTTCAACTATCGCGATAGGGATGCCATCCTGCAGGCGGCCCGTACACATGTGGCCCTATCATTTGAGAGTAGAATGATTTGCTTCTTTCCGGACTTCACCTTCCAGGTGCAGCGTCAACACTGGAGCTTTGAGGAGGTAAAGAAAGCACTATCGGGGTTATTACGACCCTGGCGGACAGCGGTAATTTGGGAAAAGGTACTGCCAACAGTCTGGCAGTACCTTTTCCCAAATCATGACATTGGTGTTTTGGCTCAAGCAAAACCACCAATGTGCAGCTCTGTCCGCCAGGGTGGTAACAGCTGCAGGGCTGAAGACTTCGGTCTCCAGCCCGGCGGCTGTCACAATCCCACCCTCAGGATTCTGACCCCACCTACCGCCATGGTTTTCGTGGCTTTTTTACCCCCACGAAAACCATGACAGTAGGCACTATCAGTGCCAGAGAATTCCTTCCCTGGCACTGATAGGGGTCTCCCCCACCCCTCTCCCCAGAGCCCTCCCCATCCCAACCTCTCCAACATCCACACACCCACACGCGCACACATACACACTCATACACACACGCATACCCACATCCACCCAGGCATGCACACATAGATACCCACACACCGCCAACACACGCAAACATACATTGTCGTACACATGCATTCACAACACACAACAGACACGTACACTCACAGTCATACACGCATGTATTCCACGCGACTCACACCTGTATGCACGCATACAAAAATAGACCCCCCACACAGTCGCACACACCCCCACACACGCACACAATACCCCCACCCCTCTCTCCTGTCAGAGAACCCGACTTACCTGCTTGCAGGGGGTCTTCTGGCAAGAGACTGGTGCGGCACTGCTGCCAGCAGCAGCCTCCGCCAGCAAAACACCCCCAGGCCGTATCATGGAACATGATACGGTAGGCAGTGTTTTTCAGGCGGGCAGCCACCTTACCGCCATCGGCCACCATGACCGTCAACAGAATTCGACTAGCCTTCTGGCAGAATTCTGCCTACGTTCATAATGGGGTTGGGGGTTAGTAGCCACAGCGACGGTTTGTCGGCGGCCGTCACCGCGGCGGCATTTGTCATAATGAGGGCCTATGTGCCAAAGACCTGAAATATATGATGTTGCACCCGGTGAAGCTCCAAATGGTGGCAGAGGCAAAGCATGGATCTTCATCACTCCAGAAGAGGTCTAGGATTGGCTGGAAGGGTGACGCAAAATTGGCAAACGCACTCAGAAAACAGCAAGAAATGAAGGACCAAGTGAGCAGCAGGACAGGCCACGGAGGGAGCAACGGGAGATCCGGGAGATGGAGGAAGCCCGGGCAGCCTGACCTGAGATGTGCTCTGGGAGGAGGGTAAAGACAGTGTACTGCGAGGGGAAGACCTCCCCAGGGGACTCCGTGGGGTAATTAAGAAGCAGTTCTACATGTGGATGGGGTACCAGGGCGCTGGGCCAAACAATGAGCAGTGGAACGAGGGATTTTGGTGGCAGTGAACTGTTGACCTCGCCAAGTGAGCAAGTAAGACATAAAGACAGTAAGACACTGGGGATGCTGCATCGGTGGAGTGCTGTTTCGGCCTAACAGGTGATTGCCAGGTTACCCTAGTTAGCTAAATGACACAGTTAGGGCAATAAGCGCTCTGCATATTGGGGTGGTGGGCAGTTTGGAGCCTACTGTGCAGGGTGGCAGGGTGGGTGTTACTGGGAGTTCAAAAGTTAAGGTTTTGATTTACTGTTCATCTTACTCATCACTATCTGCATGACTCACTGGGCAGAGCAGGAAGGAGGGCAGCACGTTGGAGGGAGAGAGGAGACACCACGCAGCGTCATTCATCTGGAAATCCCTGCAGGACAGCATATCATTCTATCACACAAATGGCGGGACCCGAACAGCATAAATTGATCTTATGGACATGGAACGTTAATGAGCTGGGGAGTAAGGTAAAGCATACCCTAATTATGCAACACTTGCGCAGACTTGCCCCAGATCTGAACACATCTCCGGGGTAGCTACTGTAAAGAGCTTGACTGATTCGGTTATACACTGATGGCGCAATCTGGGTACACAACCGCTGCCAGAGATACTGGCATCCTCATGAGAAAATCAGTGCGCCTTAGCCCTCGCTGCACGATTCTCAGGGCCTATATGTGGCCATTTCAGACATACTGGAGGGACATCTCCTTAATCTCTGCTCAGTATATTTACCACTGATGTTACATGCTTTTACATTACCATTTATCAGTGCCCTGATACTAGAAAGGCCTGAGGGGACTTTGGTTCTAAGTGGGGACATGAATGCAGATATGGCTCCCACTATTGACAGATCAATTGGGGGAGCAGTGGGGGGCAGGGATTCTCTAGCCCTTTGTAGAAGCGCTAGGACTAGCAGATGTATGGCGAGAGCATAATCCACAGCATCATCAATACACATACTACTCACCACCACACAGGACATTCTCTCACGTTGACTATATCTTCACACAACAGACACATGTTGGGGAGTTCAGGGCAGAGTCAAATCTGGCCTGAGGCATGTCCGATCATGCCCCTGTGGAGGTCCTACTGAGTGGCCCCAAGCGGGAAATACACACTACCCCCGCAAAAGGACCCATGGTACCTGAAGGATGAAGCTATAAGAGCTAAGCTTATTAAAGGAGCACAGCACTATTTGAAAGAAAACCGGGGGACAGTGACATTGGCCTCCACATTGTGGGAGGCATTAAAGACTGTAGTTTGAGGACAGGCCTTGGCCTTGGCCCTTATTGAGGGCGGGGGGAGAAAAAGGAAGCAAAGTTAGAATGTGAGGCTAAAGAGGAACATTGAGCGAAATTGGAAGCCGAGACACTCACGGACAATTCAGTGGACCATTGCCGTCGGCTACTCCTTAGACTGCAGGACCTTCAAGAAATAGTGGAGATCAGGGCATGCAGCCATGCACTTGCGACGCAAGCCGTATCTATGACATTGGTGACAAAGCCAACAAGCTACTGGCATGGATTGAGAAAAGAGATAGGTAATGCTCCTGGGTTCCAGCAATCTGAGATGGGACGAACACGCTACACAGGAGAAGCACGGCAATCGCCAAAACGTTTGCGGCCTACTATGAGGACATGTATCAATCCAATACTAACATGACGGGCAGATTGCGTCGACCTCCTAAAAGATTAGACTTTGCCAAAGTTAACGAAGGAAGAGAAGGAGATACTGGAGGCAGACCTGAGAGAGGTAGAGGTCAAAGCAGCACTCAGGAGTCTCCAATCAGGGGGAAACAGCTGGCCCCAATGGGCTACCAGTAGAATTATATAAAGGTGTGAGAAGTAAGATTACTAAGCATATGTTGGCCATGTTTGAGGTGGCAAGGGAGGAAGGTTGTCTACCAATAGATCAAAGGATGGCCACCATAGTGGTTATATTTTAAAAAAGGTAGGCTCTTACAGACCTATCTCTCTGCTCAATGTTGAGACCAAAGTCTGAAGGGTTTCAATACTTAGACATATGCATTACTCGAGAGCTGCAAGAATTTCTTGATAGGAATCTGTCACTGCAGCTGGACTGCTTACAAAAAGACATGACTCTGCCGCTGTCACTGGTGGGCAGAGCGGCCATATTTAAAGTGCTGGCCCTTCCACGCTTTCTGTACATGCTGCAAAACATGCCATTCCCAGTCCCAGTGGTACTCTTTTGAAAGATTGACCATGAGGTCAGGCTCCTGTTATGAAACAGCGGCACCCCGAGAGCGGTGCTGGCAAAGCTGCAACATATTGTGTACGAGGGCGGTTTGGCAGTCCTTAATACACAGTTGTATTGCTGGGAGGTGTGGCTTGATCGTGATAGTGATAGTAATAGCAACTGCTACCACCCACCTAGAAGGTAGTTAGGATCTGGAGAGATGCCACAGCATACCTGGGGTGGAAGAACAAACTCACTAGCATGACACCATTGTGGGATAGTGACCAACTTTGAGAAGTAAGGGGTTTGGAGGGCTTTTCCAAATAGGGTTTGATTGGAATTGAACACCTGGGGGATGTCTGGAGAGACCAGGCCTTGATACAGTTTGAGACCCGCAGGCAGGAATACGATCTGAGAAAAACAAAGTATTACTGATATATCCATCTCAGTCATGCACTGCATAAACCTGTCTTTCAGGGAGACCAATTGCCAGACACATTGCAGATTGAGGATCGGATGCTTGGTGAGCACATGCCGGCCAAGTGAAATCTTTAATATATAGGAAACAACCTCCCTGATCAATTAGGGGCATTTTGGGCCTCATGGTCAGGAGACCTTGGTGTGATAGATGACGATGACTGGACTGTGGCCATGCAAAGTCTGCGGGAGGTGGCCACCAGAGCCCGCTTCCAGCTTGTACAACTTAAAATTCTCCATAAATCCTACTATCCCAGAATGCTGCTACAGAAATTAGGAGGAACTCAGTCCACACACTGTCTCTGGGGATGCAGACACGTAGGTACTTTTTTTCATATACTCTGGGACTGTCCAAGAATTCAGGTCTACTGGAAGGGGGTCAGGACAATATTGTTGCAGGTTCCGCCCTGAAGATCCCCATGGATGCTAGGTGTCTCCTCTTGATGATTACAGGGGAGGCAACATGGTACCAGAAGATGTGGCTGGCATTAGCAGCAGGAGTGGCCAAACGTAATATAGCCCAGGCTTAGGGCAGAGAATCCGCACCTTTCCTAGAACATTGGGAAGCAGACCTTGATTGGTGTCAGAGGGTGGAGCGGGTAGTCTGTCAGTGCAGGGGCTGCCCAAAGAAATGGGAAAAAATGTGAGGGCCATGGCCCACCTTTCAGGGATACTGATAGAGGGAGATACGGGTGGGGAGGGGGGACTTCACGGCTCTGACCTAATGTGTCAACGCTGTCCCATGTGAGTTGCTTGGTTTGTGGCTGTAAAAGCGCCTGCTCCCTGCGGAGAGGAACTCTACCTAGTGTAGGTAATCCCGGATCTATGTAAGAGATGCAAATCTGCCCTCACTGTTGGTTCATGCTGTATGATGAGTACTTTCAATATAAAGTTATTTTAAAAAATCGATCTCACCTGAACACTCTGTTTTGTAAGTTATCCTGGTTCTGTTTTTCACATCGCTTCCTACTGCTGCCCTTTTGATTTAAAGGTCAGGTAATTGTGACTGGATTTTTACTGCAGGAGTACAGTAAATGTGCCTATTTACAGTTCCTCACATAAGTCTTCTGTGACAAGTGAGTTGACAGGATGTTGTTATGCAGCATTCCGTAGTGATACCAATTAGGCACATATGTGCCTACATAATAATTAGAGCAACAGCCCGATTAGAAAGCTCATTACTCTTCTTTCTGTTCATTAGTTCCTTATGCATTTATCATCCGCGCTTGTTTCCGGTACTGGGTTCCTGTTACAACTAAGTGGGACATCACTACACTGAACATTATTTAACAATTTGCAGTGCCACAAAATCTTCAAGGAAGTTCTGGAAATAAACATCTACACCTTATAGACACCCTCGCTACATAAAGGGCATCATTATGATCTTGGTGGTCTGGGCCGCCATGCCGGCGGTGGTGGTAAATACCGCCATCCGGCATGGCGGCCCAGACTGCCATATAATGACCGACCCAAAACCCCACGGCGGAATACACCGCCACCGGTAATACTGGCGGGGGCGGTGTATTCCAATCCGACAGGGCAGCACTGCAAGCAGTGCTGCCCTCCTGATAATAATACCCATTCCGCCAGCCTTTTCCCAGTGGTTCACACCGCCACGGAAAGGCTGGCGGAATGGGTATCTTGGGGCGATTTGGGGGCATGGGCAGTGCAGGAGCCCCTGTGAGGGCCCCATCGCGCAGGTCACTGCCCGATTTACGGGTAGTGATCTGCGATGGGTGGGGCTGCACCCGCCGCACAGAGGCATTGACGGCAGCTCCATGTGGAGCCGTCTGCAATGTCCCGGCCAGGCATTCTGCTGGGCCAGCGGGTAGAACCAATGTTTGCGCCCGCCGGCCCAGCAAATTGTTCATTATGCAGCCAGCGGAGTTCCAGGGGGGCTGGCGGTCAGTTAAATGACCGCCAGCCTGAACACAGCGGTAAACACCGCCGTGTTCATAATGAGGGCCAAAATTTGCCTATACCATAGTAGTACAACTATTTAACAAGGGCACATGCCGAACACCTAATTACAAAGTCACTATAACCTTTCAACAATAGAGCTGAAGCAGTTGAAAAAAACAGTAATTGATCTTTCTCTTTCTCAAAATGAGCTCTCCGAGGTGATTGACCCTCCAACATGTAAACAAATAGTGAACCTTATAAAAACAACTAGACATTCATGAGCAATGAGAACAGATCAAATTCTGCTGATAGTCAAGAAAGCAAATTCAGAGTTTTGTGGAAATTTCTTAGCTCCATTTATCATGTTTTGTATTGACACTGGCCACATTTCAAGATCCTGGACAAGAAATATCATGATTACACTTTTGAAAAAAGGTAGCCACTTGCAAATTAATAACTGTGAGCAAATTACCCACCTCAGTTAAACAGGAAAGAGTGTTGCAAAAGGTATCCTTGAACATCTGGAAGACTGGGCTTACGAAACGGTTATTATCCCCCAGAAACAATAAGGTTGTAGAGATAAACTCTGAGTAACTGATAAATACGTAGATACGTAGAAACTGTGATGCTGAGCCAATTCTGTCTAATAACTCAGGGCTGCTTAAAATATTTAGCATATTGTATGTACAATCTTTGTCCTGTTGCAAACTTTTTCTAAGGAGCCTAAAAACTAGTGTGGATCATTACGGGCACAAGTTATCAACTGTAACCTGCACACAAGGTTACACTTCAATGCAAACATTTATAAAATGTTCAATAGTTCTACACATCTATGATACATTAGGAGGCACATTTGTTTTGTAAACACCAACACCCATTAGCTGAACCCAGGCTGTACAAAATTAGGTAGAAAAGTAATATGGCAGTTACCCACCACTATGTTAATTATAAAACAAACTAGCACACTCGTTGGATGATGTCATCAGTGATGTTTTTTCAGTGAATTTTTAGGGGCTTTTTTTAACGTATAGTAATATTTTATTACCATACGTTAAGCTAACCCATGCTCAGCAGGGATTTGGCCACAGGGCATTGTGTTTTTTAGAGGGGAGAAGAGACATTTGGCCCGCTGCCTGAGTTGAATTAAGCCCATTAGGCCCTGGGGACCACAGGGCTTCATGTTTTTCAAAGGGGTGGGGTCAAGTGACTTCCCTCCAAGAGCCTTATTAGGCAGGCACTGGGGATTCCAGGGCCCTTTTTTTTCATAAAGGGGAGGGGGGCTGCATGCCCTTCTCCACAGGCCTTATTAGGCCACGGGGACCCCATCCTCCAGGGCAGTTTTTTTTTCCAAAGGGGAAGGATGCCACTCAACCCCCCTCCCTGAGCCTTTAAAAGGCCCTGGGGACCCCATCTCCCAAGGCCACTACTTATCTTAAAGGCAAGAGGTGCCGCACTCCTTTTTATAGTATATCTAAATGACTGTGAGTAGCAGTTTGTAGGTGCAGACCTTTTTTCTCCAAGGACTGTTTCCAACCCTCTTAATGGTTTTATTTTTGTCAGTGTCAATGATATTATCATCTGCATTCTCACAAGCAAGGAATGCAACATAGTCTGGATATGGACTACCATAAACTTGCTCACCATTTTTCTTATTAATTTGATGACTTAATCTATGACCTTTGTAATTAGGGGTAGATTGTACATTGGGGCAAGGAGCAGGTAGACACTCATTGCTCCAAATATCTGGACATACAGATTGATCTAAGGCTTTTGTGAGAAAGAACATGATGCAAAAAGGAAATCTGTTGCAGTAATTGCTAATTCCATTATGAGATTTAATACTCTCCCCTATTATGCCTTGGATAAAGGCCAATAATAGCACTATCATGCCAACTTTATACTGCAAAAAGAATAGATGATGGGCGGAATGCAGAACAAATCAAACATTCATCCCAATCACAGATCTGGGTTTAATCCATCAGCTTTTTTGCTCCCCATGCCATTTAAGTTTGGACCCAGCCATATTCAAATTAGTCCTGACCCTGGCTCCCCATGGGAACAGTCCAGCCCAAACTCCCAGGCCAGGTCCTCCATGGACCAGAAACAAGCATCCTGGGACCAGTTTCGGGGTATGACCCCTCATCAGCCAGGCTAGCTTGAACTGGTGGCATAGCGAGTAGGGGACCCACTCTGGGCATCCCCTTCCCATTTAGGATAACAAATGCAAAAAGAACAGATGAAGGACGGAATGCAAAATAAATCAAACATTCACCTCCAGTCACAGAGCTGGGTTTAATCCATCAGTATTTTTGCTCGCCATGCCATCCTAGTTTGGACCGAGCAATATTCAAATCAGTCTTGATCATGCTCCCCATAGGAATAGTACAGCCGGAAGTGCCAGGCCAGGTCTTCCCTGGACCAGAAAGAAGCATCCTTGGACCGGTCTCGGGGTATCATCCCTAAGAGATCAGGCCAGCTTGACTGTTCCTATTGGAAGCAGGGTCAAAACTGATATGCATATGGGTGGATCTATACTGGGGTGGCATGGTGAGCAAAAGAACAATGGATTCAACCCAGATCTGTGAAACGTTCCAGCACTCTGTCCATCATCCTTTTGTGTTGTTAAACTTTATGCTGTAGGGCAGCAGTCTTCCTACTCTTGATGTTCAACCCTATTGAACAGCTAGAGACTTTATTGTCGGATATATTTTTGGGAATCAAAAACTGACGACATTGGGTTGTGTCTTGAGTTGGGATTGACATCATATAAGGTGAGGGCTCCATTGAATGTTCTTAAGAGTTTGGAAAATTACAGGCATACTTCCTAAGAAGATTGGTAGGCAATTCAAGATTCATGACATATCAATTTGTTGAGCTGGCTGGAGATATTATATTTAAAGGGGTTGTTTCACAATAACATAGTTTCACTTCAAAGTTTTAAGGTCACAGTAGCTATAAATATATGTCTCGAACTTGTGATCTTTTTGAATGCATATAATAAATCACTGCAAAAATATTAATACTTCTATTATTGGTGGTCCTTTGACTTATTTGAACCAGGATAAAGATGGAATGTTTTTTTACTTGTAATCCCAGTTCTCTCTCAGTAGAATCTCAATTGAAATCAGAAGCTTTGAATAGTCCGGCCCACGTGCGAAGATCCTGCAGTAGTTCTTATAATGTATCTTTGCCAACTCCAAACGACGGCAGAACAAACATCAGGGGACCCTTCGCATACAGTTATTTCTGATTTCCATGCTAAACAGACCATTTCTTTGCCTACCTTCTTTCAGCATCTTTCTACACCAGCTGAAAGGTCTCTCTATTCTTTAGACATCAGGAGAGTCTTAAAGTTTTACCTAGATAGAAGGAAAAATATTCGCCATTCTGGCCAATTTTTTTGTAAACTATGGTCGGTCCGTACAGGTTTAGCCACATACAAATAGTCTATATCCCGATGGATAGTGTCTTGCATTCATTTATGTTATCAGAAAGTAAACCAGGTTCTGTCTAGCAGACCTAAACCTCATTCCACTAGAGAGAAAACAGCTACAGCTCTTTTAATGAGACATATTCCACTCGCTGAGATCTGTAAAGTGGCTACATGGAGATCTGTTCACACTGTTACCAAACACTATTGTTTGGATTCAGATGCTAGAACAGATACTCAAATAGGTCAGGCCTCCCTAAGAAATGCATTTGCTTAATCTAGTCAGATATTTGTGTTCTCTAATATTTCCAGCAGTCTTTGGTGAGGATGGGCTTGCTATTCTATTCAAAGCTTATGACTATCAATGGAGATCCCCTGAGAGAGTAGGAATGGTTTCTTACCTGTAATTTTATAGCGTATTAAATCAGGCTCACCACTTGATCCTCTTCGGCCTCCCAAATTTGACCCAATGGACCCAATACTATTACAGACGGTCGTACATCTCCTTAGTTATTCTGTTGACAAGGGTTCCTCTGAAGTAGAAGCATGCAATGGTCCTCCCACTCCTAAAGAAACCAGATCTGGACTCTACCATCCGGTCTAACTTCCGTCCTTTCTCCCTGCTGCTTTGTGTCTCCAAGGTTTTGGAGAAACATGTGAAGGCATGCCTGACAACCTATGTTGATTCGCAAAGTTTTTTACATCCTTCGCAGTCTGGTATTAGGGCCGGACATAGCACGGAATCCGCTCTTTTGGAAGTTAATGACCATCTTGGACATCTCCTGGATAAAAGTGGCATCACCGCCCTCATTTTATTAGACCTTAGCCTGGCCTTTGATACTGTGTCCCATTCCATCTCGATTGAGAGACTGGAGGCGCTGGGGATCGAAGGAACTGCTTTGGCCTGCATAACATCTTTTTTTTAAAGGATCGGATGTTTCAGGTCATCTTGGGTAACACCATGTCTGTGATACGGTCCCTTACCTCTGGTGTCCCTCATTGCTCTGTGTTTAGTCAGATGCTGTTCAATATCTACATCTGTCCTTTAGCAGATGTGGTAGAGAGTTGCAGTTTGGCCCTCTTTCTCAAGCGGATGACATGCAAATTATTTTCATTTTGTCTTACTTGCAGATCAAGGTCCTTCGGATCTGACCCTTGGCCTGAGCTGCATTGCCACTGGGATGAACAAGAACTCTCTCAATCTAAATGGTGATAAGATAAAAGACATGATTCTGGGTAAGAACCCGAAAGTCAGGGGCCCCCAACATTGGTCAACTTCCTTAGGAACCCTTCCTGCGCTGCCTGCTTAGGTCAAGAACCTGGGCTTTATATTGCACCAAACCCTTTCAATGAAGCCTCAGGTAACAAAGGTTACTACTATATGCTTTGCCATCCTTATGTGCCTGAAAAAAACTCACCTGGATGATTCCCGCACCAGCCCAAAGGACAATTCATCAATTCTTTATATTTGGTCAACCCCAAACCAACTGAGATCTAAATGAGACCCGTTTTAAATTCATTGCAAGTGCATAAAAGAGCCACTCAAAGTCTAAACAATTCATGGATAGAAATTTGTCCTGGTGTAATTTGTGGGATTGTATGTATTTGCATATCTGAGACTTCCTCTGCAGACAGACTGCCCACAGACTACTCTCAAATCGTTTCAAGATTTTAAAGTTCTTGTGATCAGCCAACAGTCTTCTGGGAACACATGTATAATCAATGGTGGTGAATACTCCATGCTATGAAAGTTGCACAAATACTGAGTCCCAACTTTTGGAGATGCTGAAAAACTTACTGGTCACTTTTACAACTTTTAAGCAGCTGCTGGAGGCATCTAGAGACAAAATGCGACAAGCAGTGGGAGGCATGTTCAACCATATTTTCCATTCAGGGCTCCTGCACAGTTCCCAGCCTGAACTGGTCTGCTGGTATATCTTCCAAGATGCCCTTCTTCAGCACCTTATCTCCCTGTAGCTATAAGGTGTCATCTGTACTGATAGCTGAGAGCAGTTCCAACGCTTTTGCATGGGGGAAAACAAGATAAAGCTTTAAGTTATTCCCAGGCATAGAATGGATAGCAAGCAGATATCCTCTCCTTGCATCTTAGTAGTTCGGTTGCATTTGTAGGAGATGGTGTGGGAATTGTTTCCTACAGGAATTGCTAGCTGGTGACGAGTGATAACCCCTAATCCAATCCCAAGAAAATTCTCCCAGGCCCTGCAGCCCTCCTCCCTCCTTTACTATGTTATGGGTATTTTTCTAAAATGGCAGGGCATCTCTGCCAACATGCGGAGGTCTGACTCCCCACCTAGCGTATGCCCTTTGGAGTTGAGGGAATTTCGCTGGAAAACCAACCCTGTCTAATGAGAGACCAAGTCTCTGGTTGTGAAAGGATATAGGATGGCAATGAATAGGGCAGCTCCAAGTGCCCAATAACAATACACACACACACACACACACACAAAATTAGGTGAATTTATTAAAGTGCATAAATACCCAAAGGCGTCAAGGCACCAAAGACAGTGTTAGACTAGATGAAGGAGCAAACTAATGACCCAGGACCCTCTGTGAGGGCTGAGGCTTATAGAGTGAAAAGCCAGGTTTTACAGGCTTTTCCGAAAGCCTTGTGGCTTTTCAGCATCATAAGATGACGGGGGAAGGTGTTCCATCAATTAGAAGTGGCTACTGAGAAGGATCTACTTCCCCATTTCGCTTTACAAAATTTAGGCACCACCCCTAGGTTATGAGTAGTTGAGCGCAGATATCTGTTTGGCATATACCAGTGAAACATTGCTCTGAATGCTTTAGACCCGAGTTATGTAAGACCTCGTCTGCAGTGCACAAGGCCTTAAACATAATGCATTTTTCCAACAGAATCCAATGAAGCTTGATTAATTCCACTGGAATTGACTGGAATTTGGGAAGACCGAGTATTAGTCTCGCTTCTGCATTCTGAAGAGTCTGCAGCTTGGTCAAATATGACATTGATATTTAAATAATGGGCATTACAATAATCAAGAAGTGAGGAAATCAGGGCCAAAAAAACTGCTATGTGGGCTAACACCAGGATGTAAGGAAGTACTTTGCGGAGAATCATGATGATGTTAAAGCATGCAGATACGGTTCGGTTAACCTGCAAATCAAAAGCAAGATGTTGGTCCACAAGAACACCTGAATGTTTTGACGAACTGGTGGGTGCAGTGTTCCCAACATATCTGGCCACCAGTTATTATTCCAAATAGAGGGTTGACCTCCAAATATGATGACTTCTGTTGTGTCTGCATTTAATTTTAGGCAATTGGCAACCAACTTATGCAGTTGTTGAAGTTCATGGATATAGAATGTCCATCCTCTGTGATAGACACAATTATCTGTGTGTCAGCTGCGTATGAGAGTGTCTGTAAGCAAAACAGCCGGATCTATTTAGCCAGTGGGGATACAAATGGATTAAACAATGTTGAGCCCAGGGATGATCACTTAGGTACTCCACAAGGCAGGGCAAAAAAGCTTGATTTGAATTGACTGTAGGTTACAATTTGAGATCTCTTGTTAGGAAAGATTTCAGCACTTTCAAGGCTGAGTCTTTTATACCTAGATGTAGAAGTCGGTCTGGTCAGGGAGATAGTATTAAAAGCTGTGGACAGATCCAACAGGACCAGTGCTGCAGCCTGACCCGCATCAACTAATGTTCTAATGCTATCCATAGCTGAGACCAAGGCAGTTTCCGAGCCATGGCTGCTCCTGAATTCAAATAGTTCTTGTTCCTCAATAAAGGACATGAGCAGGACATTCAGATGTTTTTCTTACATTTGTGCGGATGTCGGGAGCAAAGACATAGGGCGATCGTTTTTTAAAATGTCTGGGATCTAAATTAGCTTATTTTAAACAAGGGCCTAACTGCTGCTTGTTTCCCACAAACGTGGGTAGCATCCTGTGATGGTGGCCCTATTCAAGGCTGAAGTCAAAGGGGCGGTGATTGTGCTAGCAATCAGCTGGATAGCTTCAGGTAGACTTGGTTTGAAGGGGGACCCTGATTTGAGATTAAGAAGGTGGAGCTCTATTTGATCTTCAGTTATTTGTGTGATCTGTAGTTCCATATTTACTTTCTCTAAGGTTTAACTTCACCTGTGAATCAGACACACAAACACACACATATTTTTTCACTGAAAAAACAAAGGTTAGAGTGACATTGTAGTTAGATGAAAATGTAATTGCTAAACAAATGTTTTAAAATAAAAAACTCTGAACTTCACCTGTTATGGCTAGAAGAGGTAACTATAACTTGGGCCCTCGACAGGCACTGCTTAAGACCTCAAATATTACATCATTCATGAAATGTTCAATGGCATCATCATGGTCATCATGATGACATCTCAAAGGACAACTTACTAAGCTGTCACTTTAACCTTTTTTTTTAAGGGAAAAAAATATTCAAATATATATATTTATTTTCACACAAAAAATAAAAGGTCAAGTAATGTTATAGTTAGGTGAGAATATCAGAGACAACACAACATTTTAAACATACACAACCACCGAAATTCACCAGTTACACTTATCTCTGATAATGATAACTCATCCCCTAAGGTAACTTGCGCCTCCATCATGCACAGTTTTCTTGTCAAAAATGTCCTTGCAAATGTTACAGTGATATTATCAATGATATCAAAGAAGACATTGTGAGAAATGAAATATATGGGGTAACTGCAGTGCATGGCGAGGGCACGAGTTATAGTTACCTTAGGGCACCAGATATAGTTATCAGATATAACAGGCGAATTTTAGGGGTTTTGTACATTAAAAATGTTATGTTGTCACTGATATTCTTACCTAACTATAATGCTACTTTAAGCTTTGGTTTTTTTTCAGTGAAGTTCTAGGGCTTTTTCAAGGTAAAGTTTTTGTTACCACGCGTAAAGCCAACCCCTCTCCCACCCCACACGGTCTCCCAGCTAGGCCCTGTGGTCAAATACCCAGCAGGTAGCCAACCCCACACCCTGCGGCCAAACACCCAACAACTAGTCAACCCCACGCAGCAGGGGATTGGTCGCAGGGCCTGGTCTGCATCCATTTCCTCTGTCAAACCCACCCGGCAGGCAGCCATCCTCATGCTGCACACCGCTTGTCCAGCAGAAGGTTAGCTGTGAGGCATGGTCTGCATCCAGGCCATGCTTCCAGCCCATTACACAGCTCACCCTCCCCAAGCCACTTTGGGCCCCAGGGATCCCTTCTCCCTGGCATTTTTGTTTTTTTAAGAGGAGGGAGCATGTAGATCTCATCCCTGAGCCACTTCAGTCCCCATCCCCTAGTGCCAAAAGATATTTGTACAGGGGAGGGAGTGTGTGCCGCCCATCCCCAAGACACAAGGAGTCCTGGGGACCCCAACCCCCTGGGCCTTTAAAAGTAGGAGTGGCGCACGCCTTCCCCTCCCCAAGCCAATGGTGGCCATGGGGAACCTTTGGCCCCCATGAAATATAGGGGGTAAGGGGGGGTTCACGACCCCCCCCCCACCTCCCTGAGCCTTAATTTTTCCCCAGGGACCCAATCCCTCAGGGCTGAACTGCATTAAGAAGATGGGGGCATGCAGCCCCCTTCCACTAGCCTTCTTGGGTCCTGAGGACCCCATCCCCCGCAGCCAGAGGTGGATGCCCCAGTGCCCACCTGGGGCACACACAAATAACTAGTTGAAAGCTGCAGGAGAAAGCCGTAGGACAGGGTAATTGAGGCATTCCTGGGGTCTGAGGTGCCTGGGGTCTCTTTAGGAAGGAGAGGGGTGTCCAAGAGGCCCTCCTCCACTTCATTAAAACATTAGCACAGGGGTTGGGGTCCTCAGGGGCTCTTAGAGGCCTAGTAAGGGGGGAGCAGGTTCTAAATATGTGTTGCCCACCCAGGCCCACCCCAGGTGAGGGGAGGCACTTTTTTTTTCAACAGCGCTTTTTTTTAAATTCTTGCTGCACATTTGCGGACCCCTCCATGAATTTGCAGTAAAATATGAGAAAAAAAGGTTTTGGGCCTCGGTGGGGTTTGTCCTCTTGGACTCCACCACCAGCACTATGCAGTCAGGATAGCCCTACCATCGTCCCTATGTATTTTTTTACTTTTTTTTTAATGGACTCTGGACCTAGTCCTGACGCCTAAGATCGCTGTTGCCACACTGTTGTTCTGTGCAGCCTATTGGATCTGAGGAGGAGATCACTAGGGTCCACTGAGCCTCCATGCGTAAAATATACAACGTTTTTTAGCATTAATTGCTCATAAACTACTGAGCAGATTTAAATTAAATCAAAAAGCATTATTTCTGGACTGAGATCTAGCTTTCTGCGAAATTTGGTCTAACTCTGCTTAGCGGTTTGGGCAGTGGCTGTTTCTAAAGTCCCTATGGAAAAATTAATAGTGAAAACACGTTTTACCCCCCCCCCACCCCCATGTTTCTCACCCCCTGAGTGTCGGATCCCCCAAAGCTTTACAGTTAGCAGCTGAGGTGCAAATATTTTTGGAACGTTTCGCAAAGATTTGTCAAACAGGGCCAACGATATAAGCAAAACAAGGAATGCATTTAATTTGGAGACACTATCTTAACTATAACTACTCAGACGCAACCACCACTGGATAATATATATATATATATATATTTATAAATGCACATATTTCAAGATAAGTATCAGTAATTTTAAACCATCCTCTCCTTCCACTGGAGACAGGACAACTTACTCATAATGGATAGTTACAGTCTGAGCTTTCAGACAGAGACAAATATGTTTTATAAAATCATCATTGCAGCATTTTTACAACAATCTATATTCGCTGCTAAATTCAATTTTCAATAAAAAATACAATGGTGTACAGACGATGTATATAGCCTTTTCCTAACCTTATTTATGAAAAAATATGGCCTGTATTCACAAGTTGGCTTTTACCATAAATATGCTACCACAGTCTGTATAGTGAAAAAGAGCGTATGTGTCCTTTTACTGCAGGGTCTACCAACTTAAATTTTATGTATGTTCAACATTGAACATTTATGCACCCATATCGCGAGGTATTCAAAGCATTACTTATGGGTGGCTTAGGTATACTGCAGTTCTGTATACCTCTCTCTTTAGCGTCTCTGTAGAGCACAGCTGAGCCTACAATATCATGTCTCACTATAGCACCACTAAATCTGCTATGCAGAGCCTCTGCCTAAGTGAAACTCCTCCCTTTTATGTAGGTGCCTCCAACCAGTCGATTGTGAGCTCCCAGTAGCTCCCAGACCCCTTCAGAGTAGCTCACATCCTGGAGTTCATTTGTAAATAAGCATAGGGTCACCACTTTTTTTTCTTTTAAAGTTAAGGGAAGGCTGTGTTTATTTTACAATATTATGATAAGGCTGCAGATAGCAGGGCCTGATAAGGAGAGGTGTTGATGTCAGATTTATGTCCCAGGGCACAGAGGAGAAGAACTGAAGCACTAAGGTATTTAACCTTTAAATAAAAGTTCTTGTCAACTCAATATTGGACATGAGAACAAACTAGCTCTCACTACAGTAAAGGTTGGAGACCTCAGATTTAATGCATTTGCTTCACCTTCAGTAAAGGACCTCTGCCTCACTAAAGCTCCTGGACCGCACTATAGCACCACTGCACTTGCAGAGTTGCACCTCCACATTATTGCAGCTCCTTTACCTTTCTACTGAATAAATGTATCTGCAATATAGTCCAGCTCTTTTTCTACAGTGCAACTTTCTCGTTTTAGCACTTCAGCATCTCGATATCATGTTTAAAACTGCAAAAGTGTCCTACTTCTCACATGTAATGCCCCTGACATTTACCACCTCTGCCCCTTCAGTATCGTTTTCGGTACCTAAGCAAGAGCACATTTGATTCACTGGTATTCTGTGCACGAATTGCCGCACTTGAAACACGGCCAATGAGCCTTTGTCTCTCTATAAAAGTTATATGGAGAGAGCCCAGGGATTTGGTGGGGGTAGTCGAGGAAGAGGCAAGTCAGGGGGCAGACAGTTCACTAAAGGCCAGGATTGGAGAAGCCTTCTCAGAAGAAACATCCTTCTAAGCCCAGCATCGTGCAAACAATACATCTACATTAAAAACATCGCATACTTTTAAACCCTTTTAGGTTCAACCACTATTCATTTAAAAAAGCTTGAAATAGCAGTCCGCTCATGCAGTGCGCTTTAGAGTGGCAGTGTGAAATGGTACAACGGGCGGGGGAGAGTCGGGGCCGGGGCCAGGAAGGTGGGAGGGGATAAGGACTTGGGTCTCAAGGTATATTTAAGCTGGACTGGGCTGGACGACCTGTCCTTCCCAAAGAAATACACCCTTTGCGGCCCAGCATTCCACAGACAATAAATACAGTATCTACAAACAATGCATTTATAAAAAGACATAGATTAAACTAATTCATTATTTTTTTTAAAAACTGAAACGGTGAGTAGCTAGAAAGGGCAGAGCGGGATCCTCTCGTGTGCGTCTCCCTCATGTCACTAGATGGTCTTTGCCACAGTCCTCGCGTTGACAGCTGTGGTGCAGGAGACAGGGGATGTGGACAAACCCCAGCAGCGTTTCACCTTCAGTGACAAGAACGCAATGGGGGAAACAGCTTTTCAAAACTGATGATAAACTGTTTGCAACAGAAGAACAAACATTGCTTAATGTACCATGTATTCAGAGTTGGAAGGAGGACTTATTTTTTACCATGATACCAAGAACAGATTCGAGAGATGTGTGGTAAAAATAATAGCAAACAATGATAACATTTGAGGAAGATCTTGATTCCACTTTGCTGATTATTCAGGACATATATAATTGGTATTGCCCGTACACGGCCACAAAAAAAACCGCTATGATTGCATCACTTATACAGAAGAAAATATACAGGATCACATAGTTATGAGAACCACTTGCAATAAATAAACAAAGAGGGACAGGTCATAAAATTTAAACTTAATAGAAAACAGTATCAGTTACCAAAAGTATTGATTAATCAGCTAAATGTGTGAAGATGCTAAAAAACAGATCAAAGAGAAGTAGGGTATCCAGAGGACAGAAAGAACAAGTCCAAAAACCTGAATTAGTGTGTAAATAAACAGTGAGCTGGAAAACGAATCATTCATGGGAACTGTTACGGATGTGGCACTAGTGGGGCGTTTTTTAACGGTTTGAAGAGTTCTATCTGTTAAAAAATGTTGTTTGGTAGAGGAAAAGGTATACAAAATTTGCAATGATGTGAAGGAACCGATGTTAACAGAGAAACAAATGAGACAAAATGATAGTAAGTCAAATCAAATCAAATCAAATCATAAGCATTTATAAAGCGCGCTACTCACCCGTGCGGGTCTCAAGGCGCTAGGGGGATGGGGTTACTGCTGCTTGAAGAGCCAGGTCTTGAGTTGCCTCTGGAATGCGAAGTGGTCCTGGGTGGTCCTGAGGTTGGTGGGGAGGGAATTCCATGTCTTGGCCGCCAGGTAGGAGAAGGACCTCCCACCCGCCATGGTGCGGCGGATGCGAGGGACGGCGGCGAGAGCGAGGTTGGCGGAGCGAAGTTGACGGGTGGGTGTGTAGAAACTGAGGCGGTGGTTGAGGTATTCAGGTCCCTTGTTGTGGAGGGATTTGTGTGCGTGGGTGAGGAGTCGGAAGGTGATCCTTTTGGTGACGGGAAGCCAGTGCAGGTGTCTCAGGTGGGCGGAGATGTGGCTTTTGCGGGGTATGTCGAGGATGAGGCGGGCGGAGGCGTTTTGAATTCGTTGCTGACGTTTCTGGAGTTTAGCGGTGGTTCCTGCGTATAGGGTGTTGCCGTAGTCCAGGCGGCTCGTGACGAGTGCGTGGGTCACGGTCTTTCTGGTGTCGGCGGGGATCCAACGGAAGATCTTTCGGAGCATGCAGAGGGTGAGGAAGCAGGAGGATGATACGGCGTTGACTTGTTTGGTCATGGTGAGAAGTGGGTCCAGGATGAAGCCGAGGTTGCGTGCGTGGTCTGAGGGGGTTGGGGCGGTGCCAAGGGCCGTGGGCCCAGGAGTCGTCCCAGGCGGTCGGGGTGTTTCCGAGGATGAGGACTTCCGTTTTGTATGAGTTCAGTTTCAGACGGCTGAGTTTCATCCAATCTGCGACGACTTTCATTCCATCTTGCAGGTTGGTCTTGGCGCTGGTGGGTTCCTTGGTGAGGGAAAGTATCAGCTGAGTGTCGTCGGCGTAGGAGGTGATGATGATGCTGTGTTTGTGTACGATGTCGGCGAGGGGGCTCATGTAGACATTGAAGAGAGTTGGGCTGAGCGAGGAGCATTGTGGGACGCCGCAGATGATCTCGGTGGGGTCTGAGCGGAAGGGTGGGAGGTAGAATCTTTGGGAGCGGTTGGAGAGGAAGGAGGTGATCCAGTCCAGGGCCTGTCCTTGGATCCCGGTGGAGCGGAGGCGGGTAATTAGGATGTGGTGGCAGACGGTTTCGAAGGCAGCCGAGAGGTCGAGGAGGATGAGGGCGACTGTTTCTCCGTTGTCCATCAGGGTTCTGATGTCGTCTGTGACTGAGATGAGGGCGGTTTCTGTGCTGTGATTGGCTGAGAGGGGTCGAGTAGGTTGTTGTCTTCAAGGAAGTTGGTAGGTTGCTTGTTGACGGCCTTCTCTATGACTTTGGCAGGGAAGGGGAGGAGCGAGATGGGGCGGAAGTTCTTCAGGTCGCTTGGGTCTGCCGTAGGTTTCTTCAGTAGGGCGTTCACTTCAGCGTGTTTCCAGCTCTCGGGGAAGGTGGCAGAAGAAAAAGAGCTGTTGATGATGGTCTGGAGATGCGGGGCGATGATGTCGTCGGCTTTGTTGAAGATGAAGTGTGGGCAGGGGTCCGATGGGGCACCGGAGTGGATGGAGTTCATGGTGGCTTTGGTCTCTTCCGTGTTGATGTGAGTCCAGGCGTTGAGGGTGATGGCTGGGGTTGTAGGTTCTGTGGTGGTTGGCTTGGTTTGGTGTCCGAAGCTGTCGTGTAGGTCGGTGATCTTACGATGGAAGAAGGTGGTGAGGGAGTTGCAGAGGTTTTGTGAGGGCGTGATGGCGTTGGCGTTGGCGTTAGGGTTGGAGAGCTCTTTGACGATGTTGAAGAGTTCTCTGCTCTTGTGACTGTTTTTGTCCAGTCTGTCTGTGAAGGAATTTCTTTTGGCGGCGCGGATCAGTTGGTGGTGGTCGCGGGTAGCGTTCTTGAGGGCAGTCATGTTATCTGCAGTGTGGTCCTTGCGCCAGGCTTTCTCGAGGGTGCGGCAGGATTTTTTTTATTCCTTGAGGGCATCAGAGAACCAGAGAGGTTTTTTGGTTTTGGTCTGTCTTGGGAGGCGTCTGAGGGGAGTGAGGTTGTCTGCGCAGTTGGTGATCCAATGCGTAAGGCTGAGGGCTGCAACGTTGGGGTCGGTGGAGAAGGTGGGTTGGTTGTCGCTGAGAGTGGAGAGAAGCTGTTCCGCGGGGATTTTGTTCCACTGTCGGCGTGGGATGGGTTGTGTGCGGAGGTGGCGAATCTTGCGTCGGAAGGTGAAGTGGACACATTTGTGGTCGGCCCAGTGTATAGCGGAGGAGTGGCTGAAGGATACGTGGTTGCTGGCGGAGAAGATGGGGTCAAGCGTGTGTCCGGCGATGTGGGTGGGAGTGTTCACCAGTAGCTTGAGACCGAGGTTGGCGAGGTTGTTGAGCAGGTCGGTGGTGTTGGGGTTGTTGTTCTGTTCCAGGTGGAAGTTGAGGTCGCCGAGGAGGATGTAGTCTGGCGAGGCAAGGGCGTGCGGGGAGATGAAGTCAGTGATAGAGTCGCTGAAGAGGGCGCGTGGACCAGGGGGTCGGTAGATGAGAGTTCCTCTGAGGGTGGTCCTAGGGTCAGTGTGGATCTGGAAGTGCAGTTGTTCGGCGGCGAGGTTGGTGTCTTTGGTGGAGGTGGGGACGTTGATGGAGTCCTTGAAGACGATGGCGATTCCTCCCCCTACTTGGTTGGTGCGGTCTCTCCTGGAAATTTTGTAGCCGTCGGGGATGGCTATGGCGATGTCGGGGGCCGAGGAGGCGTTCATCCAGGTTTCAGTGATGAAGGCGACGTCCGGTGCGGTGGAGTCCAGGAGGTCCCAAAGTTCAACGGCGTGCTTGTGGACGGAGCGTGCGTTGATCAGGATGCATTTGAGGTGGTTGTTGGCGCGTGGGCTGGCGGGCATGGTGGTTTTGTGGTGGAAGGTGAGTTTGCAGGTGTGACATACGAAGGGTCCGTGGGTACGTTTCGGGTTGGGTTGGAAGCAGGTGCTGGAGCGCCCCGGGTTGAGGACGTGGAGGGTGATGGGGTTGTAGCGGTGGTGCAGGGTTTGGGAGTGCTGGGGTACAGGCGCTGTGGCGCTGGGCGCGGTCCAGGCGTGGACGGGCGCAGACGGGCTTGCCTTTGGTGCGCCTTCGGTGCGCCTTCGGTGCGCCAGCGGCGCGGCCACGCAGCGGCCACTATAAGAGGGAGGGGGGAGGGGTCAGCTGGGGGCAGGGGGCGGGAGTGGGGTGACGAATGGGAGCAGGGGGGGCGGGGTGAGCAGGAGGTGGCGGCAGGAAAGCGGAGGGAGGGGGGGTCAGGTAGAGGGGAGAAAAGATAGGGGAGGGGGGTTACAGAGGTGGAGGGGAGTAGGGAAGAAAGATAGGAAGATTGGGGAGGGGGTGTTACAGAGGTGGAGGAAAGTGAGGAAGGACAGAGAGAAGAGTCAGGAGCCGAAGAACAGAAGAGAGAAGAGCCAAGAAGAAGAGGATTGAGGAGTCAGGAGCCGAAGAGCAGAAGAGAGAAGAACCAAGAAGAAGGTAAAGAAGAAAAGGAGCGAGGAGTCAAGAACAGAAGAACAGAGGAGAGACGAGCCAGGAAGAAGGGTAAAGAAGAGGAGGAGAAGAGTCAAGGAAGAGGAGTCAGGCAGAAGAGATACCTGAGAAGCAGAGGATACGAAGAGCACAGATGAAGAACACAGAAGAAGGACCAGGGAAGAAGAGAGAACACGCAGGACGGGGTGCAGGGAAGAAAGAAGAACACAGATGAAGAACACAGATGAAGAAAGAAGAAAGCACACGCAGGTCGCGGTGCAGAAGAGGAGGAAGATACACAGATGAAATACACAGAAGAAGAACACAGAAGAAGAACACAGATGAAGTACACAGAAGAAGATCACAGAAGAAGAACACAGAAGAAGAACACAGATGAAGAACACAGATGAAATACACAGAAGAAGAGCACAGAAGAAGTACACAGAAGAAGAATACAGATGAAGAACTCAGAAGAAGACCACAGATGATGAAAGAAGCAGGAAGAAAACGCGGTGAGGAAGAGGAGCGGGCCGAGAAAGAGCAGAGCCCGCAGCAAGGGGGCTGCAGCAGAGGAGTAAGGACCACTTAAATTATTAGTAAAGTCATGTGGTTAACTAGTAGCATTCCTTGTTGACAAGGAATAATAATTCCGTATCATTTCTAATTAAAAAAATACATTGAAATGGAAAATACAGAAATCTAATTCTAGCCCTGGCCATACAGTGGACATGTTATTAAGATATCTCGTTTTTTTGAAGCTATTCTGCAATTTATAAAGAGGAAAAAACTAGCCAAAAGTTATCAGGTCAGCAAAGTGGTGAACATTTTAGGATGGGAACAAAAGAAAGCATTGTGTATGAAGCAGGATCCTGCTAACGGTTCCTTGGGGCTAGGAAAGGAAGACAAAGGTGGCCACCTCTTTAGATACAATACATTAAAAAGATTGTATCATGCCTGGTCGGGTGTGGACTTTGTGTATTTATAGTTAGGATGAGACTGTGAGGCTGAACACAACAAGCATACAATGCCAATAGGACTCGCTAGTGTGTATAGGTATGGAGAGGTTTGGTGATATATAGGACAAAAGCCACCGCTGAAAACAAACCTCGGCACCTATGTAGCACTATTTAAAAGGCAGGAGAGTGTCCCCGCATATTTAACTGTCAAAGCAGTTTACTGTTGCGCAGTTACACTGTAGTCATTTCATGGACCTCTGGAGGATGGAAGCTGAGGATAGGTGCCAAAAGTTAAATTTGCGGCCTACAACAGTTAAACAGAAGCATCTGTAGCACAATGTTGAACCAACAGAGTAGCTCATGTCTCTCAGTGACCGCATCAATGGCAAACATGCACGCGCTGCAGCTGAAGAGATCTGCCACCACATTTAATCCTCTTGTAGTGCAACAAGGCGCAGTGCCATGATGCGCACTGCTTGAAGCCTGCACTTAAAAGAAGAAGAAATGCAGCGGAGTTTCAGATGTGCGCCTCTGAAGCAGCGCTGAGAGGCAGCGGCTCGTAGGTTCCGAAGAAAGATAGCTGAGGCAGTAAACATTACCCCCTCCTCCGTCTTCAGACCGCATTTACTCCCTAAAAATGGAAACTATATTCAGAATATATTCCCTCTGGCACCTCCCAGTATCATTAACATAAAGATAAGGGACCTGTTTTTCTTTACCTCAACACAGACTATGTCACTCGGTAGGTTGATATTTTAAAGTTAAAGATGGCGTTAAAGTAGTGCGGCTGCGGGGACGCAACGGGCTTTGCTTCTATATTTCGATGCGCCCAGTCCGCTGCAGTGCTGTGGCTTAGACGCGGCATGTTTGCTGCGCTAAACCCTACCATTGGGTTTACTATTCTTATGCTCAATTAAACAGTATGCCGTAGCGGCGCTGCGGAAGATCGTGTTAAATATATAGAAGAGTATGGCTGTGCCGAGCCAGAACGCTGCTTCAAGTGCTCCAGTATTTGAATTAAAATATTTAAAAAACCTTACCGATTGTCCTCCTGCGGAGCACGCAGAGCCAACTCGGTGCATTATAATAAGGATAGGCCACCACTTACATAATGAAATACTTTGCGGTCTCAAAGTCTCGAGATTTGCTTGCCTAAAAAAAGAGAATACTCCTTTGTCGGCATCAGATCTCTGTGGTATATAGATGTAGAAGGTACTCTGGCAGAGGCAAGACTTCTAAAAACAAGCACTGGCACAGCCAACAAATCGCGCTTGTGCGCCCTGTATTGTAATTGTAATTGTAATAGTATTTATATAGCGCTTACTACCCCTGACGAGATGTCGAAGCGCTTTTCGGCGAGTAGCACGCTACTCCGGAACCCAACAAGAATTAGTGATGGATTAGTATCCGGAAATATGAGTACAGTTTTAGTATTATTATGAGGTAATTTGAGTTGCGGATCTGAGAGTTTGTTAGTTAGATTGACTGGAGTAATGGAGGGGTGGAGGAGGAAAGAAATCCAGAAGTGTTAATTGGGAGTATATCCCTCATTTATATATTAAAAAGTATGATTGCATACATTGAATCCTCTGTTGAAACCACAGGTATTCTGACAGCTAAAATGTGCTGAGACTCTACCTATGATGTGCCATATTGCTGCTCTGCAACAACCTGCAGGGCCTCTGGAGAAGGATAATACAAGATTGTAGAACACAAGGCAGCTAAACTTATCAAAATCCTTGGGTGACGAAGTTTCCTTGTGACATATTTCAAAATCATTAGAAAACTTCAAGTCCTTGGAATCTACCTTCTATAGAGTAGCAGGCTCTTCTACACTGGGGGCTCCCAAAGTCTAACCGTAACCCTAGTCAGTGCATAGTGAAAAGTTCATATTGTGCTCACACCAGTCTAAGCAACTGTTAGATCCTAATACTTTGGGGTTCTGGAGTTTTACATCCGCCTATTTCCTATTTAATAGTGTACCCCCAGGTTTTACAAGACCCCTGCACCAGAGCACTCACAATGAACCCGCTAGGGAAACGTCTGAGACAACAGCAAAAATTGCACCTTCAGTATCTTGAATGTGCAAATATCATACTTTTTTATTAGCAGAAAATTTTTGTCCAGTTTTGTGACAGTGATTTTAGATTCGAGGCCACGCAAAAGGAGTCAGATGTCTGTTCACATCATGATACAGCTTTTCACCTAGGATATTCAACTTAGTTCAGGTCTCCATTACTTGACAGCTATTGTTTGATGGTATTCTTTTGAACAAACATATTTAAAAATTCACTAATTCAAAATGCAACGTGGAATATATTAGGAAATATCAATGCAGTATTAATGGGCAAAATTGCTACATTTACAAATTGCTAAATTATTTCATGGCATTGATCGTAATAGCTAATATTTGAGTAGGACATGAACGAAAATCAAACAAAAGTCCTGGATTAATTTTACAGACATTAATAATTAATCCAATAGAAGTCAGAAGCCAAACATAAAGCAGAATAGAAGGGGAAGATAGATGAGAAATCAAAACATGTGGATACTTGAGAAAGTGAGTAATACACAGCTCACTTGATTTGTTTACTTACATTTTATATTTTTTTCATATAATACTAAATCTGAAAGACAGCATAAGTAAGAGTACTTTAAAGGGTGGGAGTGGTGGGAGTGGGTATAAAGGTGGAGTTGTGGGAATATCACACCCTCAAATTGATATTAAGGGTTGACTGATGCTAAGGGAGCTTTCAGTTATGGGTGAGTCCATTGGGTTGTCTGAACCTATGTATCTTGAGGGCTTTGTTACATCTTATCAGTGCTTAATTTGTGCTTGTTGTTTCCGGTGCGGCGCACCTGCACTTATTTTCGAGGGTCAGCACTTATTTTTCTGCCTCAAGCATTTACTGCGAGCAAAAGACACACATGGGTAACACAGAGAAAGAGAAAAACGAAAAGGCATCACGAAGGGAGAAGCAGAAAGCTGCAAGAGTGAGCTGAATGGGCATGGAGTGGCTGTGAACGGATTAAAGAGGCACGAGATGGCTTCAGGATTACGCCACCTCTGTATTCTGTGCTCCCACGTTTAATTGTAGAAGCCAAGTGTTTAAGAGGAGGGCTTTAAGCGTCGGCACGTTTTTATTTACAAATTAAGCACTGTATGGTATTAATTCAGTATTGAGAGGCAGAGTGGCTAAAGGGACAGAATTTTCGAAAATGGAGCCATGTAAGATGAACTACACAAATGTAGTTAAAAAACAAGGACAAGGAACCTGTCTTCACTTCTTCTGTGCTCCCTTAGAGAATGCAATTATTTTTTAGACTACTTGGGCACTGACAGGCTGTAAGATACTCTACATTCTTCTGTTAGATAGATGTACCAGTTTGCCTAAATAAATTGTAAAAGCTTGCAGCAAAACTCGTTTTAGGTCCCAATTCTGTCTTAGCTGATAAATCTATTCCATTACTGGAGAATGCGGTTTCTGCCCTAGGATACATTCAAAGAATGCTAACATGCGGGTCCAGCCTCATTAATGTTTACCTAATGGTTGAGCAGTAATTTTATCCATGCAGATGATCAGACTTCAGAATTCTCACCATAAATCAAAGTGCTTCTCCTGCCTTCATAACCTACTATCTTTCATCATCCTTCTGTTTGGAGTTCATCATTGCTCCTAAATGACATTATATCCTCAGAATTAAATCAGCTTCATGACACGGCTCCCTTGTATTATTCTCCAAAAGCCCCTTGACTGACTCATAGCTGCTTTTTCCTGCAGTTTAGGATTGAGACTCGGCTATCTGCTATGCAAAGATGTCTTCCCCCTTCTGCTTTAATTGACAAATTCTAACAACTCTCCTAGAGAGGAGAAATAATTCTCCAAAATGCAGAGATTGTCTTTGTCAACCCATTTTAGATAAACCTACAATATATTCTGATATCTTTAGTTGATAGGGAAAGCGAATGTTATGCTGAAGGCTGATTTTAATCAGGGGAATAAGACGAGGGATTACTACACCTCTGATAGTTAAGGAACAGCTGGAGATCCTGTAACTTAATCAATAATCATAGCTTGATCTCTGATACTTTTCGAGATGTTACTGCTGCATAGAGTCAACCATTCCATTCCATTTCAGACAGAAATAAGTACATAAAATGAACTTATTAAACAAACACACAGACAAAATCTCAAAATACCTTTACTCTTACAGCCCTGTTACAAAACAGAGCATAAAAATATAGACGTTCGTCAAATAAATCCTATACATAAATGTAGTCAAAATACTGATGATGCCCCACAGATTAAAACCGGACGCATATTTGTCTTGCCCGAGGCAGTTACCACAAAACATCAAGCATTTTCAATGCAACGGGTTTCGCATTTGTTCGAGTTAGAGCTATTACCCTTGTACAGAAAAAAAACAATACATTGATAAAGTAGTCCGGACACCATACGGAAAACATCGAGGCTCGTATGTTTTTAGTAGTTTACCGGTACTGTGTAGGAGGGCTAACCACCGGAAAAGGCATGACATATGCATGCCTTTCACAAATGAAAGCAAGCGGATTTTAAAAGGCAAGCCCACAAACCAATGAAAGTGACTGACGTGACTTGGGCGTGGTTAGAAGCCCAAAGAGAGATTACAGCATGGGACAAAGCGCTTTGCGCTCGACCCTAAAAATCGTGACTGTACTAGTAACTGTGGCTCACAGCAGTCTCCGTGGCTTCTCTGTCCACCCTCCTCCGATCCATGGTGCAGTGCAAACATCTCTGCTTCCTTTCTTAAATATAAAGTGCACAGCTGTCAGCACAGGGATATTAGGAATTGCACCTGTATGATTGTGTGGTGATTTGTGTTTATTCGTTCTTGTTACACCAGTTACGCTATCCTTTTCATATGCTTTTGCTTAGTGACCATCCAACAACTTTACATTTGAGTTTCCCTGACTTCTTTTTCTTCAAGGTGCGTGTCATCTGTCTTGGCAGCTGTTCTTGTTCGCCCTGGCTCCTATTCTCCCTTCTCTTAGGCCCCAATCAACGAAACCACATTGCTTCTGTTGGGACGCTTTTGTAGTGTACAGGTGTTTCCATTATGTTACCAATATAATATAATGTGCTTTTCTATATACTGTTTGTTTTGTGGGTTATTTTCTTTTTTTTGCTGTGGTATTAATTCCTGGTTTGTTTTTCTCTATTCTTTAACTCCATGTTCATGTCCTTAACATTGACAGCAATAAATGCCTACAGACAAGTGATTTGTCGTTATTAGCGTGTGAATTTGGTGTGACAAAATATAACCGAGGAAGAAAGAAAGAGGCAGTGAGAGGGAAAGAGAGTGCAAGACAAAACAACAGGGTGAGAGAGAGATAAGGTAAGAGAGAGAGAGACAGGCAGAGAGAGAAACAAGAGAAGTGCGAGGGGAGGAGAGAGAGACATAGAGAGAGAGGTGAAGAGCGAGTGGGGTGACAAAGAGGAGAACAGAGGGAAAGGGTTGGGTGGGGGAGAGAGAAAGGCCTGAGAGAGAGGAGACATACAGAGGTTGAGAGAGGGGGGGGGAACGAGAGAGAAATGGCTGAGAGAGAGATGAGAGGCATGCAGAGAGTGAATAAGAGAGAGAGGGAGAGATGGAGAGAGAGAGAGAGAGAGAGGGGAGATGGAGAAAGAGAACAGGCAGAGAGAGAGAAAGAGTCAGCGGGGTGACAAAGAGGGGAACAAAGAGAGCGTGAGAGACAGAGTGTGACCTACTTACACACACGTTGTTACTAAAAATGGTGTCAGTGGCTTCTAAATGCCTGCACATGAATGTGTGAAATAAGAATAGCATTTCCAATTTGAAAAGCGTTTGTGGTTGCTGCGGAGGCAATCTTCTATTGTTCTTGTTATGGAATAAAAAAAAAACTCCAAGCATGGTCACCACATAGTAGTGAGTAAATGAAACCGGCCGAGGGTGCACGTGTTAACTGACTGCTGGAGTATTTGCGTACAAAAGTTTGAATTATACAAAATGAATGTTTTTGGCTTTTATAGAAGCTGTTTTGAAACGTTAAAAAAAATTTGGGCACACGCCGCACACATATCTTCACATCTAAAGGCTAAAAGCAGGCCAGAGCGCAGGGGTGCTTGTGTACATCAGGGAAAATATTCTTGTCGCTGCTGGTGGGGGCGTAGAAGTGCCAGGTTGCTGAGGGGTGTGAATTCGATGTCAGGCTGAGACTTAACTCCACCGCAGTCTGACTCCAGCCACAAGGGCTTGCTGCCACTCTCCTGGGAGCCAATGACGATCAATGAGGGAGGGCAGGCATTAATATCAGAGATGATCTGCATGCGTAAAAAAAAAACAGCGCGATCGCGCGGCTACAGTTCACACTAATAAAAGTATCGGCAAAAGTGCAATTAACTGAGTAACAAGGTCGATAGTATGCGAAGCGCTGGACTTCTGCCCAGCGAGATCGCGCTGTAAAAACAGAGAAAAAGTAGTACACAAACCCAGCAAGCCTTGCATGTTTTCTGTACTTGGTCGCTGTGCTTGAGGAGGGCTAACCACCAGAAAAGGCATGACGTATGCGTGCCTTCCACTAATCAAAAGAAGCGGATTCTAACAGGCAAGCCAACTTGCCAATGAAAGACACTGACGTGACGTCGACAGGGCTCCGAGCCCTTTTCTAATCCCTAAAGCGTCTCGCTAGCGATACGCAGACTCAACCCTAAAAACATATGGGAGCATATTTACAAGAAAGTGGCTCATCGGTCCTGATGCACCATTTTTCTTGCACCACCCCTACCCCACCTAACGACACCCTAGTTTCACTGTATTCACAATATGGTGTACCATGGCGGTCGTTAGGACAAAAGCTTCTACATTTTTGTTGCTATTGTAGTGCTTTGTTGCACCAGCGTCAAACTTTTACGCTAGTGCAGCAAAGCACAGAGAGCCCCATTGAATATAATGGGTGCGTCACTTTATCACCTACTCCGAGCAGGAGTTTAAAATTATGGAAAAAATGGCGCAGTGAAATATTGTTAATTTCACTGTGCCATTTTTTCGGGCCTCCCTGTGTCAGAACTCCCCCTTGCATACATTATGCCTGGCGCAGGCATGATGTGGTGTAAGGGTTTCCAAAGTGGTGCAATATGGTCAGGGCATCTTCCTAAATATGGCCTGACAGAAAGGCCTTCTTAACGCCGCCTTACCATAAAAAAAAGATGCTAAGGTGCCTCAAGGTGGTGCTAAGGGCTTAGCAATATGCCCCATAGTTTGGAAGACTCTGTGGGACTTGCTGATGCAACACTCTAACTTAGTTACTAGAAGGGAAAATGCCGATCAGATCAACCCAAGTGCATTAAAAATTGTAATGGAGAAGAAGCTGGAAATACAAACTTAGCATGTATTGCGCTTTTGAAGGAATGTGAAGCATGTGTCCGTCCCTCTACCCTTAAAAAACTTTTCTCCAGGGACATGTGATATGGCCACTGTGGCATTGGGGAGTCATATGTTGCAAACACTTTCAAGCCATGTTGAAATGATTAGAGTGGACGCAGGTACCCCCAGTTCTCGGAAGCCTTTGCACGTAGAGATCCTGAATGACCAGATGACATTACTACAACGAAACACCGCAAATGCAGATGCCTCTCTTCTGCACGAATCACGGCCACACTTTGCATCCTTCGCCACTGGTGCTCCCCAAACAAACCCACACCATGTGGGACAAAGATGTTTAAAACAGCCTTGTACGAGCAGTTTATTTACAAGCTGTCAAACAAACCTGAGACTTACCTGCAGGTGAGGACATCATTCCTGAATAACTACACATCATCATGGTCATCCTTGGGGAATACTGCCCCTTGCTGACACCCCATTGATACGCCTCCACTATGAATGTGGCGAATTCTGCATTCGATCCTTTATCTGGGCATGGCATTACCTGAGAAGCGGCTTTGCATGTGAGAGGGGGACCCCATGTGCTCCATCCATGTGTGATTGCCTACAACCCCCATGACTAGTGTCATTGTTCACAACCACACCTCCTTTTTTTCAACACCCCACAGATGCAAAGGTACCATGTTAAATGTACAACTGCTTCACTCCCCCATCTCTCTTGCCACGCTACCCCCCCTTTTCCCCTTCCCCCTCTAGTTTTAGAGTGTCCAATTCAATGTATTTTACTGTTGGATGAGGATTCCTGCGGCTTCAGGCGTGTGGCGGTTGCTATGTGCTACACTGTCGCACTGTGTTTGTATCTCTCATTTGTGAAACCTAAAAAAAAAGAGTAGACAAGTGAAAATGTTTGCTTTGGAGTACTTTATCCTCCTTTTGCCCACTATTTAGGACACAAGAGGATCAAATGTTATAGACCAGATTGACCTCGTTTGGGCAAAGAGTCACAGGTATCTCATTGTTGCCTCTAGTATCACAGATAAAGGTTCTCAATATATGATAACTGTCGAGTTTCTTTCAATCCAAGATAATTGGAAATTTACAGGAATTACTTGGAACAAGAGTCAAATTGTCAAACTGCTTATGGCATAAACTTACATATTGATAATTTAAGAATTGTTCTCACAATTCAATACCAAATCGTGGATGATATATTTTCAAATAATCTCTCACTTACCAGGTTGACTAACCAAACTGTACCAATGTAGTTTGCTCAAATCAAAGGGAGGTGATGTGCCAAAGATACAGAACAATATTTTAATGGCATATGACTCCTGTATGGGCAGGACTAATCTGGCCAATACTGGCTGGAGTTGGGGAGCTGGCCCTCCTAATCATAAAACCTCAAGCTCCATCTAGTGTTATATCTGCTTTAGTGTTCAAACAGACGTGCTTAAGCTGCAAGCAACATGTTTATGAGTTCAATCTGGAATTTTGTTGAATTTAATAGTAAATTAATGTCTCCACTTTGTAGAATTTCTTTCTGGCTTCGACTTGATTTTGTGCAGATGTGATTTAATTTTTTCTGATTTCTGTAAAAAGGGCACAGTGTATCAAAGATGGTTAGCAGTACTTGTTTCCACAGAATTAGTTGTATCCTTAAAAAGCCTTGTGATCAAATTTTCATTGATTTTTTTTGCTAGGGATATCAGATGCTTCAGGATTACTTGTCACAGGTTATGGTCCTAATTTAGATTTTGACAGATACAGGGCATCCACCAAAGAGCCTAGGGGGAGATAGTCCTGCAAAGTGAGGGTTGGGATCCAGTAGAAGAAGAGGCTATGGCCAACTGTGTGGGAGAAGTTGTGAAGCATGTAAGTGATGCTGAGATTTTCCATGTCATCCACCATGCTTAGGGTATATCAGTGGTCAAGCTCATCAATCCAAAAGTTTGGATTTCTAATGATAAGGCATTGCTTTGAAATGAAATTACTCCAACTCAAGAAGGTGAGAGACAGCCACTTCTGGTAACATTAATCAGGAGAGAGGTAAATTATAGTACAGACGAATGAAGGCATAATTCCTTAATGCACTCAAGATCAGATCATCAAAGGATTCATGGTTTGACTAATGCATTTACTAGAACAATAAGGATGCATGGAGCCGTGGTAAATGATGGCAACTATGCCTGTTCAAATTTTGCATTACCCCTGCAAACTTTGCAATTTGAGGGGCACATTTATCAAGAAATCACTCAGCATAGCAAGCCACCTTGCTGCACTGCGTGATAGGGCAAGAATGCACAATATTTTACAATATACAGTACATTCCTGTCTTGCACCATGGTCAATCAATCAATCAGAAATTTGTAAAGCGCACTACTCACCCGTGAGGGTCTCAAGGCGCTGAAAAGGGTAGGGGGGAGGTGGTGCTACTGCTCGAACAGCCAGGTCTTGAGAAGTTTCCTGAAGGTAAGGAGGTCTTTGGTCTGGCGCAGGTGGGTGGGAAGAGTGTTCCACATTTTGGCGGCGAGGTGCGAGAATGATCTACCACTGGTTGTAGTTCTGCGGACGCGTGGGACGGTTGTGAGGGCGAGGTCGGTGGAGCAGAGATGCCGGGTCCGGTGTAGAAGTAGAGTCGTCTGTTGAGGTATTCTGGTCCAGTGTTGTGCAGTGCTTTGTGAGCATTGGTGAGGAGTTTGAAGGTGATTCTCTTGTTGACTGGGAGCCAGTGCAGGTTTTTCAGGTGGGCTGTGATGTGGCAGTAGAGCAAGGGTGCCTGTGTTGCAGACAGGATTATTCTTCTGCAGGAAGGGTCACCTGCACAAAAACAATCCTCTGATGCTTTTTCCTCTTTCTATCTGTGCTGTCTACAGCACACATAGAAAGAGGAAAAAAGTAGGAGAAATAATTATTTCTCTTAGTTGTGCACCCCATGGGAAGGCATACCTTTTTGGCACATTATCAGGTGTACAATTGACAGTAAATCTGGGAGTGTGTCAAAAACCATGGGTGGATGCATGGGAACACCCAGACAGTGACTAGCACTGTGTTGTGTTAGTCCAGATTTAATATTTCAGGCAGAATGACCCAAAGTGCCCCTGCATGGCATAGTAAATCTCACTTAAGGCATTTCTCACCTTGCATGATGTAAGCACAAGGCAATCTTTTTGTAAATCTGATCCTCAGTATTGAAAACGTCAATCCACAGAACTTTTTTCCACCTACATTTTTGCTTGGTACAAAAAATTGCCACCTGTTAGATCAGACATCACATTCTGATTCACTGATTTGTGAGCGGTTGACATTTCCAGCACAGATGGGTCTCAAAACTGCGTAAATACTGCAGAGTGACCAGAATGAGATCCAGACAGATACATTTGACAACTGCGGGAGTACAGGAGCCTACCCAGGTGAGGAATTGGCCACAATCTCTATAGCACCCGAAATGCGGCGATTTGTAGTTAGTCTCACACATTCCCTGGGGCATTTCGTACTCATAAACTCACTGCAAATCCTTGGAGTACTTATCCATTCATGGAGACGCAGCCCTCCAAACATCCCCATATTTTAAGGGAGTGTAAGGAGGGATAGCTCTGCATTTAAAGGTATCAAGCACACTGCTGGTGACTTTTGTGTGTCTCAAAATACATAGGTGTAGGCAAGTCGTGAATGCTTGGTCTCTGCGTGTTTTACGCCTCGAGACGCAATGTACAAGCAAAGATTTGCAAGTCAAGTTATATAAGTTAGACAGGGAAGAGATCTGTCTTGGGGCAAAAACGTGTGGCTTTCTTCTCGTGTAACGTGGCAACAGGCTGAAAAGATGATGCACAGGGCCCTTTCCCCCGCATTTCCCCATCGTCCACCATGACACACATTCCTGGAACGTAGTGATGAATTTATTTTTGACTAACTTTTCTTTGTCTCAACACTCGTGTCTATTATTATCTAATTGAAGCCTTTCTCCCAGGTAAAAGTTATTGAACACTTGCTAAATATGTATGTAATATATGCAATTTTGTAAGCTACGTACAGAAGAACGGGATGTATCTTAAGTTGTCACTGGTAATGACAACTTTAAATGGTTTAAATGGTTAAAAAAAAAATCCAAATACACATACAGATACCCCCTCCAACATTCTGAACTTCGTCCAACAGAGTTGTGCATGAAAACAATGCTCATTTCGTGATGGGAAACCATTGCTTAGCAATAGATTTGTCAAGAGTTCTCGCACTAAGGCCCATATTCATGGTCTTTTGGCGCATTGTAGTGCAGCAGGGCACCTCGCTGCGCTGCGCTGCTCTGCGTCAAAGGGAAAGGGAAGGAATGCACCATATTTAAACAACACAGCGCAGTCCTGTCCTTTCACACTGCACTGGTGCTGTTTTGGCAGCCTAGCACCAACACAGGCACACTTGCACCATAGTGCAAGGGTGTCGGTGTTGCAGGCGGCATTGTTTTTGTGCAAGAAGGGGAACCTTCCTGTAGTGGCATAACAAACCTTAAGGGGTCCCCATGCAAAATACGCCTGTGCACAGATGGGAAGGGGGCACCCTGGGGCTCTGGGAGCCCGCCGCTCTGCAGGGGTTGCAGGAGCTATTGCTACACCACTGCCTTCCTGCACAAAAACAATTCTGAGAGGCATTTTCCTTCTGCATCACACAGAGAATGAGTTTAAAACTAGGAGAAGTAGTGATATTTCTCCTCGTTGTGCCTTCCCTGGGGAGACGCAAGGTTTTGGGGCATCCCATGTTTTACAATTTCATTTGCGCTTCCTTGCCTTACTCCAAATATAAGAGGCCATTTACAGCCACGCAAAGTGGCTTTGCGTGGCCTCTTGGATATGAGTTCAAGGTTTTGTACTGTTGCTGCATCACAAAAAGTGAAGCAGCAGCAGCACAAGGGGCTCATGTATATGCCCATAAAAGTGGCTGTTCTACGTCAAGTTCAGCCTCACCTGTGGTTGGAAGCAGAGCCGGCAGTGTCTGACGTAGGATTTGCACTTGAGGTACAACCTCCAGTCCATATTCCTATGTGTAGACCACAACACACAGCCCAGACAGGTAAGATGTGTGCCTCAAGGTCCAACATCAGTTTTACATATAGGTTTATCAGGTGATGTACTGCTTAACCTCTTGGCTTGTGTTTGGCGTTGTCATATTTTGTTAGCTATGCTGCACAGCAGCATGGCTGTTGAGCAGCCTGGCTGAAAGTAGAAAAAAAGCGCTATGATCGGTTAATGCTGGCCGCGTCATAGGGATTAGTTTTCTTTTCAACCAGAATGAACAGCAGCTTCACTGGTGTACAACAAACATAGTTTAAAAACAAGCATTTATAATACAATGGGTCACGCGTTTGCTCAAGTTAGAGCTATTAGCATTGTAAATTCCTAACCGGACTTTTCTTGCCACATAAATTGAAAATGAAAAGTAAAACAGTTGACAAAAGCACGCTGATTCAAAGCGCCAGGCCTGCCATGAGAATGACCGCAAAGGAGAGACACAAAAGAAAAACGAAGTTCACTCGCAGTCACATGTATCAGCAAACGTGCAAATAACCATGTAACACAGTCGATGGCCAAAATGGTAACAAAACTGCCCCAAGGAGGGGCAAACGTAAAGCATTTACCAATGATAACAAAGGATTTCTGAAAGGCAAGTCCATGAACCAGTGACAGTGATGGGGGTGCAGTGGGTGTGGTTAAATGCCCACAGATAGATTACAACAGGCCAGAGCACTTTCATGCTTGACCTAAAAACTGATCAAGCCAAATAATAGAGCTATTTGGCTTATTCAATTTTTTGTCATATTGTTCAGCAGTGCAGCTGCTGCGCATCAGAAATAAGGTGCATCAGAGTAGCACTCTGTGGACTTTACTTAGTGCCGGATTAGCACAAATTGCTTAACATCAGAAAAAGAGGTGCATCGAAAGAGCTGTGTGTGCAACTTTGCCCTTACAATGCACCTCATTCGGTGTGCACCACTCTGCTGCTATTTCAATAGGGTACACCAAGGTGTAAGTCAGAATGAGGTGTATTGGAAGAGCTCTTTCGAAGTTTTGGTAATGAAATAGCTCATGGCACTATACATCAGAAATGAGGTGCATCAGGTGAGATTTATGCGAGTCTTAGTGTTTCAATAGCAGAGAGTGATGCATATGAGAAACAATGTGCAGAGGCAGAATTGTGCATGAGTCTCGTTGCCGGAATAGCAGCAAGAAAGACACATCAGGATCGAGGTACAGTAGTAAAGTCTTTTGTACAATGCAGTGCTAGAATGCAAGTGGATGCTGTACTTCAGAGATGAGGTCCATTGGGGAAGCTGGGTTCAGTGTTTTGAACAGCAGGGGTGTTGTATAGCAGAAACGCTGTGCATCAGCAGAGCTGAGTGAGAGCTCAACGTTAGAACAGAAGATGTGCTGTACCTCACATATGAGGTGGAGCTGTGTGTGAGGCTCAGCGCGGGAACAGGAGAAGAATGGCACATCACTGATAAGGTGCATCCTGCAAGGCTGTGAGAGAGTTTCAGCGCTGTAACAGAAGATGAGCAGAACATCACACATGAGATGCATCAGCAGAGCTGTGTGGGAGTCTCAGCACCAGAAATGAAAATGAGCAGCACATCACACACAAGATGCATCAGTGGAGCTGTGTGAGTTTCAGCGCTGGCATAGATGTGCTGCACATCACAGTTGAGGTGCATCGGCAAAGCTGTATGTGAGTATCAGCGCTGTAACAGAAGATGAATGACATCACATATGAAGTGCATCGGTGGAGCAGTGTGAGAGTCTCAAAACTGGAACAAAAAATGAGCTGAACATTACATGAGGTGCATCCGTGGAGCTGTTGAGATTCTCAGCGCTGAAACAGAAGATTAACAACATCACACATGAGCTGCATCGGCAGAGCTTTGTGAAGAGTCTCAGTGCTGTATGTAACAGAAGATGGCAAAGCTGGACATTACACATGAGGTGCATTGATGGATCTGTGTGAGTTTCTTTACTGGAGCAGAAAAGTGCTGAAAGAACAGTTGATGGACGGAATGTAGACCAAATCAAACATTCACCCCCAGTCACAGATCTGGGTTTAATCCATCAGTTTTTTGGCTCAAAATGCTATTCCAGTTTAGACCAAGCCATATGCAAATCAGTCTTGACCCTGTTCCCCATGGGAACAGTCCAGCCTGAACTGCCAGGGCAGGTCCTCCCTGGACCAGAAACAAGCATCCTGGGACCGGTTTCGGGGTATCACCCCTCTTCAGCCAGGCTAGCTTGAATCTGGTGGCATAGTGAGCACGGGACCCACGTCTGGTCATACCCTTCCCACTTGGGACAACAAATGCAAAAAGAACAGTTGATGGATGGAATGTAGACCAAATCACACATTCACCCCCAGTCACAGATCTGGGTTTAATTCATCAGTTTTTTTGCTCACCATGCCATTCCAGTTTGGACCAAGCCATATGCAAATCAGTCTTGACCCTGTTCCCCATGGGAATAGTCCAGTCTGAACTGCCAGGCCAGGTCCTCCCTGGACTAGAAACAAGCATCCTGGGACCGGTTTCGGGGTATCACCCATCTTCAGCCAGGCTAGCTTAAATCTGGTGGCATAGGGAGCACGGGACCCATGTCTGGGCAGAAAATGTGGTACACATCACACATGAAATGTATCAGTGAAGCAACAGCACTGGAGCAGAAAATGTGCTGCACAGCACACATGAAGTGCATCAGTGAAGCTGTGTGAGAGTCTCAGTGCTGGAAAAGAAGATGAGCGGCACATCACACAAATGGGGTGAATAAGCAGAGCTGTGTGAGTCTCTCAGCACTAGAACAGAAGATGAGCGACACATCATCTTACGGTCCTGCCAGCGTCCCAACCAATGCCAGCACCTGAGGCTACGCGGCCAGGCAGGACGCGAGTCTTCAATAGAGCAGAGAGGCTTTTGAGGAGCCCAGCAGGCTGCGGTGCTCTCATTTAAAACTTCCTTCAGATGGTCAGCCCACCTGTGCTGTCTTCCTCACTTCATTTGTTCTCCATGGTGGGGGGGGTCTCTGCTGGTAGACACTATTAGCGTCTCCATGTTCTTCACCTTTGCTCTTCCCAGAATTCCTTGTGAAGACTTACTGAGGACAATTATAAACCAATCCAAGATGGCCACCACCAAATTGGAATCTATATCCCCTTTCCAAATACAAGATGGATTCCCATGTACTTCCTGTTCTTTGACCTATAATAGAGGGAAGGTTTGCTCATTTCTTGCGTTGCAATGCTTCAAGCAGTCCTTTTATCATATTCCTGTGCTCAAGATTTATTAAGTCAGTTCTTTCCAGGAGCTTCTCGTTACTTGCCTCCTAATCCTGTGGTTCTTTCCTTCCAGTCCTCTCCCAGCACTCTTCAGATTTTTGGAAGGTCCTCTTCTATTCTAGCTGTGTTTCCATCTTCAGCATTCCACCAGATGTAGCCTTTAGTGTCATCTTGCAAGGTTTTTTGCCTTCAGACTTTTTCCTCCATTTTGGGGCATTTTCCGAGAGGCACCATCTACTTAGGCTCTACCTATTTTTGGCAGCAAGATGGCTACTGGAAGGTGTTGCCCATACCCCTGGAAGACAGATGGTCAAAGACTGGGCCACTGGATCCTGCTGCAGCCAAAGATTCTCCAGTAGGCATCAGCTATGTGACAGTTTGCAATGCCAAAAGTCCAGTCCTAACACTGAAGACATGTACTCTGTCAGCCCAGACAGATCAAGCCCAGGACTTAACTCGAGGTGTTTCAGTGGATCAGGACCAGGCCTTAGCTCAGACAGCCCAGCAGTAGACATGAGCTGTAGAACTGCAAGAGGAAACTCTGCATTACATCAAGCCGTCTCTGCGAGAGTCTAAGCCATCCAACAGTATCTTTGCATTTCGTTCTGTCCAATTCTCACAAGAACAAGCCAAGGTGGCATACATAATCAGTGCCTTATCTGGAACAGCTCTAGCCTGGGTGACCCCTCTACTAGCAGCAGAGGAATCCATTGTTCCAATGATCCAACCCTCTTAACCATATTCAATCGAAAATTCAAAAGACTGGACCTAGAATTCTCTGCAGAGGAAGCTCTCTGTGAAATTCAAGAAGATGGACAAGATGTTTTAACTTACATTACCTAATTCTGTCAGCTGGCAGCTGAGAACACCTGGGGAGAACAAATTCATATGACTCTCTTTCTCAGAGGCTACTTATATATTACCCAATTATGTCAGCTGTCAGCCGAGCACAACTGGGTAGACCAAACCATTCTGAGTCTCTTTCGCAAAGAAGAAATTAAAGATGAGCTGGTTCACTCTGTTCGACTGAGATCTCCTCCAGCACTTACGTCTCAAGTCTTGCTGATTGAGTATCACCTACAAGAGCGCAGGTCAGAAAGATGAAGAGCCCAGTGCTCTCAGGCAGCTGGAGGGCTCCGGCTGCTTGTTTGAAAGCTTAAAGCCCTTTCCATCCACCTCCTCCAGTGAGAAGCCTATGCAAATAGAGATAGCCCATGGTTCTCTTATTGGCGATGAGAGTTAACATCTTTCAAAGAATGGCTTATGCATGTACAGCAGATCTACTGAGCATCTGATCACCACTTGCCCAGTCTGCCCACACAAGCCCTCAGGAAATGTCATATCCTTTCCTTTTTAAAAGGAGAAGGAACGTCTCAATTCCCCTTTATTGATGTGTTCCCGAAATCTTCATTTCCACTTTTTCTTTAACCTAGATTTCCCAGATAGAAGAAAAGAGAAAATCTTGGCTCTACCAGATTGTAGAGACATTGGATTCTACCTAGAAGAAACGTGGGAGACACGAAATTCCAAGGATTGCCAAAGAATCGCCTGAGCAAGTCTAGAAGGTGGATGGAACACCTCTGACCTCAGGTCCTTTTAAAACAATAACAATGGCTTTATGGGAGATTTTCAGTACACAGTAGGAGACTATCTTTTGATCTCAGTGCTTCCTCAAATCATACAGCAATTTTAGGGATTTCTTGGTTGGCTCAACATAATACTTTCATCAACTGGGACACTAGAACAATACATCTTTTCCCTCGTTTCTGTTACAAGCACTGTTACTCCTCAGAAGACTATTGGATTACTAAGGAAATAGCCTCAGACTAAGTTTCAAACTCCACCATGGTAAACTTACTTCAAGGTATACCCACACAGTGCCAGAAGTATACAGATGTTATTGAAAAACCCAAGGATTGGGCACTACCTCCCCACTGGGAAATTGATTGTGCCGTCCCAACTGAACCGAGAGCAACTACCTCCTTTGTAAGAATGTTCTCTCTCTCTGAATCAGAACATGAAGGTTTAAAATAATAACTACATAAGAGAACCTACAGCACTACCCGATAACGCTATCTACCCCTCCAGCTGGTGTGTCTATGTTCTTTGTTCCAAAGAAATCTACTTAGGTGGGACCCTGCACCGACTTTAGGGGGCTAAACAAGGTCACAATGAATAACAGACATCCCCACCCCTTGATTAAAGATATTTTAGTCTGTTAGGGGTGGTAAGATGTTCACCAAGTTAGATATTTGTGGAGTTTATCAAATTCTCTGAATAGGAGAAGGAGATGAATGGAAGACAGCCTTTAGGACACCACTAGGTCACTTTGAATATTGAGTAATACCTTTTGGTTTGAGTTACGCTGCAGCCATTTTTCAGTCTTTCATGGATCACATTTTTGTTGACTTGCTTAATCAATTTGTTGTAGTATATCCTGATGAGATCTTGGTCTACTAAAATGATCCTTCGTTACACCACCAGCACGTTTGTCAAGTATTGGACAGGCTCCATTGGAATCAACTTCTTTGAAAAACTGAAAAATGTGAGTTAGACCAATCTGAAGTTGAATATATGGGTTTCTGAATGAACCATACTGGAATATCTAAAGATCCACATGAAGTATCTGTCATCCTAGATTGGCCAGCCCTTCCAGTATCAAGGAAGCTCACTGTATTCTTAGGTTTCCCAATTTTTATCTCCGGTTTGCGGGAGATTTTGCACAATTAACTAGTAACATCATCTGTTTTCTTAAGAATGACATGCTCAGACATGTTTTCCCTTGGTATACTTTAGGAGAGAAAGCTTTCAAATAATTAAACCAAGCTTTTACTCGAGCTCAAGTCTTTTGCCATCCAGATCCAATTAAGAAATCTATTGTTGAGACAGATGCCTCTAACCGGGTCATTGGTGAGGTACTCTTATAGCTGAAAGAGAATGATGGCTAGAACATACAATTCTTTACCTCACACATTTTATCCAACTCTGAAAATAATTATTCCATCTAGAGAGAGCTTCTGGCAATGAAAACGACTTGCTCTGAATGGAGACCTTTTTTGATGGGAGCCTGGCAAACCCTTGAAATTTGCACTAATCATTGCAACCTGCTGTGTCTCGATTATGTAGTATAGGAATAGTCATCAATCCCTTTGGGTCTATTTTTTAATTCAGTATGACTTCGTTATTACTCATATCCTGGTTCTAAGAATATCTTGGCTGATGACCTCTCATGTAGATATCCTGAATCTCCTCAAACCTTTGGCCAAAATATCCTTTCCTAATCAACATCTAAGTATTCCTCTGTTATAAGAGAGACTCTTTCTAAAAGAGAGATTACGTGCCACACCCAACCCATATACCACTTGCTAAAAAGGTGGGACTAAAGGAAAAATAATTACTTTTCATGTGTAAAGCTCACTCAGTCTAATAGCGGAATGCTTCATCATCTGGTTCACCCTGACCCCTACAAGTCAGGGTGGGCTCAAACATATTTCAGGGAGCCCTTAGAATATAACTATCTAGAAGGGCATAACTATAAAAAATTCCTCATCCACTCCCATTAATAGCGGTATGGATGGCAAAGATGAAAAACGACTGTACAAGGGAACTCAAGGATACAATGTTCATATGACCCTTTATTGCATCAACCTGTTTCAGCCCTATGCTACTTGCCTGTTTTGTCCAGGGCTTTCGTCAATTTTTGGTAAATTTAGTAATACTCCCCCAGTGACGTGTAATCTATATGTGCAAGTAGTCATGTGGCATGCATATCAAGTAAAAGCATGCACCCAGCAGAATTCTACTTGCCAGCTGTATCCTCTATATGGGTACTTATTACCCCTATGAGGGTGGACAAGGTTGGCCATCAAGGTTCCCTACCCTCAGAATCACCTACTGAGTAGGTGATTCTGAGGGTAGGGACTCTTACACCTCAGAGGGCGGAGAAGGTTGGCCCTGTTGTCACACATCGTCAAGGGTCCTTTCCCTCAGAATCACGCTTAGAATCACCTATTCGCCTCTCACTCCTCAGACTCTCCTGATGCCGGTCACAGAGAAATTAGGACTACTTTGGAGCTTCTCCTGAATTCATTTTGGTGGCCCTCCATTCAAAGTGACAATGAATGTTACGATAAAACTGATGTCCTGTCTATGCCCAAGAGAAGGTTTCTTACTCTTGACCCTCTGGACTTTTGCAACCCTTACCAGTACTGGGCCCTGGCATAATATTTTCACTGATTTTAGTGTAGCCCTACCTCCATCAGAAGGTAATCAGGTTATCATGGTCACAGTTGATTTCTTTTCCAAGATGGCTTATTTCATGGCCCTTACGAAACTACTTTCTGATAAAATCATAGGACCCATTTTTTAAGATAAATTTTTCGTATATATTGGTTACCTCAAATTATTGTTTCAGATTGGGGACCTTAATCCGTCTTCCATTTTTGGAAATGTTTTTGAAAATCTCTCCAAACTGGCGTGGCCTTATCCTCCAGATTTCATCCTCAGACCAATGGTCAAACTAAACAGCTCAAACAAGGATTGAAACAATATCTTCAATGCTTTTGCAATTTCACTCAAAGTGACTGGTCTTCCTTTTTCAGCTCTCAGTGAGTTTTCCTATTACAACTCTATTCACAGTGACATTCAATCTTCACCATTTTCTGTCTTTTTGGTCTTCCCCCATGAACCTTACCTTCTTTTGTTCAAGTTCCAATCATGGTTCCTTCAGCCGGCAGCTTTTTTCGACACTTACAGACTGTCTGATGAGAATTTTTGTTCATTCTCCAGTCTAAAAAGAGAATTAAGTTTTATGCTGATGGTCATCGTAAACAAAAGCTCCTGATTATAAAATTGGGGAGATATGGTTACACTGTAAGTTTTTACCTGCTAATCTTTCCCTTAACAAATTTAAACCTCAGTTCTATCTGCCATTTAAGATCAATCGAATTGTGAATCCAATTGCCTTTAAAATTCAATTATTATTGAGTTGGAAGATGCATTTGGCATTTAATTCCTCCCAAATGAAAATTTACCATGTGCATCCCTTGTAACACCTTTTTACCATGAATCCCCCTGTTTTGGTTAACAGTGAACCAGAATTTGAAGTTCAAGAAATTTCTGTGGCCTTGGGAGGATGCTTTCTCTGTTCACACTACAGTACAAATTCGAAATTTTTCCACACAGTTCCAAACCTGGGACTTAGAAGGGTGAGCATACTGTTGCCCTCCTGCCGCTGTGCCATCCAAGGCTATTTTGGGTGGATGGAATGCACGGCTTTCACTTAGCAGGAGGTACTCTGAGGAGCTGGTGGGCCACCACACTCCCATTTTGAAGCTTACCTTTAGGCACCAGGCACGTCAGTGGTGTCTTCCTTGCTTATTTTCTTCTCCCTGGGAGGGGGAGCAGGGGTCTCACCTGCGAGACGCGATTAGTGCCTTCATGTTCTTCACCCTTCCTCGTCTCAGAATTCCTTGCGAGGACTTTCCGATGAGTATGTTGAGCCAATCCAAGATGGCCACCACCAAACTGGAACGTATATCCCCTTTCTCAATCCAAGGTGGATTCCTATGTGTTTTCTGTTCTTTGACCAATAACGGGGAAGTTTGTTCAATTCTTGTGTTGCAACATTTTGAACAGTCCTGTTGTAGTGTTCCTGTGATTCTGATTTATTAAGTAAGTTATTTCCTGGCTGTTCTCGTTCCTTTCTTCCTTTTCTTGTGGTTCTTTCCCTCCAGTCCTCTTTTAGCATTCTTCAGATTTCCTGAAGGTCCTCTTCTACTCCAGCTGTATTTCTATCTTCATGACCTGGTCAGCATTCCAGTACTGGACTTCAGTGTCATCTTGGAAGATTTTGGCCTTCAGCCTATTTCCTCCATTTCTAGGCCTTTTCTGGGAGGTACCTTCTGCTTAGGAGCTACCTAGTGTCACCAGTAATGTGGCTGCTGGAAGGGGTAGCTCATACCTCTAGCAGACTCAGACAGTCAAAGGTTGAGTCCCTGGACCCAACTGTAGCAAAAGATTCTCTAGCAGGTGTGGGCTATGAGACACATCACACATAAGGTGCATCGGCAGAACTGTGTGAGAGTCAGTGCTGGAACAGAGTATGAGCGGCACATCACACAAGGTTCACTGGTGCAACTGCATGAGAGGCCCAGAGCTGGAACACGAGTTGAGCACATGAGCTGCATCAGTAGAGCTGAGCGAGAGTCTCAGGTTGAAACGATGGCTTGGTGCACCCCATTGTAATGTTTGAACTATTGTATACAATTATGTCCCTTTCCTGGAGATATTAGACTGGCTTTGTGCCCTGCACCACTGAGGGAAGGTGAAGTGGTTATGGATAACCCTGTTCCCCTTCCTCTACAAAGGATGGATGGCAAAAAAAATAAAAATTGATAAAGACAACAGATCTTGCATATGGGAGACCTATTAGCTTTTTTTATTGGCAATTGTCAAATCTAAAAAGGGTGTAACCAAAATACTCCCAAAGCTGTCTGTAGCAAGTAACACCGGCAAAATGAAACCAGCTGCCACTGGTCTACAAAAACAGGGAAATGAGAGTCCAAGCTGCTGCGGACCAATAAAAACAAAAGAAATGAGGGTGATGAAAAAGCCTACCAACTGTAAGTAATGGGTGGGCTCTAAGCCACTTTAAGATTCTTGTAATGATCAATATATTTACTAGTGACAGCACGCGTGTTTCCCTCAGGCAAGGCCTAAAACGCTCCCGGATGATAACCCTGATGCAGAGTTTGTTAGTCAGAGTGAATCTTCCTCAATTTCTTCCTCACATAAAAGGAGCTCTAGGACATTGTAAATCTGGGAAGCTTCCCTAAAATAACAGAAGCCGCCTTGTCAACAGTTCGGATTGGGGCATGGTGAAGGCCCTGGTTATGATGATTCTGAACAGAAAGGACAAGATATTCTAGGGCCCGATAAAAATGTGGCTCTGATGCACATTAAGCAAATCTAAATTTTAACAAAATCTTTATGCAGGAGGAAGAGGACATCTGTGCACGCATCAGGGAAAAGAACCTAATTCATTGCCAGTGCATGCTGCTATTGAAAAGGTTCTAAGCAAATATTGGAAGAAACCTGAAAGGCCACATATTCTGTTTCCTAGCCTAGAAATACCCTTTGGAGAATTTTCAAAAGGAGTTTCCCTCCTCTGTAACATATATTATATACAGTGAATTTTCATAGTTAGAGATAACTGCAATTGAAAACTGACAGGATTGACTTGTTTTACAATTTTGAAAGGGCACACAAACTTAGGTTGGAATTTATGCGGTTGTTTGAACCACACACTATCACATTTTTTATATGGTTGCCTCAAGCCTGCAAATCTTTTGTACTGTTCATTAGCTGCAATAACATGTTTGCATGTATTCTTAGCTATTTTGGACAAATGCTTGATATATGCATAGCAACATGAGGAACTCCATCATCAAGCTTCCCTAGAATAACAGAAGCCGCCTTGTCAACAGTTCGGATTGGGGCATGGTGAAGGCCCTGGTTATGATGATTCTGAACAGAAAGGACAAGATATTCTAGGGCCCGATAAAAATGTGGCTCTGATGCACATTAAGCAAATCTAAATTTTAACAAAATCTTTATGCAGGAGGAAGAGGACATCTGTGCACGGCATCAGAGAAAAGAACCTGATTCATTGCCAGTGCATGCTGCTATTGAAAAGGTTCTAAGCAAATATTGGAAGAAACATGAAAGGTCACATATTCTGTTTCCTAGCCTAGAAATACCCTTTGGAGAACTTTCAAAAGGAGTTTCCCTCCTCTGTAACATATATTACATACAGTGAATTTTCATAGTTAGAGATAACTGCAATTGAAAACTGACAGGATTGACTTGTTTTACAATTTTGAAAGGGCACACAAACTTAGGTTGGAATTTATGCGGTTGTTTGAACCACACACTATCACATTTTTTATATGGTTGCCTCAAGCCTGCAAATCTTTTGTACTGTTCATTAGCTGCAATACCATGTTTGCATGTATTTTTAGCAATTTTGGACAAATGCTTGATATATGCATAGCAACATGAGGAACTCCATCATCAAGCTTCCCTAGAATAACAGAAGCCGCCTTGTCAACAGTTCGGATTGGGGCATGGTGAAGGCCCTGGTTATGATGATTCTGAACAGAAAGGACAAGATATTCTAGGGCCCGATAAAAATGTGGCTCTGATGCACATTAAGCAAATCTAAATTTTAACAAAATCTTTATGCAGGAGGAAGAGGACATCTGTGCACGGCATCAGAGAAAATAACCTGATTCATTGCCAGTGCATGCTGCTATTGAAAAGGTACTAAGCAAATATTGGAAGAAACCTGAAAGGCCACATATTCTGTTTCCTAGCCTAGAAATACCCTTTGGAGAACTTTCAAAAGGAGTTTCCCTCCTCTGTAACATATATTACATACAGTGAATTTTCATAGTTAGAGATAACTGCAATTGAAAACTGACAGGATTGACTTGTTTTACAATTTTGAAAGGGCACACAAACTTAGGTTGGAATTTATGCAGTTGTTTGAACCACACACTATCACATTTGTTATATGGTTTCCTCAAGCCTGCAAATCTTTTGTACTGTTCATTAGCTGCAATAACATGTTTGCATGTATTCTTAGCTATTTTGGACAAATGCTTGATATATGCATAGCAACATGAGGAACTCCATCATGAGGGTACGGTATTCCCAAAGGAAGATAATCGGGATGATACCCTCCGGTGGAAAAAAAGGTGAATAACCCATAAAAGAATGTGGGACTATTTTGTAGTCAATTTCTGCCGACCAAAGCATTTTTTCCAAGCCATAGGATTGTCTTTTAAAAAAACAACAAAAATATTGTTTGATGCATTCATTAATTCTCTCTGTTTGCCCATCCTTCTGGAGATGAAAACTGGTGTATCAACAACTCTGAATACCTAAAGCCTTACACCAAGCCTTACAGAATTGAGAGGTATATTGTGTTCCTCGGTCTAAAGTAATTGCCTTTGGTATAAAAAAAAACAGAGTTGCCACTGCTGAAGATCGTGATGGACAAATTAACCCATTTGCTAAGTACTTGTCTAAATACTCCTTGAGGTGTTTGTTTTCCTTTTCTTTTAGAACATAGTTACACCTGCAGAGTATCTTAGCTTCTGGTATCAGATCTATTTGGCAGCTGTTAGGCCAGTGTTGAGGAAGAGTTTCAGCTTGTTTTTAACTTATGACATCCTGAGTTTCAGCTTGTTTTTGACTTAAGATATCCTGAAAATCCGTCTAATGAGCTGGTAAAATACGTTTCTTTTCGGCAGCAGTGGCTACAGTGTGAAACCACAGTGTCAAATTTGGTTTAGACTGATGAGTCTTTAAACAAACTTCGTTGAAAAACAGAGATTGAAATTCTGGAGTTCTAAGGTCACAATTTATGGTAAGGTTGTGTAAAGTGAGCCACGGCATGTCTAGAATGAGTTTGAACTGTGGAGCATCAATCACATCAAATTGTATTTCTTCCTGATGATGATCTCCACAATGCAGAGCAATTAGTGTCCCTAGTGATTGGTCCAGAGGATAGCACAGTACCATGCACCGCTCTCACAATTTCTGGATGAATCTTCTCACAGGTATCTAAATTCAATTTCAAGAGATAATTGGCATCTATGACATTACCAGTGGCTCCAGATTCCACCATAGCTTCCACTGGTTGTTTTTTATGATCATGTGTTTCAATTACTGTTTTAACAACAAGATGCAGTACTACTCTTTGTAGTGTATTGGCCACAATGTGTGCAGGAGGTTTGCCAGATACTCCCGCTACATACTCCTGCTTCTGTAAGGGGAGACCTAGTTTTCGACACTGCGTTTGCTTGATTTTAGATGGGTAGGACATTCCCTTATGAAGCGGCCTTTTTATCATAATAGAGGGCACAACCCTGTTTTCTACGGATGTGTCTTTCTTCCTTAGATAACGGACCCCGAACCCCACCTATTCCTATCGGTTCAGGGGATTCTAAAGATGGACTAGGGTGAGACCTATAAAAGGCCTTCGTTTCAACCTGTTTCTGTTCTCCTTTTCCTTCTGACAATCTATGATATAAACGTAACATCTGGTTATTAAGCCCAGAACATGTAACAGGTAGAGGTTCAATTTGAGCGATTATATCCTTCAATCCTCTATAAAAACAAAGCAGATCACTTCTCTTTGGGCCAACTGGATTCAGCCACTAGCTGATTGAACTGCGTTAAATATGACACTAAGGCCCTCATGACAACCCTGGCGGTCGGTGATATAGTGGCAGTAATACCACGGCGGGAATCGCTCAGACAGCCACTTCAACACACCGACCGCCAGGGCGAAATCAACAGGCACCACGGCGGTAACCGCCTACAGCCAGGCAGAAGACAATGTTCCGCCCACTGTATAATGACACACCATTCCGCCAACTTTTCCAGGGCGGTACCAACGACATCTAAAGCCTGGCAGAAACACTGCACAGAAGGGAAACAACTCACCTCTGGAGACTTATGGAAGAACCATGCCGCCATGGAGCCCGAGTTGCATGTGTTCCCCATGCTCTTCTACGTTCTGCTCCACTACGAACACCAACACCGGCGAAGAAGACCCCTGTGAGTACTGCCGCCTAGCACATAGGGGAGGGGGAGAGGACAAAGAGAGTGACACAAACACGCAACACGCAACACCCCCACCCCCAACACCATACACACAAGCAGATGCAGTAACATTATATATTCACCCTGTACTCCTCAGAAATAATGCAAGGTCAACCAAAATAGAGTCAAAAGAGTGTAATAAGATAAATATTTTAGTAGTGTGTGCATCCAAATCAAAAAGTATATACATATTCACAAATCAAGGGACACTGCCCAGTCATTATTGTTCGTGGGCCACAGGGCCACATCACAAAGTCCAAGGTCCCACCTCACTGCAACAACACGGAGAGAACACTGCAGGGGCATCAGGCCAAAAATGCAGCAATGGGGGGAGGCAGCTCAGCCGGAAGATGGTACAACACCACTGGTCCTGGAGGGGGCAACATGCCCATCACTCTGTCGTGGGGAGTGCAAGGCCACAGTCTCAAGTGAGTGACTTGCCCACATGCTCCGGAGAGGGCAACATGCCCATTACTCAGTCCTGGGGAGTGCAAGGCCACAGTCTCTCAAGTGGGTGACTTCTCCACTGGTTCTGGAGGGGGCATTGCGCCCAGTGAGCTTCATCCTGGGGAGGATGGGGTGAGTGGATGGCTTCTCCACTGGTTCTGGAGGGGGCATCGTGCCCTGCAAGCTTCATCCTGGGGAGGATGGGGTGAGTGGATGGCTTCTCCACTGGTTCTGGAGGGGGCATCGTGCCCAGTGAGCTTCATCTTGGGGAGGATGGGGTGAGTGTATGGCTTCTCCACTGGTTCTGGAGGGGGCATCGTGCCCTGTGAGCATCATCCTGGGGAGGATGGGGTGAGTGGATGGCTTCTCCACTGGTTCTGGAGGGGGCATCGTGCCCAGTGAGCTTCATCCTGGGGAGGACGGGGTGAGTGGATGGCTTCTCCACTGGTTCTGGAGGGGGCATCGTGCCCTGTGAGCTTCATTCTGAGGAGGATGGGGTGAGTGGATGGCTTTTCCACTGGTTCTGGAGGGGGCATCGTGCCCCATGATGCAGAACTTGGGGAGTGCAAGGTCCCAGCCTCTCACCTGGGTGTCATACCCACAGGATTTGCAGGGGGAAGGCCGCACAACAGCCCATGGACGCAGGATTACACACTGTCCGCCGGCGGTGACGGCTGCTCAGTGGTGGCAGTGCTGCTGCTGCTGGTGGAGCTGGCAGTGGTGGGGGGAGGCTCCAGCCCATCCCCTGCAGCCTCGGACGGCTTCCCACTGGGACTGCTGCTGCTCGTGGCGGTGCTGGTGCTGGCAGTTGTGGGGGGGGAGGCTCCAGCCCATCCCCTGCAGCCTCGGACGGCTGCCCACTGGGACTGCTGCTGCTGGTGGCGGTGCTGGTGCTGGCCTTGGTGGGGGAAGGCTCAAGCCCATCCCCTGAAGCCTCGGACAGCTGCTCACTGGGGCTGCTGCTGCTGGTGGCGGTGCGGGTGTTGGCAGTGGTGGGGGAGGCTCTAGCCCATCCCCTGCCGCCTCAGATGGCTGCCCACTGGGGCTTCTGGTGGCAGTGCTGGCAGTGGTCGTGGAGGCTCCAGCCCATCCCCTGCAGCCCCGGATGGCTGCCCACTGGGGCTGCTACTGCTGGTGGCGGTGCTGGAAGTGGTGGGTGGAGGCTCCAGCCCATCCCCTTGCAGCCTCGGACGGCTGCCCACTGGGGCTGCTGCTGCTGGTGGCAGTACTGGCAGTGGTGGGGGGAGGCTCCAGCACATTCCCTGCAGCCTCGGAAGGCTGCACCACCATGGTTGGTGGTGGGGGCTCCGACTGAGTCCCAGCACCAGGCCCCTTGTCTCTACTGCCTGCTGTTGCAGGCCCCTTGTCCTTCCTTCCTGCAGCTGGGGCTGCCTCCTTGCCCTTCCTTCCAGCAGTTGGGGCTGCCTCCTTGCCCTTCCTTCCAGAAAGCTGCCTCCTTGCCCTTCCTTCCAGCAGCTGGGGCTGCCTCCTTGCCCTTCCTTCCAGCAGCTGGGGCTGCCTCCTTGTCCTTCTTTCCTGCGGCTTGGGCTGCCTCCTTGTCCTTCCTTCCTGCAGTTGGGGCTGACTCCTTGCCCTTCCTTGATGCACTTGGGGCAGGCACCCTTTTCGTCTGGCTGGCTGGTGGCCGGGATCCTTTCCCACATGGAGTAGCTGGGGACACTACTGTGCCCATGGACTGGGTGGCTGAGGTGCTTGCCTGGGTTTTGACCACCCTGGCCTGACGTGAGGGATGGGGGGGAGGGATAGGGAAAAGCTTCTTAGGGACATTGGGGTGGGAAAAGGGAGATGGTTTGGGAGTAGAGGAAGAGGGAGTGGTGGTAGGAGGTGTCAGTCTGCTGTGTTTGGGTGCAGGTATATGTGCTGGATGCTGTTGTGAGGTGGATGGCTGTTGGGTGTCTGTGTGCTTACGTTTGTGTACTTTGGGAGGGGGGGACAGACACAGTGGGAGAGGACACAGGGGACATGTGCATGGATGTGGGATGGTGACTGCCAGTGAGGGATGTGTACTGATAGGTGTGCTGGTGATGGTGGTAATGGATGAGGATGTGGTGCATGCAGGTGTGAGTGGAGACGCAACTGGGAGGGAGTGGATGTTGGTATGTCTGATTCTGGATCTTGTTTGTGTGAGTGCCTGTGGGATGAAGTGTGGTGCTTGTGTTTGCCATGTCCACTTTTGTGTGTTGTCCTGGGTGCCCGTCTGCCTGTGTGCTTGGGATAGGTTGGGGTTGAGGGGAATGGGATTGGGTGGAGGAAGTTGGAGGGGGAGGGTGGAAACAGGGACAATGGCTGCCATCTGAGAGGAGGCCAGAGCCTGGATTGATCTCTGTTGGGCCGCCAAGCCAATGTGAATGCCCTCCAGAAAAGCATTGGACTGTTGCATTTGGGCTGACAGCCCCTGGATGGCATTCACAATGGTTGACTGCCCAACAGAGATGGATCGCATGAGGTCAATAGCCTCCTCACTCAGGGCAGCAAGGCTAACTGGGGCAGAGCCTGAGGTGCCTGGGGCGAAGGAGATGCCCACCCTCTTGGGTGAGGGGGCACGGGAAACTCGCTGAGGGGCTGCTGGGAGGGCAGTGCTGGTACGGGGGTGGCGGCTGTACCTGTAGCTGGGGTGGGCACAGTGGTGTCCACCACCACCAGGGAGCATCCATCGGAGGAGGAATCCATATCCAAACTGTCCCCTCCAGTCTCTGCCGTGGTGCTCCCCTCGCCCTCCGTCCCACTGGTGCCCTCACCGTCGGTGGATTCGGCCTCCTGGGTTCTGTGGGATGCAGCTCCCTCCGTCACCAGTGCCTCTACTCCTCAGCCAGATGATGCTAATGCACATAAGGACAGGGTGACAAAATAAAAAGGGGGGGGGGGAGAGACAAAGGATACACGTGGTCAATGGCGGCACCAATACCACAGTTGGCATATACAACACACGCGGAACAGCCCTATGCATTAGGCAGTGTACTACCAGTCACAATGCTAGTCACCAGCCCATGGATAAGGACATCTAACGCAAATTGCAGCATACCTGAGACCCACAGACCCCTGCCCAGTAGTAGATGCCTACTAGCTTGGTTGGAGGACTTTCACATCAGAATCATGCACAATATGGGACCTACTCTGCAATGCCAGGCCTGGCCTAGCAGCACCCAGAGGGCCCCCACCCCTCCTCCCGGATACCACCCCACCACATCTAACTCCGGATAGGCCACCGCCAGTATGCAGGCCATCAGGGGTCAGGGTTCAACGGGCACCCCTTCCTCATTGGGAGGCCATCTCCTGCTGGGCCTCCGGCGTCTTCCGTGCCCAGTGTCTCAGGTACTCCCACCATTTCTGACAGTGGGTGCTCCACCTGAAGTAGACCCCCACGGCCCACACGTCCTTGGCGATGGCACGCCACATACCCTTCTTTTGACGGGCGCTGACCTGCAGGGAAATAGACACAGGGAAAGGTATTAGTCTGGCCGTCCTGCCTGTTACACTTATGGCCCCCATGCCCCTTCCCATCCCCATTAGCACAGACATGGCCCACCATACATGCCCAGGGCCCATTCACCACCCATCCAACAACCCCCCCAACATGAGGCCTTCACACACAGCACTCCATGCACTCACGCCCCATGCATCGTACTCACTGTGTACTCACCTGTTGGTCTGGAGGCCCATGCAGCAGTCGGTACTGGGGTAGGACCCCATCCACCAGTCGCTCCAACTCTGCCAAGGTGAAGGCAGGGGCTCTTTCCCCAGTAACACGAGCCATGGTCAGTTCCAGAACAGGTCACAGCAGCACTTGCAGTGTAAGTCCTCTCCTGCTGAAGGTCAGGTAACAAGTGAGTGTATAGATAGAAAATGGTGGTCACGTCTGCGGAGGGGCATACCATCACCGCTGGCATACATCACCATTGGCCACTGGACCCCATAGGGCCCAATGATAGCCAATGAGAAGTTGTACGGCGGATCTCGACCGCCTGACGCAACGACGAACATCGTCAGAGGAATTACCTCATTTCTACCTGTCCCTCCATACAGGACAGGCGGATGCCATTTCGGGGGGGGGTGCAGGCCATGGATCCTAACTGCGTCACAGTACACAAATACACTATTTGGACATCTCCAACAAAATAATGTTATAATTACAATATGCATTGAAATGTGGTGGCTGGAATGTAGAGATAATGACCACCTGCTCACTCTTTTGCCACATAGATTGCAACCACTGCAGATGAATAGGAGATGGAGACATCCCCCCCATGTACAGACCCCTGATGGACTTGGCAACAATGGAGGGCAGGCACATTATTCTCACCTATACCCTTGACAGGGCCACAATCACAGAGCTGTGTGCCCAATTGGAGCCTGACCTAATATCTGCTATCCGCCACCCCACTGGGATCCCCCCTCTTGTGCAAGTACTATCAGTGCTCCATTTCCTGGCAAGTGGCTCTTTCCAAGTGACAGTGGGCTTGGCAGCAGGAATGTCACAGCCAATGTTCTCAATAGTGCTGGCCAGAGTGTTGTCTGCCCTGATTAAACACATGTGTAGCTACATCATTTTCTCCCAGGTGGAGGATTCGGCCACAGTGAAAGCTGACTTCTATGCAATGGGACATATTCCCAACATCATTGGGGCAATAGATTTAACACATATTGCATTTGTCCCCCCTGGCGAAATTAACAGGTGTTCAGAAATCTAAAGAGTTTTCACTCCATGAATGTCCAGGTGGTGTGCTTGCTGGACCAGTACATCTCCCATGTCAATGCAAAGTATCCAGGGTCTGTGCATTATGCCTTTATCCTGAGGAATAGCAGCATCCCAAATGTGATGGCCCAACTCCAGAGACACAGGGTGTGGCTAATAGGGGAGCCTTGGTTCCCACCCAGTGGATGTTGGTGTATGGGTATGGTGTGGGCCCTAAGGGTGAGTGTGTGGTTATCAGTTGTCCCTCGATATTTGCAGATGACTCTGGTTACCCCAACCTATCATGGCTACTGACCCCTGTGAGGAATGCCAGGACAAGGGCATTTGTCCCCTCTGGCGAAATGAACAGGTGTTCAGAGATCTAAAGAGTTTTCACTCCATGAATGTCCATATGGTGTGCTTGCTGGACCAGTACATCTCCCATGTCAATGCAAAGTATCCAGGGTCTGTGCATGATGCCTTTATCCTGAGGAATAGCAGCATCCCAAATGTGATGGGCCAACTCCAGAGACACACGGTGTGGCTAATAGGGGAGCCTTGGTTCCCACCCAGTGGATGTTGGTGTATGGGTATGGTGTGGGCCCTAAGGGTGAGTGTGTGGTTATCAGTTGTCCCTCGATATTTGCAGGTGACTCTGGTTACCCCAACCTATCATGGCTACTGACCCCTGTGAGGAATGCCAGGACAAGGGCAGAGGAACGTTACAATGAGGCAAATGGGCGAACAAGAACGATTATAGAAAGGACCTTCGACCTCCTGAAGGCCAGGTTTCGTTGCCTCTAACAGGTGGATTCCTGTGCTACTCACCCAAGAAGGTCTGCCAGATCATCGTGGCATGCTGTATGTTGCACAACCTTGTCTTGTGTCGCCAGGTGCCTTTTCTGCAGGAGGAGGAGGCTGGAGATGGCTGTGTGGCAGCAGTGGATCCTGTGGACAGTGAAGATGAGGAGGCAGAGGATGAGGATGAGGACAACAGAAGTGCAATTATTCGTCAATACTTCTAATGAAACACAGGTAAGACAGTGTTAGTACACATTTCATTTCCAGTTTGATGTGTGACATTGTCACTGGCAGGCTGTGTATTCCTACTTTTATGCCCACTCACTGTACCCTTTGGCATCTCTTTTTGCAGATGTTGGTGCCCCACTATTGCTCCTGGTTTGTTTAATGCAGCCAACTACAGGTCTTTCCAATGTAAACATTACTGTACAGTTGAATTGCAATGTTTGAACATGGTTAAACAAATACATTTTGAAAACATTTGACATACACCATAATTGTATTTTATCAAAGTGTGTTTATTGCAGTGCTCTGACGAAGAGGGGGTAGTGGAATGGGCTGGGGTGATGATGGAGGAAAGTCCACGTTAGAGTCAAGTCTACTTGTATCACAGGTGCATTGTCCAAGGGGGCCTCGGAAGGGGAGCAATGGCAGTTCAAGGTGGACAGGGTGACAGAGTGGGACACAAGGGTGACAATCAGGAGAGTCTCATTTCCTGGCGGGGGTCTTGGCAATAGTCTCTGGCTTCTGCCTGGATCGCAGGGAGCGTTTGCTGGGTGGTTCTCCTTCTGCAGGGGGGGGGGAGGGGTGCTGGTGGCATGTTGGTCCTGTGGCGGGGCCTCCTGTCCACTAGCAGCAGTGGAGGTAGAGGGCTGTTCAGTGTTTTGGCTAGTGTCAGGGGCCCGGTGGTGTGCCACTGCCTCCCTCATACTGTTGGCCATGTCTGCCAGCACCCCTGCAATGGAGACCAGGGTGGTGTTGATGTCCTTTAAGTCCTCCCTGATCCCCAGGTACTGTCCCTCCTGCAGGCGCATGTTCTCCTGCAACTTGTCAAGAATCTGGCCCAGCGTATCCTGGGAATGTTGGTATGCTCCCAGGATCGCGGCGAGTGCCCCCTGGAGGGTCGGTGCCCAGGGCCTGTCCTCCCCCTGTCACACAGCAGTCCCCCCAGCTTCCCTGTTGACCTGTGCCTCTGTCCCCTGAACCGTGTGCCCATTACCACTGACCCCAGGTCCCTGATTGTCCTGTGTTTGTTGGGTGCTCTGGGGCCCCTGTAGTGGTGGACACACTGCTGATTGACGTGTCCTGGGAACAGAGGTATGGGCCCGGGGGGTGGCTGCTGTGGTGGTGTTTCCTGAGGGAGAAGGCTCTGTGGTGGTGTGAGAGTGTGCCTGGGTAACCGACTGTCCGGAGGTCCCAGATGGGCCAGGTTGGTCATTCAAATCCAGGCAACCAGATCTGCTGTCATCACTGTAGACCTCTTCTGTGGGGGGACTGGATGTTGCTGGCACCTCTTCACCGGTGACTTTGGCTGGGTTACCTGTGGGGATGTAAATGCAGTGTTATTGTTTCTGTTTGTGACATATTGTGGATGGGTGTGTTGCCCTCTTTGGTTGGATTTGCCCTGGCAGCTCTTCCTTGTGTGAGGTGTTATGTGGTGGGGTAGGTGATTCTCTCTAGTGTGCATGCTGTGGTGACAGGAGTCCATGTAGGAGGGGTGTCCATGCATTGGTGTTGCATGCAGGGCTTGGCACTGGGATGAGTGGGTTGTGACATGGATTGTGTGGGAGGTGGTGGAGTGATTGGGGTGAGGGTGGGGTATGTGATGGCATGCAGGTAGGGGGGTGGTAGTAATAGAGAGTTGACTTACCAGAGTCGAATCCTCCTGCTACTCCTGCCAGGCCCTCAGGATGCAGGATTGCCAAGACTTGCTCCTCCCATGTTGTTGGTTGTGGGGTTGGAGGTGGGTTTCCACCACCAGTCCTCTGTACAGCTAGTTGGTGTCTTGCTGCAATGGAACGTACCTTCCCCTGTAGGTCGTTCCACCTCTTACTGATGTCATCCCTTGCTCTGGGGTGCTGCCCCAAGGCGTTGACCCTGTCCACGATCCTCGGCCATAGCTCCATCTTCCTAGCAATGGATATCTGCTGCACCTGTGATACAAATAGCTGTAGCTTTACCCGAATGATTTCCTCCACCATGACCCTTAGCTCTTCCTCAGAGAACCTGGGGTGTCGTTGTGGTGCCATGAGTGTGGTGTGAGTGGTGTGGGTGAAGGTGTGTGGGGTGATGTGTTGGGGTGTGTGTTGTGAGGTGCGTGGGTGGTGTATAGGTGATGGTGGTATGTGGCTCTGGTTGTGTGGGTGCTCTTGCTGTCTCTCTGTTTGGCAATGGTTAGTAGTCGTAAAGGGTTGTGGGTAACGTGGGTGTGTGTTTTATAGTGGTGTGGTTGTGTGGGTGTGGTGTGTGTATAGGTGTCAGGTGTATGTTGTTTGAATTGACCAATGTAGTGTTGTTTTATTAGGTTGTGTGTATTTTGATCGCAGCGGTATGTACTGCCAATGGTTTACTGCCATTGAATGTCCACCGCAGTGATTTGTGGGTCATAATGTTGAGGGCGTAGTTCAGTTGGTGTAACATTGTGGGTTTGGATACCGCCAGTTTATCACTGACCTTTGGGCTTGCGGACTTGTGTGTGTTGCTGTATAGTGACGGATTGGTATGTGTGTGTCACAATATAGTTGTTGGATATCTGCCGCGGCGGCGGTATGTTGGCAGCAGTCGGTATGGCGGTACGTGGAATTTACCGGCAATGTCATAATGAGGTCCTAAATCCTTGTTACCCTGATGAAGATCTAACAATTCAGGATCAGGTGATAGTTCTCTGATCAAATTCTTTTTTTAATTCAGCTTTAAATTGACGTCAATGGTACAACAATGCATTCTCATCATTTGCAAGCAGAGTGGCCCATAACACTGCATTTTACCCTATGGGAAATAAGGAAGGCTATCCTGGATTGAGCATCAAGGAGAACAGTGGTCATACTATGAAATGTAACTGCATCTGAGTTAAAAAGGCTTGTACCTTATGGGAACCTACATAAAACAGTTAAAGTTGAGCTGAAGGCACTGGGAAGGGAACTGTAACTGCTACTACTTGAGGCGTAGTGTTACCAGCATCCCTAGGTGTATGATCGCAAGTATTGGGTGTGCTAGTGCAAAACCCATACACAACTTTGCAACTGATTCACTCGTGCTCGAACTTCTCCTTTAAGTTCCGCCAACATGGCGCACAGATCATCAAGTGTAGCAATGCTGAGTGATTCTGTCCACGAGGTCTGTTATATCTTGGCTGACAGGGCCACAGAATCCTCAGGAGCAGTACGCCTCAGTGACCCACCTTTGTATATACCAGAGTGACAGAGTGGCAAAACAGGGGAAGGATTTTTAGGAGAGGTACACCAGGACGGCAGACCTGCAAAGCGTTTGGCAATTGTAAAAATAAACAACGTAACAATTCTCAACAGACACAATCAATCTTCTGAAAATAATCTCTAAGATGGCTACAGAGGAGAACTCAAAGCACAATGAAAAGAGTTCCAGCTAAATATCACCCAAGCTGGTTAACAAATGACCCTCTTTGCCATTAAACGCACTGCTCACAAATAATACATGTAATGATAATCATTATGAAACAGAGGAGATTCAGAAGCAATGCAGATTCAGTTTTGTACATATTTTTCATAAATAAAAAATCCTAGACACTTCTCTAATAATTTGTACTTCTAATGAATGTAAATGAGAACAAACAATTGTAAGTCTGGTGAGCACAAACAAAAACAATCAGTTCCCTTCACAGGTCTGGAAAGCAAGGAGAGTTCCTTAGACACAATACCCTTCATTTTTTCCATTTCTCTTTCAATCTATTTTTTTTAAATTTGCTTTTCTTACAAAAACATTTGAACGTGTGACACAAGCATGTACAGCAGAGTTACTTATCAAAACAAAACGCCTTATTGTGATGATATTGACAACATATATGGGGCATGCAGAGGTTACATTAAGGCAGAAAAGGTATCATTTTCAGAAATGTCACTGGTTGTAACTAACAAGTATTTTTTGCATGTAAAGTTAAGAGTTTTAGAACACTCCATTCAACAGGATCTATGGATAAACGTTTGTGGATATCTCAGCGTACGATCTACAGCATGCAGTGTGGACAAATAATACAGTGTGTTAAACAGACTCTTTGTCTAAGGATAAGAAATGGATCAAGAAGGGGCAAATCAGCGCAACTTGGGAAACCCCAGTCCACTCTCAGCCCTCATTCCCACCAGAACATCAGTAGTGTATATTACTTCAGACAACAGTCATAAGAGATTGTAAGTTAAGCGAGGGGCAAGTATAGTAAAATCTATCTGCGCATCTTTTGTGTGGAGTTATCCTAAGGACACGACTTGTATTGGAAGTAATGCAAAATGGCATCCCATTTGGCAGTATTAGGGAACTTGCGGAGACCCAGGGAGTCTTTTGTATGCAGAGCTATACTCTCTGCTTGGGCCCACACTAGTAGAGATTGTTTCCAGGCTGCGAGGGAGAGAAGTGCTGGCCACAGAACGCCTGAACTCCCAACTGGCACAGAACCCCCACACAATGCCAACAACCCCAACACCGCAGCACACAACCTAACAAAATCGATCACCACCTGCGCAGACTCACACGCCCCCCTCAAAAAAAACACTACCACCCGCAACATCAAGAATGCCCCATGGTTCACCCCAGGACTCCAAACGCAAATGCCGCAAATCAGAGAAAACCTGGCGACAAGAACCCTCCACTACAAACTTCTCCACCCTCAAAACCTCCACCCGCAACCACCACCAACTCATCCGCACCACCAAAAGACCACACTACAAGGAACGCATCGACAACAACAACTCCCAAAACAGAAAAGAATTCTTTATCGTCATCAAAGAGCTCGCCAAACCCAAAGTCAGCAACCTAGACCCCACACACACACACAGACCCTCTGCAACGCCCTCTCAAACCACTTCCACCGCAAAATCATACACAACAACTTCATACCACACACATCCGCCACACCCCGCCCCCAAACGCCCAACACAGACTCCCCTCACACCCCCCCAGCCTACTTACCACCTGGGCCCCCACCACCGAGAAAGAAACGAAAAAAACAATGAACTCCATCCACTCTGGATCACCCTCTGACCCCTTCCCCCACAAATCTACAACAAAGCCAGCCCAACCATCACCCCATACTTCGAGACATTATCAACAGCTCATTCAACACCGCCACCTTCCCAGACCTCTGGAAACATGCAGAAGTTGCTGCACTGCTAAAAAAAACAAAGCCGACCCAGTTGACCTCTCCAACTACCGACCCATCTCTCTCCTCCCCTTCCCTGCCAAGGTCGCTGAAAAACTAGTGAACGCCCGCCTATCCCACTTCCTCGAGGGAAACCACACACTCAACCCCACCTCATCGCATGCACTAACGACATCAGAACCAAAGTTGGCAGGGGCGAGACTGTCGCACTCATTCTCCTGGACCTCTCTGCAGTCTTTGACACTGTCTGCCACCAAACACTCCGCACACGCCTCCACAGCTATGGGATTCGACACAAAGCCCTAGACTGGATCTCTTCATTCCTCACCAACATGACCCAAAAAGCCCACCTCCCACCCTTCCAATCCACTGCCACCAAAATCATCTGCGGAGTCCCCCAAGGATCATCCCTTTAGCCAACATCCTGCAACCACACGGCATCACCATTCTCTCCTACGCAGACGACACCCAACTCATCTTCTTCCTCTCCGGCAACCCCAACACCGCCAAAAGCAACCTCCACACTGCACTCCTCGACACCGCCACCTGGATGACAGCCAACCACCTCAAGCTCAACTGCAACAAAACCGAGATCATCATTCTTGACCCCCACAAATCCATATGGGACACCTCATGGTGGCCCACCGCCCTAGGCCCCGAACCTACCCCAGCACCCCACGCACGCATCCTTGGCATCATCCTCGACCCCTCCCTCACCATGACCCAGCAAATCAACACCGTCACCTCCTCCTGCTTCAACACACTGTGCATGCTGAAAAAAACATTCAAATGGATTCCCACAGAGACCAGGAAAACCGCCACTCACGCACTAATCAGTAGCAGGCTAGACTACGGCAACGCCTTATACGCCGGCACCACACTCAAACTCAAGCGCAAACTCCAGAGAATCCAGAACACAGCCGCACACCTCATCATGAACCTCCCCCGCCATGAACACATCTTACCACACCTCAAATCCCTCCACTGGCTCCCCATAGACAAAAGGATCACATTCAAAATGCTCGCCCGCGCACACAAATCCCTCCACAACACCGGTCCATCCTACCTCAACGATAGAATAAACTTCCACACCCTCACCCGCCATCTCAGATCCGCCAACCTTGCACTCGCCACAATCCCACGCATCCACCACACCACCACAGGGGGCATTATCTTATCTCGCCCCAAAGCCCTGGAACTCCCTCCCCATCAACCTCTGCAAGACCCACGACCTCCTGCTCTTCAGAAAAAACCTCAAGACATGGCTTTTCGAACAGTGATCGTCCCCCCCCAGCACCTTGAGACCCTCACAGGTGAGTAGCGAGCTTTACAAATTTCTTTGATTGATTGATTGATTGACTGATTTACAACATCTTGTGATTAATCGTTGAGCGGTCAGCCGACCCAAATCTATAACGAGGGAAGTGACTTTATGACCCTTGCTCCCTTGAAAGAGCCCTGAAATGCATACTACCAAAGTGGATAAGAGTGTGTGTTCTGGACAGGCTGTCAACTATGTTGTGATGCAGCACCAATAAATCGTTAGGCGTGGATACGCCCATAACATGAGAAGGAGATCGGCGTTTAGTAGATGACATTTGGGGTATTGGGCATCGGCACAGTGAAAGTAGTGATTCATCTTATCAGGAGTGGGATAGGCTCATTGGGTGATATAGTTTTGGATGAGGTGGAAGCGAGCGGGGAAAGCAGACATGGCTTTCCAGTAGGGATGCCCACTCTGTCTGTGCAGGGCCGGGTCAAATCAGCTTCCCAACGTTACCTAAGAGGTGTGAGTGATATTGCCATATGATGGCGTAGTGATGCTGCAAAACATTTTGTGAGGTATCTGCCCATCCCCAAAATGTGCAAATATTGGACCGTGAGGTGTGTTGGGGGTTCTGTCGCCATGTCTCCCCACCTGTTGCCTAGTGCCGCAATTAATGAAGAGTGCAAAAGAAAGTGGCCCACATGTAGACCCTCCTCCTCTATGAGTGTGTCGTAGGGCATTAATAAACCCTCATGGTAGAAGTCCCTTAAAAAATGGGAGCTGGCTTACAGCCAGTCTGAGAGCCACATGGACGAAGTGATATTGCTACACATAGGTGTACCAAACAGGGGCAGCGCTGATGCATATGCTAAAATGGTGCATGTGAGTTACAGGCTACAGTGGTAACACTGGTACGTGACTTCGAGGAGTAGCAGCTCCAGTTGTTTTTCTCTGAAGCAGGGATGACAGAGGTGAAGTAGCGCCGAGGAGGTCCAGGCCAGAGAGAGTGCAGCGGTGTCTGAGAGCTGTAGCTCAGCCATGCATTTGTCCACCCACTGGAGCTGAGTAGCGTGATAGTATTGTTCCATGTTCCGTACTGCAAGCCCCTGATTTGTAGGTAAGTATAATTTGGATAGTGCCACTGTACAGTGGAATTTGTTTCTAATAAATTCTCTCATGGTGCCTTCAAGAGAATGGAAGGGGGGGCTGACATATAGGGGTAAATTTGTAAAAAAATAGAGCAAGCAAGGGAGGACCACCATTTTGAGAAGTGCTATGTGACTCTTAACTGATAACAGGAGTGTACACCAGAATGAGATCTAGGATCGTATAGCTGTAATCGCTTTCCCTATGTTACATCTAACAGGTAAGTTGGCTGGTGATACACTCTAAACCCTTAGGTAGCAAAACGTGTTAGGTTGCCATAACACGGGTATGTCGCTTAGTGCAAAGGTGGGATCAGGGTGTCACGGGAGAAACGGGCAGAGGCATGACTTGGCCCAATTTACACTTAAACTAGAAAGGGCAGCAAAGTCAGTGAGTGTTTGGGTTAGTGTACCCAGAGCTGATCGTATACATCAAATGTATAGGAGAAGGTCATCAGCATATAGAGGGATCGCATGTGTTTCGTCTTCTAGGGGAATACACCAATCTGCACTTTGAGCTCGAATAGCTGCGGCTAGGGGGTCTATGGCTAAAGAGAAGAATAATCGAGACAGTGGGCATCCTTGATGGGTGCCTCTGCATATCGATATTGAGGCTGATCTGTAGGAACCTTTCTTAACTCTAGCCAACGGCATTATGTATAATAGCCGGATCAGTGGAGAAACAAGTCCCAATACCATATATAGATAAGACATCAAACAAGTAACCCGTTTCAAGCTAATCAAAGCCCATTCCAAGGTCTAGTACTGAAACACGAAAGAAGCGGTGCAGGTTCAGTGAGGTGCTACGTGCTGGGATGAACTCATTCTGGTCAGCACGGATCAAAGATGGGATCACAGACACCATTTGGTCTGCTAATATTTTAGCCATTATTTTATGATCAGTGTTAAGTAGGGCTAAGAGGCGGTAAGAGCCCAGAGCAGTGGGGTCTCGTGAGATAGGAGTATAGAGAGTAGCCGAGAGGGTGTGTGCATGCCCCTTACATTCCAGGTAATGATGTTCGCATGGATCATACTGGAAATGTACTGCTGTTTTGTCTGTGGGCAGTCCCTGTAAGACCAGGGTTATCGCAAAGCTTAGTAGTAGTACTTGGCCAGCAAAGCTTATTAGGAGTACTGGGCAAGGGTTATTGGGGGCTGGACGCCCTCGGGGAACATTTCACATTAGTAGAGCGGAGGACAACAGGTATGCACCCAAACTGCCAAACCATCAGTGGATAATACCAGTCTTGGAGGCTGATAAAAGAAAATGCAAGGAGGATGTTGCAAGGACCAATGATGGGTTGCTCCTCACATGTAAGATATAGGGATACCATCAGTAGCAGTAGGTACACACACATCAGTGCTTTACTGCCCTGTAGAGACTGCTTCCATTATATCTGACTTGGGCATCATCTCTGAACCAGGCCACTGCCTGCTGCAAACAAACAAACAGAAAGGGGGGAAGAGTGGAGACAGAAAAAAAGGTGGACACATGTATGAACAATGCAAGGTGAGAGAGAAACCAATGGTAATGAGTGAGGCAGATTGTTAAGAATAAAATATGTTATGAAATCATATGATGTCGTCAGTGGTTTGGGAAGTCACTTCAGGAGAGGCCGATGGGACCACCCTGGAGGGCAGTGTGCTGGAAGAGTCATCATCGCTAACCGATTTCACCGATCCTGTGTCTGGGTCCGCACCTTCACGTATCTTGGATGCCATCTGCATGACCTGGCGCCTCTCTGATATAACTTGTTCCAGATTTGGTATAGGGATTTCTTGTGAATGGTTACATTCTCGTTTGTAATGTCCATGGCAGCGGCCTTTAACTTCGCCTCCAGATTTCCCCTTTTTGGCAGGCGGAGGACGCAACTCCACAAGTCCAGAGGACTCCATCCAGATCCACGCCTCCTCAGCGAAGTCAAAGAAGTGCAAAGTTCTGTCTGCCAACACTCGGAGTCGGGCAGGGAACAGCAGTAAGCAGCGTATGTCCAGTTCACAGATTCGTCTCTTGAAGGCTAGGAACAAGCTCCTCTGGTGCTGCACCGCCATAGTGTGATTGGGTAAAATCATGATTGAGCGTTGTCTACCTTTATTTCTTACAGCTTACATGCTTCGCGTAGGTTGAAGCTGCGATCCCTGTTGTTAAGGAGTTGGAAGAAAAAAGGCCTGGAGTTAGCGCCAGGTGGAGGCCAGTGGGCTGGCACACGATGAGCCCTCTCGACAGAAAAAAAGGGGAGAGTGTTGCATTGGGCAGCAGGGCCCGGATCCAGGTCTCAGCATAGGCCACAGTGTCCAGACCTTTCACGCCTTCGGGTAGGCCAACCACTCGTATATTATTTCTTCTAGAGGGGCCTTCCGCATCTTACGCTCTGTGCTCCAGTATGCTCACATGATCCATTAGGGCCTGCACCAGAGATGCAGAATCACGGGTCGTCGGTTGAAGTTCTGCCAGCGTGTGCTCAATGCTACACACCTTGTCAGTTATTTTACGGTGGTCAGCATGCAACGGGGTAAAGTCTGATGTAACTTTATCTAGTCTGCTTTTAAAGGACGTGGGCGTCTTTTCAAGCTGGCACCAATCTTCTCCACTGCTTTTAGTAAAGTGTCCAGTTTAGGGCCAAGGGAACCATTTGGATCAGATGGCTCCCTTATCATATGATTCCCACTTGTATGCGCCATATTTGGTATCTGTTGAGGTGATGCTGATTGGGCACCTGAACAGAGGCGACCCATGGTAAAGTGCTGGGCATTGAGCATTGGGGAGACCAGATCTGGCAAGGAACACTTGGGAAGTGTTGTGCTGTTCCTAGTTGTGTTGCTTGTAGAAAAGGCATCGGCTTTGTGATGTTTGAAGTTGCAAAAGAGTCAGTGTCAACCAAAAACACACCTACCACAGCACAATCTCACTGTCTGGATAATATGGAGGATTTCAGGTAACAACTCAATTGATTGTCAGTACATTAGCTTCAAAGGCACAAAAAAGGGAAATGAATCAGGAGAAGGACCTATGACTGGGCATTGAGCTGGCAGCACTGGAAATGTAAGATGGCTGGCAACTCAGGTGTCCCTGCAGCACACTAGTCATTCCCTCCCTCGCCCTCTCTTAAGACATGCATGGAATGTGAAGCGCACACTGTCAAAGAAATGTGCACTTCACTGAAAAGAAGTTTGAGGAGAGCAGCTTCACCTGAGTTTTCCACCTCAAAAGCTTAGTCAGGGTAGTGGTGTTGCATGTATTCATTGTATAGTGTCTAGGGATCCTACCTACACGGTAAGGAGTTTTCTCTTTGGATTAGTCTCTCACCCTGGAGCTTACCTTTCTTTTCTGGGAGTAGCGTCTCATTACTGAGCAAGAGTTCTAAAGAGAGACTAAAGTGTATAGTGTTCCTCTAAGTTGCCTTTTCATAGAGACTAGTGTTAAGACAAACAGCAGCTGCAGAAGGAATATTATTGTTTTGAAGAGCTTGAAAGAGTCGATGGGTTCCTGCCAATGGGAGCCTAGCAGTAGAGTTGTGTTTCACATACTGTTTAATTGTCATTTCCTGGAGAAGAGAAACAAAGTGAAAACAGAAACGTACAAATCGAATTAGCAGAAAATACATTTTGACAAGAAGAAAATATCACTTACCTGGACTTGGCAATGAGCTTACTTCAAAGCAATTTCACCTCCTGGGTCACACAAGTATTTCTCCTGGAAGAGTAAAAAGAACAACAAATTGTATTAGTTGGTTGAGAGATGATTGAACTAATTTAAGGAAAAAGTACAAACAGTAGTTGATGTGATAAGAATGCAGAAAAAAACTGTTTTGTTTTGAAGCTAAATGTATTTTCAAGAAAGAATAGAACATTGAATAGAGGAGGAGCTAAAGCCATTAACAGACTGGGTACAGGAGTATAAGGTTATTAGAATAGTTAATAGTATAGTGTAGGGTACACAGTTTGTGTAACAAATGTTTATGTTATTTTTTTAGTTCGCAGAATTAAGAACAATAGCAGTAGAAGATAGGAAATCCTTCTGGAGAACAAACCACGCTGTTGACTGGCTGTCTCTTCTTTATTCCATCCCCTTTCCCCTTTGGACACCTCTGTTCTTAGAAATACACAGAAAGGACAGATAGTGTTCTAGGTGGGCATTGGGAGCAATCATCATGCTGCCCCTGTTCAAGTCATAAGTAAGAACCTTCTGACACTCACAAGAGGCTCCAACTAATCTGGGAAAGTTGACTTGGGTCCCGCGGGTAATCTCTGGACCAATGTCACTCATGATAAACAATGCAGAGCTGCTAACTGCTTCAGGAGTCTAGAATAATAGACACTTACCCCACATTTCTGGGTCATTTAAATGCTGAACCAATCAGCACATTTCTTCACACCCATTGCACTTTCTGCTTCCTATAGGTGACTGCGGCAGACATCTTTAAACAGGGTCCCACTTAGCAATACCACCACGATCTTCCTTGAGGAATTTGATATTTGCCACACAACTGTTCTCTTTTCTTTTGATTCAGGTGCGAGATGGGCATAAGCGCTCCCTAACATAACACATGCATGTGATTCTCCCACTTGTTTTTCTCCTATATTCAGTTTGGATACGAATGCTGCATGAGTTTAGCTTGCTTTTATTGCACATCACTGATTACGAAGGTGTGCATGTGCCTTTAATCAGAGATCACAAAGATATCACCTCTGTGGTGCCAACATCTGTTGTATGCATAATGTTTATCTGTTTTTAACTAGGTCACTAATACTATAGACTATACACATAACAGTTTAAATTTTCTAATTTCATGACACATCTAACACAGAGGTGGGGTATCACTCATTGCATTGTACTCTTACTCTCCCAAAATGAAGATTAAGTACACATATTTTTTGATACTTAAGAAATGTCTCTCAATCTCTTTTGATGATCTAGGCATTAAATATGTTCACCTTATACTCATATCTAACAAAATGTATTTGATCACACTGTTTCCATCTAGGAGAAACTAAGATCATTACGTCTCTAGGTTTCCCTCACATTTTAATCGTGACACAGATACTGTCACTCTAATTTAATTCTCATTTAGAAATAACTATAGTCAATTTTAGTTCACACCTCATTCCAATCTTCACATCATGATACTGGGGTACAAGATATATTCCAGTATCACTTTGGCAAACTGAGATCATCTCTGGCAAACAGCCTCCTCAGTGGTCCCCGCTGGGCTTTGCAGTGTTAACCCAACGAGGAGCATGCTGGATGATGAAGCATGTCACCTTTGGGTGGGTATGGGCACTTGCTTCTACAAGCAAATGCTCCTGATGACCAGAAACGTTCTAGGTCCCTAATTGGATACCTGGAACTTAGATTTCGGACAGCATATCCTATTGTTATTATTGTATGAATCAGGAGATTGTATACTGGACCGCCTAATTCTCCTTGTTCTTCCACCCTTTAGAAAAGTCAGCTGTCATTTCTTTGATTCTACAACACCTAGAAGCGGTCAACATCAGATGCCTGGGTTCTTGGCCCTATCAATGAAGGCTACAAAATAAGCATTCCAGTCCATTCTAGAGGAATTTGTGTGGTAAGCCCAATTTCAAGAAATCCTTTGAAGAAGAAATCATTTTGATCATGACTTTTAGGACCTACTATAGAAAAGAACCATTGTTCTTGTGCCAGAAAAAGAGACTGTAAAGGGTTATTATTCCATAATATTTGTGGTAAAGAAACTGTCAAGGGTGCGCTGATCAATTCTGGATATCAAAAAGTTGAATCCCCTTCTGCAACACAAATCATTCAAGAAAGTTATACTGCAGACAATTGTTCCTTTGATGTACCGGGTGAATTAATTGCAATTTTGGATGTACTAGATGCTTATCTGCCTGCACCCATCCACAAGCATCATCAAAGCCAGTTCTAGTCTCATCCCTGGAAGTGATTCATCCTCTGGAAAAAGAGAACGGGCAAGCAGACCAGTTGAACAGGATCTTCCCTTCCTCAACTTTGATATGTTGCAGCCCTTTAGTATTTCAAGATATTGTCCAAAGAATCAGCCAGCTGTGTGTGGACCTGTTCACAGCAGAGCATAATGTCTTACTTCCCGTCTGATGTTCTCTGATTCCCATCTCAAAAACCTTGGGGTCAGGATACACTTTTCATTCCCTGGACCAAAGACTTTATGCCTTTCACCCAATTCACTTCTATTTAAGGTACATTGATACCCCGTAATTCTCAGGTTAGTGGTATCCAACCTTTGAATATTTACAACTGTTCCTTTCCCTCTTTGAGTTCCTCTGTTTTCAGAGACATCTCTGCTGAGGCTCCAACTCAGGGGGCTGGACGCTGAGTGGAGGAGATTAATAAAATTAGGATGCTCTAATAAAGTAGCTTGGTCAATCCAAGAATCTAGGAGACCAGCTTGCTTAAAGGGCTACACCAGACACCGGAGGAATTTTAAGCTTTGGTGTGGGTCAGAAAGAGTGCAACCTTCTCCTTGTTCCCTTGAATTTGTGGTAAACGTTGCTGGGCAGATTTTATGTTGGGAGTGGCCGTGTCTACATTGCACAGTCAATGGACTGTTATAGCTTTTATGGTAATGGATGTTCACAATTTAAAACCTCTTGCTTCCAGACTTTTAAAATATTTTGCTAGCAGGGGGCCACTCACCCATTCTCCAATCCTTCAGGGGATCTTCCACTAGACCTAAGATCTATAAACAGTTCTTACTTGGAATCCCTGGATGCAGGCTCCCTTAAATTCCTGATTGGCAAGGTATTTTTCTTGTCACCATTAAATCTGACAGCTGTTTAGGGAAAACTAGGGGCTTGTTGGTTAAGGATCCTTGTGTGAAATTCTTTTCTTATAAGGTTGTCTTAAGAATAGAACCAACATTTTACGTAAGATAGCCACTTCTTCTCATTTGAATGAAAACATTTGTTTTTCTTCTCCAGGATCGGAGGTAGAAAAACAACTGCATTTATTAGATGAGCATAGAGCACTTTTGACTTGTGTGTCAAGAACTTCAGATTTTATAACACTTCAGTTTTCGTTTAAGTTACTTACTTGTAATCCTAGTTCTCTACCGGTGTATCCTTTTCAAAGTCATAAGCAGTGAATAGTCCCTCCCATGTGTGGGGACCCCAGAGCACTTATAAAATACATGTAAGTAAACATACATCCATCTAAAAAAATATTTACACTCACAACAATTGCAGCCTATGGAGAGGCAACAAAGTCCAAATTTGACTTTTATTTTAAAAAAGAAAGCATTTACTTGCATCTAAGTCACCATACAGTATAGGTGAACAAATCAAACCTTTCACAAATATTCTTTAAAAGGAAACAGAAATGAAGGACAGAATTAGCCAATAGTCTGCAAGTAATACATTCAGCTAATGTAACTGGCATTTTGCCTTTAAGAACCTTACAGTACCCTCAGTATCCTATCACGATGCACAGAAGACAGCTCAGTCAGGTCATTTTTATATTTAGCAACCTATGTAGAATTTAATGGGGACTGTAGTTAGTATTATTTGTCTAGGGAGGAGGGAAGGTTGTCTATGACTTGATGAGGATACCTCGGAAGAGAACTATGAGTAAAGGTAAATAACTTTTCCTTCTCTTCCACGGGATCCTCATCAATAGTCATAAGTACTGAATAGAAAAGTAAGCCTATCAGAGAGTGGACAAGAAATAGAGACAATCCCAATAATTGCCTAAAACGATTCCTCAGAGATGCCTGCCCTACTTGGGTATCTTAGCTGGAGTCTGAATCTAGACAATAATGCCTAATGTAAGTTCACCTTGAGTAGAATAAACTTTTAGCCTATCAGGTAAGAGTTTCTTCGTCAACTGATACGCAAAAAACACATCAATTGTTTTGTAGAAGGCAAACCAGTTCTGACTGGTCCAACATTTATGAAAAGACTATCTGATTTCTTAAGTCTCTAGTTTTGTCCAAGTACAATTTCAACAACGGAGAGATTTCTCTGCCTGAGCTGAAGGATTTGGAAAAAGGGGGCAAAGAAATTATTTGATTAATGTGGAAATCAGAGAATACTTTAGGGAGAAACATTGGATGAGTTATCTTTACAACTCTGTGTTTGTGAAACACTGTATGTGGTTTGTTAGCACACAGGGCTTGGATCTCGCTTACTCTGCATGCTGAAGTAATTGAGACTACGAAAGCTGTTTTTCATCTAAGATGTTGTAAAGATGCCTTGTGAATAGGTTGGAAAGGAGGACCCATTCATTTAGATAAAACAATGTGAAGCTCCTATGGAGGAGGGGGTTTACTACCTGGAGAGAAAACCTTCCTAATATCCCCTAAGGAATCCTTAACCACTTGGCCCCACACCGCTTGAAACTCTATGAAGAAGCAAGGAAAGAAAAGCATCTCCCCCCCAGATCCATAACTGTGGTTCTACATAAAAAAGGGAAACCACCCACGAACTGTAGCTCATAACGGCCAATCTCACAATTAAACAAAGAAACCAAAATATTATCATCAATACTGGCTGCAAGCGTTAAAAAAGTTATCAGCCCCCTAATCCATGACGACCAATCAGGATTCATGCCGCAGAGGTCAACCAGACTTAGGCCCTCATTACAACCCTGGCGGTTGGTGTTAAAGCAGCGGTAATACCGCCGGTGGAAAAAAAATTGAATCACGACCATGGCGGAAACCGCCAACACAGACAGCCACTTCACTCCGACCGCCACGGCGGTAGAAACAAACACCGCGGCGGTAACTGCCAACAGACAGGCAGAACACAATGTACCGCCCACACTATTACAAGAGGCCTATCCGCCACCTTTTCCAGGGCTGTACCAATACGATCAAAAGCACGGCAGAAACAGGACTTGAAAGGGAAACCACTCACCTCTCGACACCCAACGAGGAACCAGGACACCATGGAGCCCGAACTACTCGTCCTGCCCTTGCTGATCTTCCTCCTTCTGTTTCAGGAGCATGAAAGACGCCATCGAGGACCACGGTGAGTACTGCACCTACAACACAGGGGAGGGGGGAGGGAAAAGAGAGTGACACACACACACGCAACATGCAATACCCCTACCCCCACCCTCACCCACAACACCATACACACAAATACATGCAGCAACATTACATATATACCCCCTGGAAGAACGCAAGGACAAAATTAAATGATTGTAACAATAGTAATCAATAAAAATCAGATAGTGCAAGTTAAAAAATCACTATATACAAATATGTACACCAACTACACAAGTCCGGATATTAATCAAACATTGTCTGTGGATCAGTGTCCCAAAATGCATGGGCGAAGCCCACACAAGATACCTGACTCGAAACGGAGAGAACACTGCACGGGCATCAGATTGAAATGAAACAGGCACCTCAGGGGGAGGGGGGCACCTCAGCCGGGTGAACGCATGACACCACTGCTCCACGAGGGAGCTCCATGCCCACTGCTGTATCCTGGGGAGTGCAAAGCCACAGTTTCACAAGTCTTTCCAGTGGGTGGTTTGCCCACTGCTCTGTCCTGGGGAGTGCAAAGCCACAGTCTCACAAGTGGATAACAGTCTCCACTGGTTCTGGAGGGGGATTGGTGCCCAGAGTGCTTCATCCTGCCAAGGACTGAGGAAGTGGATGTGAATATCCACTGGTTCTGTAGGGGGCTTGGTGCCCAGAGTGCTTAATATTGCCTAGAATAGGGGGAGTGGATGTGAATCTCCACTGGTTCTGGAGGGGGCTTCGTGCCCAGAGTGCTTCATCCTGCCAAGGACTGAGGAAGTGGATGTGAATCTCCACTGGTTCTGGAGGGGGCTTGGTGCCCAGAGTGCTTCATCCTGCCAAGGTCTGAGGAAGTGGATGTGAATCTCCACTGGTTCTGGAGGGGCTTGGTTCCCAGAGTGCTTCATCCTGCCAAGGACTGAGGAAGTGGATGTGAATCTCCACTGGTTCTGGAGGGGGTTTGGTGCCCAGAGTGCTTCATCCTGCCAAGGACTGAGGAAGTGGATGTGAATCTCCACTTGTTCTGGAGGGGGCTTGGTGCCCAGAGTGCTTCACATGCAGTGTGGCTGGTCCCATTCCCTCACATGGGTGTGTGTGCCACGAGATTACCTGGCAACAGGTAGCATGATACGCCATGGAGGCAGAGACATACCCCACCCTGCTGCGGCTTCGCGTGCCACCTGCAGGTGCAAACAGTGATGAGAGTCATGCCTCATGGAAGCTGGGTAGGGTCCAGGAAGTCTCCTGCAGCCTCGGACGGCTGCCCACTGGGGATGATAGCCATGTCAGCTGTGGTGGCACTGTCTGAGCACATCGCGGGTCTGGTGGCAGTGCTTGCAGCGGTGTCTGTGGCGGAGGTCCTGGCGATGGTGCATGTGTCTGCACCTGTTGAGTGACACAGCAGGACGTCTCCTGCAGCCTCGGACAGCTGCCCACTGGGGATGATGCTGGGGACTGTTGCTGAGGCAGCAGACATGCAGGTGGCAGTGCAGGTGGCGGTGCAGGTGGCGGTGTCCACCGCCGTACAGGTTGGTGTAGTGGTTGACAGAAGGGATGACTCTAGTCCCTCAATCGGAGCCACCGTGCCCTGTCCTGGCCTGCTCTTCGGCTTGTGTCCCTTCCCCACCTTTGATGTTGCCGCTGGTGTCTTGCCACTGTCCCCTTTTGGTTTGGAGGACCCCTTGCTTGCTGGTAGGTGCGGCTTCTCCATCCGGCATGTGGGCACCTTCTTCACCTTGGCAGGTGGCAGAATGGCCTGCTCCTTGGCCTTGCTAGGTGGCACACTGGCAGCCCTGATGGGTGGCGCCGCGATGAGACCGGAGTTGCTGGCAGCACTGTGCTTGGGGATTTGGTGGCTGAGGTGCTGGGTTGGAACCTGGACAGCCTGGCCCTAGGGGAAGGACGGGGGGAGGTGTAGGGAAGAGGTCAATGTTAGCCAGGAAAAGTTTCTTAGACACACTAGGATGGGAAGATGGAGGGGGTTTGGGAGTGGAGGAAGAGGTAGTGGTTGTAGGAGGTGTACGTTTGCTGAATTTGGGTGAAGGTGCATGGGCAGAAGGCTGTTGTGAGGTGGATGGCTGTTGGGTGGGTGTGTGCCTGCATTTGTGTACTTTGGGAGGAGGGCTCACAGACACACTGGGAGAGGACACTGGGGATGTGTGAATGGTAGTGGGGTGGTGATTGCACATGAGCGGTGTGTGGTGATGGGCGTGCTGGTGATGGAGGTAGTGGCTGAGGATGTAGTGCATGCAGGTGTGAGTGGAGATGAGACAGGGAGGGAGGAGGAGGACGTGGAGGAGGGGGACAGAGTGGAGGCAGTGGATGTTGCTGTGTCTGCATGGGGATGGTGCTTGTGTGAGTGCCTGTGGGATGTGTGGTGCTTATGTTTTCCATGTCCACTCTTGTGTGTTGATGAGTGTGCATGCTCGTCTAATGGTGTGCTTGGGATAGGCTGAGGTACAGGGGATTGGGTCTGGGTGGAGGAAGTTGGAGGGGGGAGGCTGGACACAGGGACAATTTCTGCCATCAGTGCTGAGGCCAAAGCCTGAAATGCTCTCTGTTGGGCCGCCTGCCCAGAATGAATGCCCTCCAGGTATGCATTTGTTTGTTGCAAATGCCTCTCAACACCCTGGATGGCATTCAAATTGGTAGATTGCCCAACTGTGAGGGATCTCAGGAGGTCAATAGCCTCCTCACTGAGGGCAGCAGGGCTGACTGGGACAGGGGCTGAGGTGCCTGGGGCGAAGGAGATGCCCACCCTCCTGGGTGAGCGGGCACGGGACACATGCTGAAGGGCTGCTGGGAGGGCGGTGCTGGTAGGGGGGGTGGCGGCTGTCCCTGTTGATGCGGTGGCCACAGAGGTGCCCGCCAACGCAAGGGAGCTTGCTGCTGCTGGTCCATGCTCCTGTCCCCGTCGTGGAGCTCCCCTCACCCTCCGTCCCACTGGTGGCTTCAGACTCTGTTACTTCACCTTCCAGGGCCATGTGGGATGCAGCTTCCTCCTGCCAGATGATGCTAATGCATGCAAGAACAGGGTGACAAAACAAAAAGGGGGGGAAGACCGAAGAAACACATGTTCAGTGCATGCAACAACACTACCGTTGGCGGACACAACACACAGGGAGCAGCCCTATGCACTAAGCCATGCACTAACAGTTCTTAGGAAATTCACATGCCCATGGGGGCAATGCCTAAGTCCATCTGCTGCACACCTGGAACCCACAGGAGCCTGACTAGGTGTAGATGGCTATTACCACTATTGTGGTTGGAGTGCCACAGTGCCTGCCTAACAAGGGGCCTACCCTACCAAGTTCTCCCTGGCCGAGGGGAAACCACAGCCCACTTCCCCCACCCAGACACCTCGTAAAGTGCGCTGAGTCAGCTGAATTAGACTGTACTCACCCCCTTGTGGCTGCTGTGATGCCCTCAAGCGCCCTTCCAACTCCGGATAGGCCACCGCCAGGAACCGGTACACCAGGGGGGTCATGGTGCGACGGGCACCCCATCCACGTTGGGAGGCCCTCCCCAGCTGGGCCTCCGCCGTTCTCTTGATCCAGCGGCGCAGGTCCTCCCATCTTTTCCGGCAGTGGGTGCTCCGTCTATGGTAGAACCCCAGGGTCTGGACGTCCCTGGCGATGGTACGCCAAATACCCTTCTTCTGGTGGGCGCTGACCTAGAGGAAAAGTGAAGTTATAATGGATGTTACTATCCCGTACAGTTCATCTCACGCATTGCCTAAACAACTCCCACCCTGGCCCAGACATACATACACCCACACTATCCTCACATGCTGGCCTGTCCGCCCCCCCACCCTCTTCCATTCACGACACTCCATACAATCATGTGCCATCCACCATGCTCACAGTGTACTCACCTGTTTATCTGGAGGACCGTACAGTTGCGTGTACTGGGGGAGGACCCCATCCACCAGTTTCTCCAACTCCTCCGAAGTGAAGGCAGGGGCCCTTTCCCCAGACACTGTAGCCACTGTCGCTTCCAGACACAGGTCACAGCAGCACTTCTAGTGTAGGTCCTCTCCTGTTGAAAGTCAGGTATCAAGTGAGGGAACAGTTAGAAAAAGGCGGCCACGTCCGCGGCGGTGCATACCGTCACCGCCGGCATACATCGTCATTGGCTCCTGGAATCCACAGGGCCCAATGTTAACCAATGGTGAATTTCGCCACGGTCTTAGACCGCCTACCGCAACGGTATACAATGCCAGCGCAGTTACCTCATTTCCCCTTGTCCCACCTTACAGGTCAGGCAGCCACCATTTCAAGGGGCCAAAAACTGCATCACACCTACTTAGGCCAGGAATAAGGACAGACAAAGGCACATGGCGAATTTGTAACGTTTTTGCAAAAAACACATTGCGATACCTAAGTGTTGGATGACCCTCTGCTTGTTCTCCTCCATAGTGCACATCCGCTAGGGCAGGTGATGAGATGGCGGCATTCTCCGGTGTACAGACCGCTGGTGGACCTGTCGAAAATGGAAGAGAGACACATCATTATCACTTACAGACTTGATTGTGCAACAATCCAGGAACTGTGTGCCCAGTTGGAGCCAGACCTGATGTCAGCTATCCGCCATCCCACAGGAATCCCCCCTCTAGTGCAGGTTGTCTGTACTCCATTTCCTGGCCAGTTGGTGTTTTCAAACAACAGTGGCCATGCCATCAGGGATGTCCCTGCCAATGTTCCCTAACGTGTTGTCCAGAGTGCTGTCTGCCCTGCTGAAACACATGCGCAGCTACATTGTTTTCCCTCAAGTGGAGGATTTGCCAACAGAGAAAGGTGACTTATATGCCCTGGGACATATCCCAAACATCATTGGTGCGATTAATGGTACACATGTGGCATTTGTCCCCCCCCGCAGGAATGAACAGGTGTACAGAAACTGCAAAAGCTACCATTCTATGAATGTGCAGATAGTGTGTTTGGCAGACCAGTACATCTCCCATGTGAATGCCAAGTATCCGGGCTCAGTGCATGACACTTACATTTTGAGAAATCGCAGCATCACTTATGTGATGGGGCAACTCCAGAGGCACTGTGTGTGGCTAATAGGTGATCCTAAAGGATATTTGCAGGTGACTCTGGTTACCCCAACCTGTCATGGCTACTGACCCCAGTGAGGAATCCCAGGACAAGGGCAGAGGAACGCTACAATGAGGCACATGGGTGAACTAGGAGGATTACAGAGCACACCTTCGGCCTCCTGAAGGCTAGATTCCGGTGCCTCCATCTGACAGGTGGATCCCTATACTACTCACCAAAGAAGGTATGCCAGATCATCGCGGCCTGCTGTATGTTGCACAACCTGGCTTCGCAATGCCAAGTGCCTTTTCTGCAGGAGGATGGGCCTGATGTTGGTCTTGGGGCAGCTGTGGAGCCTGTGGATAGTGAAGAAGAGGAGGCAGAAGAAGAAGATGTAGACAACCGAAACAACATCATCATGCAATACTTTCAGTGAAAGACAGGTAAGAAGATGGAACCGCTTCCCACATCTCATACTATTGTAGAAGCTAACATAAATCTGCCTTTTTCACTCTGTGTATGGACCCTGACTTGTAACTTTGTCTTGCCATTTCACAGATGTGGCTCCCAATTTGTGCCCTCTGCTATGTTTACTCCTGGCCTACAGCTGTGTAACCTTGGTATGTGAACAAGTACATTGACATTGCTATATTCCAGAGATTTTGCAATTACACATTTGTCAAAGCACAGACTGACTCCAGATTGTTTTGTGAATCAAGGATGTTTATTTCTGTGCAAATAAGTGGAGGGGGGTGTGGAGGGGGGTGTGAAATGGGCTGTGGCGATGGTGGAGGAATGTCCATGGCAGATTCCAGTCTATTTGTATCACAGGTGCATTGTCCAATGGGGCATAGGAAGTGGAGCTATGGCAGTTTAAGGTGGACAGGATGACAAAGTGGGACAGAGGGGTGACACTCAGGAGGGTCTTATTTCCTGGCGGGGGTCTTGGCAATGTTCCCTGTCTTGTTCCTGGATCTCAGGGACTGTTTGTGGGCTGGTTCTTCTACTGCAGGGGGTGTGCTGCTGGTGACCTGTTGGTCCTGTGGCAGTGCCCCCAGTCCACTAGCGCCGGCGGCCGTGGAGGGCTGTTCATCGTCCAGGCTAGTGTCAGGGGCCCGTTTGTGTGTCACTGTGTCCCTCATGGTGTTGACAAGGTCTCCCAGCACCCCTGCAATGGTGACCAGGGTGGTGTTAATGGACTTTATGTCCTCCCTGATCCCAAGGTAGTGTTCCTCCTGCATCCGCTGGGTCTCCTGAAACTTGTCCAGTAGGCAAGACAAAATCTCTTCCCAGCTATCCTACAACGGATACTTGCGTAGCCCCTGCGCGTCTTCTCTTTTCAACGCCACTCCCTCAGCACCTGCCCACACCTCAAATGAATATTGCAAGGCTTGCTCAGCTGGTGGGTCGGCTGACCTCCACCTACAAGTGATCAGCCGCTTAGCCGTTATCAGGCCCAGGTCCGTAAATCGCGCCGCAGCTCTATGCCGCTCGCCCCTGGGAAAGAGGCCCAGCACACATGCCTCCCAGGTGAATGGAACTGGGCGCGACGTGCACTCCGACAGGCGGCTCACCACTGCCTTCCAGAAGCAGCACAAGGATGGGCAGGACCATAGCATGTGTATCATGTCTGCATCTATATAAGAACAGCGGGGGCAGGCTGCATCCTGACGAGCAAAATATCTGTTCACTCGGGCTGGAGTGAGGTAGGCCCTGTGAATGATATAAAATTGGATCAGGCGAAATCTAGAGTTGTGAGGTATATTAATGTGGCCAGAGAGGGCTGATTTCCACTGCGCGACTGTGACAGTTGCATCCCTGTCCCAGGCCGCACGCAGCGCATCGCATTCCAAGGCTGTGTGCGTGCGCAGCGCATCAGGAAAACATCTAATCAGGTGCCACCCCTGCCCCATCACCTGTATGTACTGTATCAGCAAATGCGTGGGAGGGGCTACTGACATGTCACCCCACTTGGATGCTAAAGACCACAACAACAAGTTATATAACAGAAACTGTCCTGCAGGCAGCCCCGACTCCTGAACCTGTGTAGGAAACGGAATTAGCTTACTATCATCATAGAGGTCACCCAGTGTATATAACTCCACCGCATGCCACGCACGCAGCTCAGAGCCCGACATAATCTTAGGGCCACGAGGAGTACCCAACAACGCCAAGGCTGGAGCAAATGGGACCACCCCCCCGGTGAGGCGGAGGGACCTACGATAACAGCTACAAGCCACCTTAAGGAATAGTTGTCCCAGCAATGGCACTCGCGCAAGCGGGTGAAATAAGTGCAACACCTGCACTAGGGACCAGGGGCCTTCCGTGGTCGCCGTGTCTGTGAGATGCAGACCCGCCAGCCATTTGGACACCCACTGGAGCTGAGAGGCCAGGTAGTAGTGCTCTAAATTAGGAACCGCCATGCCACCTCTCTCCAGCGGCAGATACAGCTTTTTCAGCGCGACTCTGCAGCGGCCCCCATTCCAAATGAGACTCCAGGCTCCTAAAGAAGCTGGGGGGGATATAGTGCGGGAGGTTAGAAAAGTAATATAATGGGCGCAGTAAGACTATCATTTTTAGAAGCACTATTCTGCCTGCCACCGACAGCGGCAGTGTCTGCCAGAAAGCCATCTGGGATTTGATCGAAGACACTGCTCTCTTATGGTTTCCATCAACTAGGTCTCCCTCCCCGTGATAAATATGGATGCCTAGGTACCTGAATGCATATGGCTGCCATGGGACAATACTCCCAGCAAGACAAAGCTCTGGGTTCAGAAGCGTAGAGTCAAAGGCGAAGAGGCATGATTTGGACCTATTGATCCTGAGGCCAGACAACAAAGCAAATCGCTGCAACAGGGTCCCGACCTCGGGGGGGATTCGCGTAATATCCCTAAAATACAACAAAAGGTCATCAGCCTACATCGAAACCGCGTGCAGGCCGTCCCCCAGGGTAATACCCCAATCAATCCCCTTATCACGGAAAGCCGCTGCCAGTGGCTCCTAGGCAAGGGAAAACAGCAACGGGGAAAGGGGGCAACCTTGGCTCGTATCTCTGCACACATTGACTGACTCTGATACAATGCCCCCCAGCTTAACCCGGACCTGAGGTTTAGTGTATAGTAACTCAACCATCCGAGTGAAGTGGGGTCCAATGCCAAACCGCCGCAAGACTCTGAATAGATAAGGCCACTCTAGAGAATCAAAGGCCTTCTCCAAGTCAAGGACAAGACATCCCGCTCGCAGCCAGTCCCGTCTCGCATAGTGCATGACGCGAAACAGCCGCCTGATGTTGTGCGACGTATCCCTCGCCGGCACGAACCCATTCTGATCCGGGTGTACCAGGACCGGTGTTATAGGCGCAAGTTACATTGCTAGCATTTTGGCCAGTATTTTATAGTCCGTGTTGAGCTTCGCTAGCAGCCGGTACGAGCCCAACTCCACCGGGTCCTTACCAGGTTTGGGAAGGGACACCAGCAACGCCTCCCTCTGAGATGTCGTCAAATGTCCCCTCTGTACTGCCTCCTCATAAAGGCAGAGTAACTTGGGCGCCAGAATTGAAGTAAATGACTTGTGAAAGTCCGCCGGCAGACCGTCCGGGCCCGGCGTTCTGCCAGACGCTAGCTCACGAATGCTGGCCTGTATCTCAATTAGATCAAGAGGCTCCTCCAGTGCCCTCCCCTGGTCCTCCGTCAGACATGGGAGTTCCACACCAGCGAGAAACTCGCTACAAGACCGCTCAGGGGATAGCGCCCTTGAGGCGTACAGCGCCTGGTAATGCCACGTAAACGCAGAATGGATTTCCCCAGGCATATGCAACAGATCACCAGCCTCCTAGCGAATCTTCATAACCAGGCCATGATTGCGGTCACCACTAACCAGCCAGGCTAGAAGTCTGCCCGACTTATCTGCCGAAAGCATGCGTTCTCGCTGAGTGCGCAGCATAATTCAGACGACGCAGCCGTTCAAGTAGCGACAAACGTTCAGCACGGGCCTCGGACAACAATGCCTCCTCTGCGAGGCTCCTAGCAGCCTCCCTCTCTGGACGCAGCGAGTCTCGTTCTATACGAGTCAGGTCCCGCTCAATCGAGCGGCGCAAATTCCACTGAGTCCCCAGGCAGTGACCTCGGATGAAGACCTTAAAGGCATCCCACTCCAACAAGCCCGTAGAGGCAGTACCATCGTTATGCTAAAAAAATTCAGGGATCGCCGTGTTCAGTGATGCCTTAAAAGCGGCATCCTCCAAGAGCTCAGTCTTAAGTTTCCAGGTGGGGACAGCTGGGGGGGAAAATCCCAACCCAGACGCATGATCTGTGGGTTGTGATCTGAGTGCGTGCGTCCCAGATAATCTACGCCTACGACCGCAGAGGCCAAATTCTGCGTGCAGAGCATCCTGTCCAGACGCACATGCAGGGAGTGCGGAGCAGAATAGTACGAGTAAACTCAGTCTGCAGCATGCCGCTGCCGCTATATATCTATCAGGTGCCAGTGCTGCATCCAATTCACCAAACCACACGCGCCCTCCACAGCAGGGGACGTACGCAATGGGGGGAAGGAACGATCTAAGTCAATATCTAGCACACTGTTAAAATCCCCTCCCAATAACCAAGGGTAGTCACTCCAACCCGCCAGGTGGTGGGACAAATTATGCAGAAAGGAAGCCTGATCCACATTTGGGGCATAGATAGAGCCCAGTACTATGGCCCGGCCCGCAAGCCTTCCACGGACCAGGGCAAATCTCACTTGCGAATCTATGATCTGCTCCTCTGCTACAAAGGGGACACCTGCCTTAATCCAGATCAGGGCACCCCTGGCATAAGTGGAGTGACCTGTTGCATACAGTTGCCCTCTCCAGCACCGCTGCAAGCGGGGGAGCTCCAAGAGCGCCAAGTGGGTCTCCTGCAAAAAAGCAAAATGGGCTGAGTGCCTTGTAAGATATGAATATATAGAGTACCTGCGCCTGGGCGTATGTATGCCGCACATGTTCCAAGTGATCGCGATATATGGATTCACGGTGTCATCTGTCTGGCATGCCCGCCCCCCACCCATTCCGCCCTTAAGCACAGTAGCAGATCCCCAGCACCCAGTCAGACACTCTGTATGTAGCCTCCAGCATAGCCAGAACAAAACCAATACCATCAGAGCAGATAAAAAACTGGCCTCCGCCCAAACTGAACTTGGACATTCAACATCGTAATCACACATTCTAATTCTCCGTTATCAGGAGAGTGGGGTAGGCCAAATCACACAAGGAAACAAACACTCACTAAGCCAGTCGACCCGGCTATAGTGGATAACAGAGGGGAGGTGGGGGGGCAGCGGCTGGCTGCAGTCGTAAACAGCAAACGGAGACAGCTACAGTACCAGCCACAGCCTGCTCAGCCTACCCAGAGGAGTTTCCCATGCCTGGACAACTATCCGTACATGCTAAGCAATATATCCTCTTTGTAGATCAGACAGCCCATTACTCCAAGCAGATGGTTACAGCATTGCCGGGGCATCCAAATTGGCCCCTCCAGGGCCCAAAAAAGTTAATCCGCAGTGGCAGGTGTTACAGACGGGCCCTCCGTAAAGCCCAACTCCGAGAGCCTATCCGGCGTGGCAGGTCGGTCACTGGGCGGCTGGGAAATTTCCGTTTCCGATTTCGACGACGCCGGCGAGGCACTAATGGCCGCAGCCGAGTGTATTGCCTCACGCCGCTCCTGCATGAGCTGTTCCAGGTCAGGAGCATGGGTCGCGGCCCCTGCGGTCGCACCACCGCCCTTGCGGCCACGCCTCGTCCGATTGCGTCTGCTCTTCGATACGGGTGGGTTTCTCTCCACTTCACGGCCTGAGGCGCGACCTGTTTACTCCAACCACTCCCACGCCGCTTCTGGTGTGGTGAAGAAGTGCGACTTATTCTCAGCCACGATGCGGAGTTTGGCGGGGAATAGTAGAGAGTATTTCAGGCTCAGAGCTCGGAGTCTACGCTTCAAGGGCATGTAGGAGGCCCAATCCTTTTGTACCGCCAGGGTATAGTCCGTAAACAGCATTATTTGCGCACCATCCACTCGAGGCAGCTGGGGGGATCTCACAGTTTTGAGGATAATATCTCGATCCGCATAGTGGAGTAAGCAAATTATAAAAGGACGAGGGCCGCCTCCCGGAGGCCTTGGCCTCGTGGGGATTCGATGAGCCCACTACACTGAAAAAAGGGGGTTAGTGTACCAGCCGGTACCAGTCCCCGAAGCCAGTTCTCAGAGTATGCCACTGCGTAGCGGCCCTCCGCGCCTTCCGGTAATCCAACCACCCATATGTTATTTCTCCTGGTGCAGCCCTCTGCGTCTTCCACTCGACGCTTCAGCTTCGCCACACACGTCAAAGCATCCCCCACCACAGCCTCCAAGTGGGACGCTACCGGCATCAATTCATCCACTTGCGCCTCTATCGTACCTGTTTTATCCACCAGCTTGCGGTGGTCAGCATGTAGCAGGACAAGGTCGCAAGCTACCTTGTCAATCCTAGCTTCCAAAGATGTGCGAGCCCTCTCCGAGTCGCCAATGCGTTCCACCGCAGCCAGCACAGCATCCAACTTCTGGCTGTCTTGCGCCACAGCATCTTGCGACCTCCCAGCTCCAGTACCAGAGTGAAGACGGCCCGTCCCCACCATGATCAAGGCAGTTGCGCTTCCAGTCAACGCCCCTCCGCTCACCAGCCGACACACCACCAGTTTCGGGAGTCCAGAGCCCCTTAGCGCCCTCAGCTTGCACGAAAGTATCAGGCCAGGGGACCGTTGCAACCAATGCGGCAGTCCTGCAGCAAAGTGGGCCCTCCAGGGCAGCCTCCAGCTCCACACCGTTAGCTACCGCACCGGCTTGGTTCGTCAGTACCAAACACCAAAGGGGAACGACTCCCCGCCGCTAACTTTGTGGCCGGTAACAAATCCGCCGCCACTGACGTCGGTCCAACCAGCGTTTCACCAGATCTACGTACCAGGCTCTGCCCGCTTGCTTGTGCGTCCAGGTCGGCACTGCACAGCAGCACGAGCAGCCCAGCCCTCCATTGCTCTGGTGCCTTCTTCCCACCGTCTGCCACCAGGTCACTGGGCACCAGTTCCAGGCCTCTAGGGCCCCAGGCAAGCACTTGAGGCAGGGACAGGCCAGCAATCTAGGCTGCGTGATCAGCAGGCCCGGCCCTCCCCCGCAGCACCTGAGTGCTCCATGCGGGAGGCCGGCACCTCCAACCACGCGCCTACCAGTTTTTTAGGCTTCTCTTCGCCCCCGATGGGACACCGTCTCCTTGGGGGGGCCCCCTGCAGACAGGCTCTCGCGAGCAGGCCCCGCCACGCTCGCGCGCCGCAGATTATCCACTCCCGCCAGTCCCCCGAGCTCGGCGGGCCACAGACCTGCGTGGGCCTGGCCCAAATCCACTCTGCGCCGCTCCGGAGAGTTTGCGCCCGGTACCGCCACAACCCGGGGCCCCTCTGCTGCTCAGCACCTCCTCTGGCCAGGCTCCGCTGGCCTCCGATCCCCCGTGTGGCATCGGATAAGCCGGGTGAGACGCGGAGCTTCTTCAGCTCGCGTCCGCCATCGACACCGGCTTGGCCACCTTCAGGTAATGCATCATTGTAGTAATGTCTGTCTGTCTGAACTAACAGGGAGTTCATATTTATCGAAGGAAGGAAGGACTGCAATGCTAGTTACCACTCTCAGTTCTAGGAGATTGAAATGGTAAGACGCTTCGTTGTCCTACCATACTCCTTGAGTTTGTACACCATCCTTGGAGGGAAGCATCTGTGACAAGAGTGTGGGTTGAGAGGTCCTGATGAAAAGGAATTCCCGCTTTCAGATTTTGGACTTGGTCCACCATGGGAGAGACTGGAGCGCAGGTTGCAACAAAGTTACTTTCTGTTCCCAGCTGTTCAGGGACTGCTTTCACTGATACTTCAGACACTATTGCTGTGGTCTCACGTGAAGTCTGGCATGTGGAACTTTTAATGTGCAAAATGCTTTTGATCCCAGTTGAGACGATATCTGCCAAGCTGAAGGAAGATGAGTTTGCAACAGCATAAGACATTTCAGGCGGATATTCAAATCATACACTTTTACAGATTGGGTATGCAGAATAGCAGCCAGATAGTGTATCTTTTAGACAGGATGAACTATTGATTTGTTTATGTTGCCATGAAGACCTAGCGTTCTTCCCTATCATTGCCCTGATCTCCTTCTGCAACAGATCTATCTGAAGGAGGAGGGGATCTGAGACAAAGACATATACATTCTGCCCAATAGTCAAGACCCTTTATTCTTGGTTATTTGGCTCCAGGCTTGGACATTATTGCTCATACTTTCTCCTACTGGAGTAGGTGACAAAGAAGGAGGAAGTCATTGTTTTGCTGGAGGTTTTCTTGCTGACACAGTCTGTGGTTGTTGGAGACCTCCTTTCTCTCTGGAAGATTTCCTCTGGTGGTAAGGTTGCCTCGGTTGTTGCAGCTGTTGGTGCAACTAATGAGGAGTATGGACCCTCTGAGGGAAGTGATGCCTGTCATAAGGACTGTATCACCTTCTGAACTCCTTTCACTTCTCCAGGCCAACTGCTTTAAAAGTATCAATTTCAGACTTAATTTATGACATTTTGTCATCTGTATGTGAGCCAAATAATGTTGAGCCTGAGAATAGTAAATAAGCAATCCTTTGTTGCACTTCTGGATATATGCCAATCAGTCTCAGCCAAGAGTTGTGTTTTGTGGAGATGCCATTGCAGTACCCCTGAGCTGCCAAGTCTGACAAATCTGCTGCTGCTATAATGATTTGTCTTGAGACTGGAATTCCTTTATTAGGAGCTGTTAGACCCATCAGCTGGTTTCCCTTGTCTTTTGGCTTGTGACCTCCTGTTTTTGATCCTGTGCTGAATTTCATTTTTGCTGGCTTATAACTCTAGGCACTCTACCACTGCTGACCAGTGCTGAAGTGTATATGCTCTCTGTCTAAAATGTATTGACAACAGGTTTCTCTATGATTGGCATATCTGATTTACTAGTAAGTCCCTAGTGCAGTGCACAGTGTATGCCTAAGATCTGTAAATCAACTGCTACTAGTGGGCCTGCAGCACTGATTGTGCTACCCACATGAGTAGCCCTGTTAACATCTCAGATTTGCCACTACAGTGTCTGTGTGTGCTGTTTTAAACTGCCATTTCGACCTGGCAAGTGCACCCACTTGCCAGGCCCAAACCTTACCGTTTACTACATGTAAGTAACTCCTAAAGCAAGCCCAAGGCAGCCCCATGGGAAAGGTGTAGTGTATTTAGAAGGTAGGACATGCACTGGTGATTTTTACATGTCCTGGCAGTGAAATACTGCTCAATTTGTTTTTCACTATTGCAAGGCCCTATCTTTTCCATAGAGTAACATGGGGGTTGCCTTGAAATATCTTTCAAGTGTAATTTCTTAATGGGCGCAGTTACGAGATATGGAGTTTGGGGTCTCTGAACTCATAACTTAAAAAAACATCTTTTGGTGAAGTTAGCTTCTAAATTTTAAGTTTGAAAATACCACTCTTAGAAAGTGGGCATTTTCTTGCTTAACCATTCTGTGCATCTGCTTGTCTGTGGGATACAGGTCTGGGTCAGGGTGACAGTTGGGCTGTTTGTGAATTCACTCTAGACAGTCACACAAAGAGAGCGGAGGTGTGCCCTGCATATTCTGATGTATCTTTCTGAGCTAGAGTGGTGGGAGGAGCTGACACTTGCCCCTGGATAGGACTGTGCCTGGCTTTACACAAAGCAGTCTCCAACCCTGCGGAGTGTGTCTGGGGCCAGGGTAGGCAGGGTCTTGTGCACTACAAACACTATTCCATGAAGTTTGCCTACATCAAAGGAAGAAATGGGTATAAGTACTGACCCTCTGACCCCAAAAACTTAGATTTTTTCTGGGCTAAAGTCATTCTCCCAGGAAGAAGAGCTGGATGCTGTAGGAGGGACTGCCATTCTGCCCGTTGCTTTGCTATGCTGACCTGCTGCTAATGTCTTGGGAGTGAAAGAACTGGACTTTGCTTTCTACATCCTACTTCCAAAGGTTCTTCAAGAGCTTGGATTGAGCCTGCCTCCAGTTAAGAAGTCTCAGGGACATCAAAGACTTCATCTGCCAGCACCTGGGCTCTCTTGCTGACCTGCCGAGTGGTGCCGAATCCATGGGAGGGAGTTCTGGTGTAACCAAGAACATACAAGCACATCAACTCCAGAGTGACTTCAGAACCGGCGCCGCTGTCCGACTTTGCGCCGCTGCCTGCACGGGAGCCGTGGTCCCCGCTGAGTGCAACAACTGCCACTGATGCCGCAGGTCAGCCGCCACCGCTGTGCTTTCGAAGTCCCTCCACAGCATGTGCTCTGAATGCAGTGTCACCAACATCCTACTCCACCGCAGCACCTGTGGCCTTCTGGTGCGATTGTGACACAGCAAAGTCGATACCTCGCATCTTGACCTGCAGGATTCATCGACCCCGCCTTGCCATAAGGAACCGATGCCTCACCACCGATGCTGCATCACCTCCCCTGCAACTGTAAGAAAACAACGCCTCACCTCCCCTGCCTAGCAGTAAGGAACCAACTCCTCACCTCCCCAGTGGCAGTAAGGAACCAACACTGCACCGGCTTTAGCAACACCTCATCTCCCCGACTCTGTGTAACATCTTTGTTTCCTTATTTTCCAAGGTACTGTAACTGGGGTCCATGCGACTTCGTGACCGGCTCGCACTTCCTCTCAAGTGGCGTCAGACTGTCGGGAATGACTCCTGACAAGATGCCATGATAGGTTCAGTTGGAGCCATTGTGTTGCTAAGTTCTAGACTAAGATTTAGGCCCTCATAACAACCCTGGCAGTTGGTGATAAAGCGGCGGTAATACCGCCAACAGGCCGGCAGTGAAAAAAAAAAAGGTATTATGACCACGAAGGAAACCGCTCAGACAGCCACTTTAACACACCGACCGCCACGGCGGTAGCAACAAGCACCACGGTGGTAACCACCAACAGCCAGGCGGAAGACAATGTACCGCCCACTGTATTATGACAGGCCTATCCGCCACCTCTTCTAGGGCGGTACCAAGGACATCAAAAGCACGGCAGAAACAGAACACAGCAGTCAAAGGACTCACCTCTGGACACTCAGGGAACAACCATGACGCCGTGGAGCCCGAGTTGCACATTTTCCCATGCTCGTCTACCTTTTCCTGCATTATTAGCAGCAACGCCAGCGAAGACGGCCACAGTAAATACTGCCGCCTAGCACACAAGGGAGAGGGGAGGAAAAAGAGAGTGACACACACACGCAACCACCCAACACCATACACACAAACAGAAGCACAAACATTACATATCCACCCCATACCCCTCACGAATAATGCAAGGACAAAATGATTGGAAGAAAGTGAGTGTATTACGATAAAATAACATGAATAAGTGCATCAAAATACAAACATATACACAGATTTACAAATGGAGGGACACTGCCTAGTCCTCAATGTCCGTGGGCCACAGAGCCACATCACATAGGCCAAGGCCCCACCTCACTCCTGCAACAACACGGAGAGAACACTGCAGAGGCATCAGTTCAAAAATACACAGGCACCTCAGGGGGATGGGGAATGGGGGAGCACCTCAGCCGGAAGATGGTACAACGCCACTGGTCTTGGAGGGGGCTACATGCCCTGTGCGATGTCCTGGGGAGTGCAAGGCCACAGTCTCTCAAGTGGGTGGGTTGCCCACTGCTTGAGCCTGGGGAGTGCAAGGCCACAGTCTCTCAACTGGGAGGTTTGCCCACTGCTTGGTCCTGGGGAGTCCAAAGCCACAGTCTCTCAAGTAAGTGGTTTGCCCACTGCTTGGTCCAGGGGAGTGCAAAGCCACAGTCTCTCAAGTGGGTGGTTTGCCCACTGCTTAGACCTGGAAAGTGCAAGGCCACAGTCTCTCAAGTGGGTGGTTTGCCCACTGCTTGGTCCTGGGAAGTACAAGGCCAGTCTCTCTAGTGGATGGCTTCTTCCACTGGTTCAGGAGGGGGCATTGTGCCCAGTGAGCTTTATCCTGGGAAGGATGCGGTGAGTGGATGGCTTCTTCCACTGGTTCTGGAGGGGGCCTTGTGCCCAGTGTGCTTCATCCTGGGTAGGATGCGGTGAATGGATGGCTTCGTCCACTGGTTCTGGAGGGGGCATTGTGCCCAGAGCACTTCATCCTACGAAGGATGCAGTGAGTGGATGGCTTCTTCCACTGGTTCTGAGGGGGGGCATTGTACCCTGTGATGCAGATCTTGGTGAGTGCAAGGTCACAGTCTCTCACCTGGGTGTCACAGCTACAGGATTTGTAGGGTCCAGGACGTACTACAGCCCATGGAGGCAGAACTACACACTGTCCGCCGGCTGTGACGGCTGCTTAGTGGTGGCAGTGGTGGGGCTGGTGTCGGGGCTGGCAGTGGTGGTGGTAGGCTCCAGCCCTTCCCTCGCAGCCTCGAACGGCTGCCCACTGGGGTTGCTGCTACTGGCAGTGGTGCTGGTGGCAGTGCTGGTGGAGGTGCTGGCAGTGGTGGGGGTAGGCTCCAGCCCTTCCCCTGCAGCCTCGGACGGCTGCACACTGGGGCTGCTGCTGCTGAGAGTGGTGCTGGTTGAGGTGCTGGCAGTGGTGGGGGGAGGCTCCAGCCCTTCCCCTGCAGCCTCGGACGGCTGCCCACTGGGGTTGCTGCTACTGGCAGTGGTGCTGGTGGCAGTGCTGGCAGTGGTGGGGGGAGGCTCCAGCCCTTCCCCTGCAGCCTCGGATGGCTGCCCACTGGGGCTGCTGCTGCTGCTGGCAGTGGTGCTGGTGGCGGTGCTGGCAGTGGTGGGGGTAGGCTACAGCCCATCCCTTGCAGCCTCGGATGGCTGAACCGCCATGGTTGGTGGTGGGGGCTCAGAATGAGTCATGAGTCCCAGCACCAGGTCTCCTGTCCTTCCTGCCTGCAGGCCCAGTGCCCTTCCCTTTCGCAGCTGGTGGTGCCTCCTTGCCCTTTCCTTTCGCAGCTGGTGGTCCTCCTTGCCCTTCACTTTCGCAGCTGGTGGTGCCTCCTTGCACTTCCCTTTCGCAGCTGGTGGTACCTCCTTGCCGTTCTTTGATACACCTGGAGCAGGTGCACTTTCAGTGCTGCTGGCTGGTTCCCGGGATCCTCTCCCACCTGCAGTAGTTACCAACACTACTGTGGCCGTGGACTGGGTGGCTGAGGGGCTCGCCTGGGTTCTGACCACCCTGGCCCGACGTGAAGGACAGGGATAGCGGGAGGGGTAGGGAAGTGGTCAATGGTGGAGAGGAAAGGCTTTCAGGGACATTGGGGCGGGAAGAGGGTGAAGGTTTGGGAGTGGAGGAAGAGGAAGTGGTTGTAGGAGGTGTCTGTCTGCTGTGTTTGGGTGCAGGTGCATGGGCTGGATGCTGTTGTGAAGTGGATGGCTGTTTGGTGTCTAAGTGCTTGTGTTTGTGTACTTTGGGAGGAGGGGGCACAGACACAGTCGGATAGGACACAAGAGACGTGTGCATGGATGTGGGGGTGGTGACTGCCAGCGAGGGGTGTGTAGCGATAGGCGTGCTGGTGATGGAGGTAGTGGATGAGGATGTAGTGCATGCAGGGAGGGAGGTGGACGAGGAGGAGGAGGGGGACACAGTGGAGGCAGTGGATGTTGGTATGTCTGCATCTGGATGGTGTTTGTGTGAGTGCCTGTGGGATGATGTGTGGTGCTTGTGTTTGCCTGAACCACTCCTGTGTGCATGCAGGTCTGCCTGTGTGCTTGGGATAGGTTGGGGTTGAGGGGAATGGGATTGGGTAGAGGAAGTTGGAGGGGGGAGGCTAGAAACAGGGACAATGGCTGCCATCAGAGAGGAGGCCAGAGCCTGGATTGACCCCCATGCCAGAGTGAATGCCTTCCAGGAATGCATGTGTTTGTTTGCAAATGTCCTGCCAGCCCCTGGATGGCATTCACAATGGTTGACTGCCCAACAGAGATAGATCGCAGGAGGTCAAAGCCTCCTCACTCAGGGCAGCATTGCTAACTGGTGCAGAGCTTGAGGTGCCTGGGGCAAAGGAGATGCCCATCCTCCTGGGTGTGCGGGCACGGGAAACACACTGAGGGGCTGCTGGGAGTGTGGTGCAGGTACAGGGGTGGCGGCTGTACCTGTAGTTGGGGTGGCCACAGAGGTGAACACCACCAGGGAGCTTCCACCGGAGGAGGTATCACTGTTAGAACTGTCCCCTCCTCTCTCCGCCGTGGTGCTCCCCTCGCCCTCTGTCGCACTGGTGCCCTCACCGTCAGTGGATTTGGCCTCCTGGGCCATGTGGGATGCAGCTCCCTCCGTCGCCGGTGCCTCTGCTTCTCCGCCAGATGATGCTAATGCACAGAAGGACAGGGTGACAAAAAAATGTGTGGGGGAGAGACAAAGGATACACTTGGTCAATGGCTGCAACAACACCACCATTGGCGTACACCACACACACACAGGGAATAGCCCTACACATTAGGCAATGCACTACCAGTCACAATGCTAGTCACCAGGCCATGGACAATAATACCTAACGCCAATAACAGTATACCTGAGACCCACAGACCCCTGCCCAGTAGTGGATGCCCACTAGTTTGGTTGGTGGTGATTCACATCATATGCTGCCCAACATGGGACCTACCCTGCAATGTCCGGCCTGGCCTAGGGGCACCCACAGGCCCACATCACCCACCTGGAGACCACGCGCAAATTGTATATTGGGAAACTACTCATCCCCTTGTGGCTGCTGTGATGCCCTCAAGCGCCCATCCAGCTCCAGGTAGGCCACCGCCAGTATGCAGGCCATCAGGGGGGTCAGGGTTCGACGGGCACCCCTTCCTTGTTGGGAGGCCATCCCCAGCTGGGCCTCCGCCGTCTTCCTTGCCCAGAGTCTCAGGTCCTCCCACCATTTGCGACAGTGGATGCTCCGCCTGCCATAGACCCCCAGAATCTGCACGTCCTTGGCAATGGCACGCCATATACCCTTTTTCTGATGGGCGCTAACCTGCAGAAATATACACATAGCAAAAGGTAGCAGTCATACCGTCCAGCCCGTTACACTCATGTCCCACCATAGCCCTCCCATCCCCTTACACACAGACATTGCCCACCATGCATGCAGCATGCAGCCCAGGGTCCTTCCACCAACCCCCCCACACGAGGACCTCACACACAGCACTCCATGCATTCATGCCCTATGCATCATGCTCACAGTGTACTCACCTGTTGGTCTGGAGGCCCATACAGTATTCGGTACTGCGGTAGGACCCCATCCTCCAGTCTCTCCAACTCTGCAGCGGTGAAGGCAGGGGCCCTTTCCCCAGTGACACGAGCCATGGTCGGTTCCAGACACAGGTCACAGCAGCACTTGCAGTGTAGGTCCTCTCCTGTTGAAGGTCAGGTAGCAAGTGGGTGAATAGATAGAAAATGGCGGTCACGTTCACGGTGGTGCATACCGTCACCGCCTGCGTACGTCACCATTGGCAACTTTAACCCATAGGGCCAAATGGGATCCAATGAGGAGGTGCACGGAGGTTTTCGACAGCCTCCCGCAATGGCACACAACGTCAACGGAATTACCGCATTTCCACATGTCCCTCCATACAGGAGAGGCGGACGCCATTTCAGGGGGGGGCAGGCCCAGGCACCTAACTGCGTCACAGTACACATAGGCACCATTTGGGTCTATACAAAAATATTGTGTTACAGTCACAACAGGCAATGCAGTGTAGTGTTTGTAAATATGGAACACTGACCAGCTATTCGCATTTGCCCCCTAGATTGCAACCGCTGCAGATGAATAGGAGATGGAGACATCACCCCGTGTACAGGCCCCTGGTGGACTTGGCAACAATGGAGGACAGGCAAATTATCCTCACCTATAGACTGGACAGGGCCACAGTCACAGAGCTGTGTGCACAAATGGAACATGACCTGATATCTGCTATCCGTCAGCCCACCGGGATCCCCCCTCTTGTGCAAGTCCTATCTCTGCTCCATTTCCTGGAAAGTGGCTCCTTCCAAGTGACAGTGGGCTTGGCAGCAGGAATGTCTCAGGCAATGTTCTCAATAGTGCTGACCAGAGTATTGTCTGCCCTGATTAAACACATGCGCAGCTACATCACTTTCCCCCAGGTGGAGGATTTGGCCACAGTGAAAGCTGATTTCTATGCTATGGGAGATATCCCCAACATTATTGGGGCGACTGATGGTACACATATTGCATTTGTCCCCCCCCCCTCCGGAGAAATGAACAGGTGTTCAGAAATTGAAAGAACTTTCACTCCATGAATGTGCAGATAGTGTGCCTGGTGGACCAGTACATCTCCCATGTCAATGCAAAGTATCCTGGGTCTGTGCATGATGCCTTTATCCTGAGGAATAGCAACATCCCATATGTGATGGCTCAACTCCATAGGCACTGGGTGTGGCTAATAGCCCTAGGAGCCCTGGTCCCACCCAGTTGGTGTTGGTGTATGGGTATGGTGTGGGGCCTAATGGTTAGTGTGTGTCTAACAGTTGTCCCTTGATATTTGCAAGTGACTCTGGTTACCCCAACCTCTCATGGCCACTGACCCCTCTGAGGAATCCCAAGACAAGGGCAGAGGAACGTTACAATGAGGCACATGGGCGAACACGAAGAATAATAGAAAGGACATTCGGCTTCCTGAAGGCCAGGTTTTGTTGCCTCCATCTAACAGGTGGATCCCTGTACTACTCATCCAAGAAGGTGTGCAGATCATCGTGGCATGCTGTATGTTGCACAACCTTGCCTTACGTCGCCAGGTGCCTTTTCTGCAGGAGGATGAGGCTGTAGATGGGCGTGTGCCAGCAGTGGACCCTGTGGACAGTGAAGATGAGGAGGATGAGGATGAGGACAACAGAAGTGCTATTATAAGACAGTACTTCCAATGACACACGGGTAAGACACTGTAATTGCACTTTACATTGACAGTTTTGTATTTGACATTGTCACTGGCAGGCTGATTTTCCAACTTCTATGGCCACTTACTGTACCCTTTGGCATCTCTATTTTCAGATATTTGTGTCCCATTATTGCTCCTGGTGTGTGGACTGCAGCCAACTACAGGTAATAACTGTGTATACAATGCTGTACAGTTATATTGCTGTGTTTAAAGCTTGTTAAACAAATACATGGTTAAATGATTTGACAGACTCCGTACTTGTATTATTCAAATTGTGTTTATTTAAGTGCTAATGATTAGAGGTAGATGTGCAATGGGCTGGGGTGATGATGGAGGAAGGTCCAGGATAGAGTCCAGTCTATGTGTATCACAGGTGCATTGTCCAAGGGGGCATAGGAAGTGGAGCAATGGCAGTTCAAGGTGAACAGGGTGACAGAGTGGGACGCAAGGGTGACATTCAGGAAAGTCTTATTTCCTGGTAAGGGTCTTGGCAAAGCTCTCTGGCTTCTGCCTGGTTTGCGAGGTAGTTCTCCTTCTGCAGGGGGTGGGGTGCTGGTGGCCTGTTGTTCCTGTGGCGGGGCCTCTTGTCCACCAGCGGCAGCAGAGGTGGAAGGCTGTTTATCGTTTTGGCTAGTGTCAGGGGCCCGGTGGTGGGTCACTGCCTCCCTCATGGTGTTGGCCTTGTCTGCCAGCACCCCTGCAATGGTGACCAGGGTGGTGTGGATGTCCTTCAAGTCCTCCCTGATCCCCAGGTACTGTCCCTCCTGCAGCCGCTGGGTCTTCTGCAATTTGTCCAGTATCTGGTCCATCGTCTCATGGGAATGGTGGTATGCTCCCAGGATGTTGGTGAGTGCCTCCTGGAGAGTCGGTTCCCTGGGCCTGTCCTCCCCCTGTCGCACAGCAGTCCTCCCAACTTCAAACCAGTAAAACAAAATCTGAGAAAAATACTTTTTTCCATCAATGAAGGGGGTAACTAAAAGTTTAGAGCAGTTGTGCAAAGAATGGATAAAATAGCCCATTAATTCATCTTTGAGACATTCGCCTTTTGTTAAATCCTGCAAGAAGAGAGTTGATGTAAGACTGTGCCTGGGATTGCATACTTCAACAAGTTACTTGTTTACATGTATACAAGAGATGGCAGCTTTTTTAGGAACAAAAAGATGCATTTATCCTGTACATTTAATATTTCTCGCACCCATAAAGTAACAAGGAGATTTGTGTCATCTAACTAAATTAATTACACCAAAGTGGCATTAATTTTTGCTGAATGCCACTACGCCAAATTTTCTGGAACTGCAGTTGTCCAGAAATTGACAGACTCCTTGTACAAAGATCTAACACATAGGGGCATAGCTACAAAGTGGGTGTTTGAGGTGTTGTCTTATAAACAGTTGGGTACAGGTGCTCTCAGTTGGCCATTGTGAGATATCAGTCGGATTTCAGCAGGTATTTTTAGATACACACATACAAAAAATGCACACACACTCTATGTGAAAGTCCTCAACAATATTGTTTGTTTTACAGAATCCTGTGTTTTCTCTATTAGTACTCCTATCAAACTGTATTCCTCTCCCTTTCCACTGCCCCTTAGGCCCCACTCATGCATGGTGTGCTGTATAATGAATTTAAACATTATGGCCCTCATTACAACTCTAGCGGTAAATCCCGCTTTCCTCCGTGCTGAAGACCGCCAACATACCGTTGCGGAAGTGGAAATCCGCTACAGGTATTGCGACCCACATCTCGGAATCCACCACAATACAGACACCCACACAAGTCCGCCACACCAAAGGTCAGTGATAAACTGGCGATACCAAAACCCACACCGTCATGTCAACAAGAATGCGCCCACACTATCACGATCCTCGAATCAACGCGGCAGTCTTTCAACCGCGGTAATCCATTGGCGGTACACACCGCCGCGCTCTAAATACACTCACATTTACAAAACACAACCACATTGGACAATTCTAAATACACACACCTGATACACATACACATACCACACCCACACACACACACCAATATAAAACACACACCCACATTACCCACAAACCCTTACAACCTAAAATTTCTAAGAAGGCCAGAGAGAGAGCTCAGCAAACACACCAGCATCCACAGACACACAACACCATCACTTATACAACATCCACGCACCTCAAACAACATACACTAACACATCCCCCCCCACATCACAACAGACAGCCCCTCGCACATCACCCACACCACATCATGGCACCTCAAAGACACCCCAGGTTCTCAGAGGAGGAGCTCAGGGTCATGGTGGAGGAAATCATCCGGGTAGAGCCACAGTTATTCAGATCACATGTGCAGCAGACCTCCATTGCGAGGGAGATGGAGCTATGGCGGAGAATCGTCGACAGGGTCAACGCAGTGGGACAGCATCCAAGAACACAGGATGACATCAGGAAGAGGTGGAACGACCTACGGGGAAGGTGTGTTCCGTGGTATCAAGACACCAGATTGCTGTACAGAAGACTGGCTGTGAACCCCCACCTCCTCCCCCACAACTAACAACATGGGAGGAGCAAGTCTTGGCAATACTGCATCCTGAGGGCCTCGCAGGAGTAGCAGGAAGACTGGACTCTGGTAAGTCATATCTTAACTACTTTATCCCCCCCAACCCACCTGCATGCCATCACATACCCCCACCGTTACCCTCACTCCCATCACACCATCATCTCACATATGTCCCACTATCACAACCCACACATCTCAATACCAAGGCCCTGCATGCAACACCTATGCATGGACCACCATCACCAAAGCACGTCTAACACAGATACCCACACAGACCCCAAAACAACTATCACAAAAGGGCAAACACAATGATGCAAGCACAGGAGCAGAGGGTACCTCACCCAATGCACAAGATGGCACACACAGATACTAAAACTATGCATTTACACCCCAACAGGACCCATACCCAACGTCACGGGACAGGAGGTGCCAGACATATCCAGTCCCCCCACAGAAGAGGGCCACAGTGATGACTGCAGCTCTGCACACCTGGATCAAGATGACCAGCCAGGCCCATCAGGGACCTCGGGACAGTCGGTTCCCCTGACACAGTCCCAAACCACCACTGAACCTCTCCCCTCAGGAAACACTGCCACAGCACCCACCCAGCGGGCCCATCCCTCTGTCCCCAGGACACGTCAATCAGCATTGTGTCCACCACTACAGGGAACCCAGGCAAACCCACCAACCCAAGAAAATCAGGGACCTGGGGTCAGTGGCAGTGGGCACACGTTTCAGGGGACAGAGGCACAGGATAACAGGGAAGCTGAGAGGACTGCTGTGCGACAGGGAGAGGACAGGCCCAGGGAACCAACACTCCACGAGGCACTCTCCAACATCATGGGAGCTTACCACCATTCCCAGGAGACCATGGGCATGGTACTGGCCAAGTTTCAGGAGACCCAGCGGATGCAGGAGGAACACTACCTGGGGATCAGGGAGGACTTGAAGTCCATTGATACCACCCTGGTCACCATTGCAGGGGTGCTGGCAGACCTTGTCAACACCATGAGGGACACAGTGGCACGCCAACGGGCCCCTGACACTAGCTTGGACGATGAACAACCCTCCACCTCCTCCGGCGCTAGTGGACAGGACACCAGCCCCCCACCCCCTGCAGAAGGAGAACCACCCGCAAATGGTCCCTGAGATCCAGGAACAAGACAGATAACATTGCCAAGACCCCCGCCAGGAAATAAGACCCTCCTGAATGTCACCCTTCTGTCCCACTTTGTCATCCTGTCCACCTTAAACTGCCATAGCTCCACTTCCTATGCCCCATTGGACAATGCACCTGTGATACCAAGAAACTGGACTCTGCCATAGACATTCCTCCACCATCACCCCAGCCCATTTCACCCCCCCTCCACTTATTTGCACAGAAATAAACACCCTTGAATCACCAAAAAATCTGGAGTCAGTCTGTGCTTTCACAAATATGTAATTGCAACATCTCTGGAATTTAGCAATGTCAATGTACTTGTTCACATACCAGTGTTACACAGCTGTAGGCCAGGAGTAAACATAGCAGAGGGCACAAATGTGGACCCAGATCTGTGAAATGTAAAGCCAAAGTCCATACACAGAGGTAAAAAGGTAGACTTATGCTAGGTCCACAATAGTATGAGATGTGGGAAGCAGTTTCATCTTCTTACCTGTGTCTCACTGGAAGTATTGCATGATAATGTTGTTTCGGTTGTCTGCATCTTCTTCTTCTGCCTCCTCTTCTTCACTGTCCACAGGCTCCACAGATTCCACAAGACCAACATCAGGCCCATCCTCCTGCAGAAAAGGTACCTGCCGTTGCAAAGCCAGGTTGTGCAACATACAGCAGGCCACAATGATGTGGCACACCTTCTTTGGTGAGTAGTATAGGGATCCACCTGTCAGATGGAGGCACCGGAATCTGGCCTTCAGAAGGCCGAAGGTACGCTCTATTATCCTCCTAGTTCGCCCATGTGCCTCATTGAAGCGTTCCTCTGCCCTTGCCCTGGGATTCCTCACTGGGGTCAGTAGCCATGACAGGTTGGGATAACCAGAGTCACCTGCAAATATCGAGGGACAACTGTTAGACATCCTCTTTACATTAGGGAATCTCCCATACCCAGACACCAAATGAAACTGTGTGGGGACTTTAGGCTCACCTATTAGCCACACACAGTGCCTCTGGAGTTGCCCCATCACATAAGGGATGCTGCTATTCCTCAAAATGTAAGCGTCATACACTGAGCCAGGATACTTGCCATTCACATGGGAGATGTGCTGGTCTGCCAAACACACCATCTGCACATTCATTGAATGGTAGCTTTTCCGGTTTCTGTACACCTGTTCATTCCTGCAGGGGGGACAAATGCCACATGTGTACCATCAATGGCACCAATGATGTTGGGGATATGTCCCAGGGCATAGAAGTCACCTTTCACAATTTGGCAAATCCGTCACTTGAGGGAAAACGATGTAGCTACGCATGTGTTTCAGCAGAGTAGACAACACTCTGGACAACACGTTAGAGAACATTGGCTGTAACATCCCTGATGCCATGGCCACAGTTGTTTGAAAGGATCCACTGGCCAAGAAATGGAGTACAGACAGGACCTGCACTAGAGGGGGTATTCCTGTGGGATGGCGGATAGCTGACATCAGGTCTGGCTCCAACTGAGCACACAGTTCCTGGATTGTTGCACGATCAAGTCTGTAAGTGATAATGATGTGTCTGTCTTCCATTGTTGACAGGTCCACCAGGGGTCTGTACACCGGAGGATGCCGCCATCTCATCACCTGCCCCAGCGGACGTGCCCTATGGAGGAGAACGGTGAGCAGAGGGTCATACAACACTTAGGTATCACAATGCTGTTTTGCAAAAACGTAACATTTTCCTATGCGCCTTTGTCTGTCCATATTTATGGCCTAAATGGGTGTGACGCAGTTATTTGGCCTGCCATGTGGCCCCCTGAAATGGCGGCTGCCTGACCTGTAAGGTGGGACAAGGGGAAATGAGATAACTGCGCTGGCGTTGTACACCGTTGCCGTAGGCATTCGAAGACCGCGGCGCAATTCAGCATTGGTTATTATTGGGCCCTATGGGTTCCAGGAGCCAATGACGATGTACGCCGGCGGTGACGGTACGCACCGCTGAGGACGTGGCCACCATTTTCTAACTGTTCACTCACTTGATACCTGACCTTCAATAGGAGAGGACCTGCACTGCAAGTGCTGCTGTGACCTTTGTCTGGAAGCGACAATGGTTGCAGTTTCTGGGGAAAGGGCCCCTGCCTTCACTTCAGAGGAGTTGGAGAAAACTAGTGGATGGGGTCCTCCCCAGTACTCGCAACTGTACGGTCCTCCAGACAAACAGGTGGGTACACTGTGAGCATGGTGGATGGCACATGATTGTATGGAGTGTCGTGGATGGAAGGGGGGGGCAGGCCAGCATGTGAGGATAGTGTGTGTGTACGTATGTCTGGGCCAGGGTGGGAGGTTTTCAGGCAATGTGTGAGAAGAACTGTACGGGACACTAACATCCATTATAACTTCCTATTTCCTCTAGGTCAGCGCCCACCAGAAGAAGAGTGTTTGGCGTGCCATCGCCAAGGGAGTGCGGACCCTGGGGGTCTACCATAGACGGAGCACCCACTGCCGGAAAAGATGGGAGGACCTGCGCCGCTGGAGCAAGAAGACGGGGGAGGCCCAGCTGGGGATGGCCTCCCAACATAGAAGGGGTGCCCATCGCACCATGACCCCCCTGATGTACCGGATCCTGGCGGTGGCATATCCGGATTTCGATGGGCGCTTGAGGGCATCACAGCAGCCACAAGAGGGTGAGTACACTGTTATTCAGCTAACTCTGCACGCTTGATGAGGTGTCTGGGTGGGGGTGGTGGGCTGTGGGCTTCCCTATGCAAGGCAGACGCGCAAAGGTAGATCCATTGTTTCGCAGCTTCGCTCCCACTCCAAACCCAAAGGGGATATTTGTCCTCTACACCTAGTCAGGCTCCCATGGGTTCCAGCTGTGCATGAAATGGGTCTAGACAGAGTCTCCCTTGGGCATGTGCTTTTTCCCTGCACTGATAGTGCATGGCTTAGTGCATAGGACTGCTCCCTGTGTGTTTTGTCCACCAATGGTAGTGGTGTTGCATGCACTGACCATGTGTCTCTTCTATCTTCCCCCCCTTTTTGTTTTGTCACCCTGTTCTTGCGTGCATTAGCATCATCTGGTGGAGATGCATTGGCACCGGAGCAGGAGGGAGCTGCATCCCACATGGCCCTGGAGGATGAAGTAACGGAGTATGAAGGCACCAGTGGGACGGATGGCGAGGGGAGCTCTACGACGAGGACAGGAGCATACACCAGCGACAGCGACTCCTCCTCTGATGGGAGCTCCCTTGCGGTGGCAGGCACCTCTGTGCACACCGCATCAACAGGTTCAGCCGCCACCCCCCCTACCAGCACCTCCCTCCCAGCAGATCCTCAGCGTGTTTCCCGTGCCCGCTCACCCAGGAGGGTGGGCATCTTCTTCGCCCCAGGCACCTCAGCCCCTGCCCCAGTCAGCCCTGCTGCCCTCAGTGAGGAGGCTATTGACCACCTGAGATCCCTCACTGTTGGGCAATAAACCATTTTGACTGCCATCCAGGGTGTTGAGAGGCATTTGCAGCAAACAAATGCATACCTGGAGGGCATTCATTCTGGGCAGGCGGCCCAACAGAGAGCATTTCAGGCTCTGGCCTCAGCACTGATGGCAGCCAGTGTCCCTGTGTCCAGCCTCCCCCCTCCAACTACCTCCACCCAGACCCAATCCCCTGTACCTCATCCTATCCCAAGCAGACCATCAGACCAGCATACACACTCATCAACACACAAGAGTGGACATGGCAAACATAAGCACCACACATCCCACAAGCACTCACACAAGCACCATCCCCATGCAGACACAGCAACATCCACTGCCTCCACTGTGCCCCCCTCCTCCACGTCCTCCTCCTCCCTCCCTGTCTCATCTCCACTCACACCTGCATGCACTACATCCTCAGCCACTACCTCCATCACCAGCACGCCCATCACCACACACCGCTCATGTGCACTCACCACCCCCACTACCATTCACACATCCCCTGTGTCCTCTCCCAGTGTGTCGTTGAGCCCTCGTCCCAAACTCCACAAATGCAGGCACACACCCACCCAACAGCCATCCACCTCACAACAGCCTCCGGCCCATGCCCCTTCACCCAAATTCAGCAAACGTACACCTCCTACAACCACTACCTCTTCCTCCACTCCCAAACCCCCTCAATCTTCCCGTCCCAGTGTGTCTAAGAAACTTTTCCTGGCTAACATTGACCTCTTCCCTACACCTCCCCCCCGTCCTTCCCCTAGGGCCAGGCTGTCCAGGTTCCAGCCCAGCACCTCAGCCACCAAATCCCCAAGCACAGTGCTGCCAGCAACTCCGGTCTCATCGCGGGCGTCACCCATCAGGGCTGCCAGTGTGCCACCTAGCAAGGCCAAGGAGCAGGCCATTCCGCCACCTGCCAAGGTGAAGAAGGTGCCCACATGCCGGATGGAGAAGCCGCACCTGCCAGCAAGCAAGGGCTCCTCCAAACCAAAAGGGGACAGTGGCAGGACACCAGCAGCAACATCAAAAGTGGTGAAGGGACACAAACTGAAGAGCAGGTCAGGACAGGGCACTGTGGCTCTGGCTGAGGGACCAGCGTCAACCAGAACATCAACCTGCACGGCGGTGGACACCGCCACCTGCACCGCCACCAGCACCACCACCTGCACGTCTGCTGCCTCACCAACAGTCCCCAGCATCATCCCCAGTGGGCAACCATCCGAGGCTGCAGGAGACGTCCTGCTGTGTCCCTCAATAGGTGTAGACACATGCACCACCGCCAGCACCTCCGCCACAGACACCGCCGCAACCACCGCCACCAGCCCGCAACGTGCTCAGACAGTGCCACCACAGCTAAGATGGCAATCACTCCCAGTGGGCAGCCGTCCGAGGCTGCAGTAGACATCCTGGACCGTGCCCAGCGTCCATGAGGCATGACTTCCAGCACTGTTTGTACCAGCAGGTGGCAGGCAAAGTGACAGCAGGGTGGAATGTGTCTCTGCCCCCATGGCTTATCATGCTACCTGTTCCCAGGCAATCTCATGGTACACACACCCAGGTGAGGGAATGGGACCTGCCACACTGCATGTGAAGCACTCTGGGCACAAAGCCCCCTCCAGAACCAGTGGAGAGATACATCCACTTCCTCAGTCCTTGGCAGGATGAAGCACTCTGGGCACAAAGCCCCCTCCAGAACCAGTGGAGAATCACATCCACTACTCCAGTCCTTGGCAGGATGAAGCACTCTGGGCACAAAGTCCCCTCCAGAACCAGTGGAGAATCACATCCACTACCCCAGTCCTTGGCAGGATGAAGCACTCAGGTCCCAAAGCCCCCTCCAGAACCAGTGGAGAGATACATCCACTTCCTCAGTCCTTGGCAGGATGAAGCACTCTGGCACAAATCCCCATCCAGAACCAGTGGAGACTGACATCCACTTGAGAGGCTGTGGCTTTGCACTCCCCAGGATAGAGCAGTGGGCAAACCACCCACTGAAAAGACTTGAGAGACTGTGGTTTTGCACTCCCCAGGATACAGCAGTGGGCAAACCACCCACTGGAGAGACTTGAGAGACTGTGGCTTTGCACTCTCCAGGATACAGCAGTGGACAAACCATCCACTGGAGAGACTTGAGAGACTGTGGCTTTGCACTCCCCAGGATAGAGCAGTGGGCAAACCACCAACTGGAAAGACTTGAGAGACTGTGGCTTTGCACTCCCCAGGATCCAGCAGTGGGCAAACTACCCACTGGAAGGACTTTAGAGACTGTGGCTTTGCACTCCCCAGGATACAGCAGTGGGCATGGAGCTCCCTCGGGGAGCAGTGGCGTCGTCCGTTCATCTGGCTGAGGTGCCCCCCTCCCCTTCCCCCTGAGGTGCCTGTTTCATTTCGATCTGATGCCCCTGCAGTGTTCTCTCCGTTTCGAGTCAGGTATCTTGTGTGGGCTTCGCCCATGCATTTTGGGACACTGATCCACGGACAATGATTTGATTATTATCCGGACTTGTGTAGTTGATGTACTTATTTGTATATACTGATTTTTGAAATTGCCCTATCTGATTTTTATTGATTACACTCGGTCCAACCATTTACTTTTGTCCTTGCATTCTTTCAGGGGGGAGGGGGTGTATATGTAATGTTGCTGCATGTATTTGTGTGTACGGTGTTGTGGGTGAGGGTGGGGGTGTTGCATGTTGCATGTGTGTGTCACTCTCTTTTCCCTCCCCCACCCTGTGTTGTAGGTGCAGTACTCACCGTGGTCGTCAACAGCGTCTTTCCTGCTCCTGATATAAGAGGAGGAAGACCAGCATGGGCAGGACCTGCAGTTCGGGCTACATGGCGTCCTGGTTCCTCGTTGGGTGTCGAGAGGGGAGTGGTTTCCGTTCCAAGTCCTGTTTCTGCCGTGCTTTTGATAGCGTTGGTACCGCCCCGGAAAAGGTGGCGGATAGGCCTCTTGTAATAGTGTGGGCAGTACATTGTCTTCCACCTGTCTTTTGGCGGTTACCGCCGCGGTGTTTGTTTCTACCGCCGTGGCGGTCGGAGTGTTAAAGTGGCTGTCTATGTTGGCGGTTTCCTCCATGGTCGTGATTCCATTTTTTTTTCCGCCAGGCTGTTGGTGGTATTACCGCTGCTTTAACACTGACCGCCAGGGTTGTAATGAGGGCCTATAAGCCAGCCAGATTGTCGGAAAATCTGAAGCTTACACACCCCAAACTTACTGATCAAACTACGCCCCGGCTAGCAGACTAAAGGTGGTGGAAGTAATGCTTGCAATAAGTCTGACCACTGACTTGGGGTAACATTCCAATTCATCGCTCTTTTGCCCACCATGCCACACCTCAGTTTGGATTCAGCCATATGCAAACCAGTTTTGACAGTGATCCAACAGAACACTCCAGCCTGAACTGCCAGACCAGGGCCTCCCTAAATCGGAACACATACAAACAAAGACCAATTTAACCCTGAATGAGACTCGTCAATTGGATGTAGCTTGGTTCCAGTGGCATAGTGAGTAAGGGACCCATGTCTTGGCATTCCCTTGCCAATCATGGCATTTCATCTAATGCACAAAAAGGTGATGGAATAGAAGCCTGCAATAAGTTTAACTACTGGCCATCGGAGAGAGGCCTATTGTGATCATTTGTTCCCATGGATACACGTGGACTGACTCACAGTACAAATCTTTCACAGGCCAATGTCCCTTTCCTGCATATTTCTAATATGGTGTACACGGCCAGGCACAATTATTATTAACTTTTATATGTGGCAGAAATCTCTCACCTGCTTAGTTTCTCAGTATACTCAGTATTACGAGGGGCAAGGGTTCACTGATAAATTGGGCCAATCTATGGGTTATCACTGATAAAATGGGCCAATCTATGGGCCAAGTTGTCTGTGCATGTCTTGGTTGCATGTACTTAAATTTCTCAGAGGACAGTTTAAATTTCTACTGCATCTGTCTGAAAGGCACTGTTCCCAAAAATATCACCTATTTTGCAGATGCTTATATCATCCCATTTGTGGAAGCCCTTCAATCTGGACACATCCCCAGGAAAGGTGCCCAACTAAAAGAGCCTCCTTCCTGACTCTCCCATGTCAGATGGTGAATCTCATGTCTTGACCCCATACAACCACTATGGCCTGTGTTACTTGCGGCAGTGTGAATATGGCCTTCCTCCATATAAGAAAGCAGTGTAGATAACTGACATCTTGCATTCCCACCCTTCCTAAATATAATGAAGGATCATCTCTTGAAACATTTATCCTGTCGGTAAAGACGAGAGGTTCAGAGGGACGGTCAGAAATAAGCCTTGGGAGGCTTTTCCAGTTTGTGTATGGTGGCTTTTTATTAGCATTACTCAGGTCAGATATAGAGAGGGATACGGCCAGATCTTATATTAAGGGCTTCCTTCCAGTTGATAGTACTTCGGAATAGTCTCTCCTTCTTGGGTGTAGATCGTGAGCCTTTCTACTTTTCTTTCTCTCCATGTCCTGGGTGATGGCTGCTACCAGCCTTCCTCAAGAGACAGAAGAATACTCAGGTAAGTGATTTATAAATGCTGGTAGGAAGTACTAAGCCTCTAAAATGAGAGCCGTGCTATACTTAATTTGTTCTCAACTTTGATCCTTTTTAGCCAGTTAAGTGTATTCCCGTCACCTTCACTTGTGCATATCGTGCAGGTACAGGGGAAACCTTGTTATTCTGTGAGGGTGTCGAAGGCAGAATTCACAAGCCTCACATTATTACCTTTTACTCTAGGGTGCTGATTTCCTTCCTACCCCGTGTTTTAGACAAACCTTTGCCCGTGTCTGTGTTCACCTCTAGTGCCCTTCGCCTCTCCTTGGCCCTGTAGCAACTTTAGGTACCCCATGAGGAGTCCTTCCCCTTGTAAATTCATGCTCAACTCTCTTGAGTGATGCCCCCCGACCCGAATGATGGCGCTCGACCCGCCCCACTCCATTTCACTTACTGCCGTAGCTGAGTTGCGGTGCGCATCTAAGCATGGGCTGGTGGCGACTACCTCCCCTCCGTCCAGCTTCTACCGTCTTCTGTCTCGCCTTCCTCGGAGATGTCCCCTGCTCACATTGCCTTCCTCTATTCATTGGACCTCTCTGCTGTCGTCTCTTTACTGCTCTCCAGCGTCCAGTCTCCGCATTTCTTCTAAGCGCTGGTATCTTTCTTCTCCTCCGGGATTTCTTCTTGTTCTCCTGGCGTCCCTTTCTCCAACTTCACCCCCTTCTGCTCTGTCAAGGGTAGTCCGCTGTCAGTTTTACTGCTCTGTTATGTTGACCTGTTAGCCTCGCCCCCTTTTTCCTAACAGTGTTTGTAAGGGTTTTTAGGTTCGGCATAGGCAGCGCGCAAGTGCTGTCTCTGGACATGTAATCTACTTCTGTGGGCTGTCACCACACCCATCACTTTCATTCTTTGCTTGGCCTGCCTTTCAAAATTCCTTTGGTTTGTTAGGTAAATGCTTTACGTTTGTCCTGCCTTGAGGCTGCTTTGTTACCTACGGTCTTGGAGACTGACCCTGTTAATTAGATTATTGCACGATCGGCCATATAGCTTAGTGTGACGCACTACTTTTTTCTTTTGCCTCGCCACTTCGCACTGCATGGCCGTATGTTATTTCTTCCTTTTCCTTGTTTTGAGCATGCTGCTGTTTCTTTGTGGTGTTTGCGTACAAAGGCTCCAAGTTGGAGGGGGTTCTTTTTTATTTATTCAATAATTTTTCTAAAAGGCTCATATAGTGCAAACTGGATCGGAGAAGCGCTTCACATGAGGACATCAGCACTGATGGCAGCCATTGTCCCTGTGTCCAGCCCCCCCCCCTCCAACTACCTCCACCCAGACCCAATCCCCTGTACCTCATCCTATCCCAAGCACACCATCAGACCAGCATACACACTCATCAACACACAAGAGTGGACATGGCAAACATAAGCACCACACATCCCACAGGCACTCACACAAGCACCATCCCCATGCAGACACAGCAACATCCACTGCCTCCACTGTGCCCCCCTCCTCCACGTCCTCCTCCTTCCTCCCTGTCTCATCTCCACTCACACCTGCATGCACTACATCCTCAGCCACTACCTCCATCACCAGCACGCCCATCACCACACACCGCTCATGTGCACTCACCACCCCCACTACCATTCACACATCCCCTGTGTCCTCTCCCAGTGTGTCTGTGAGCCCTCGTCCCAAACTCCACAAATGCAGGCACACACCCACCCAACAGCCATCCACCTCACAACAGCCTCCGGCCCATGCCCCTTCACCCAAATTCAGCAAACGTACACCTCCTACAACCACTACCTCTTCCTCCACTCCCAAACCCCCTCAATCTTCCCGTCCCAGTGTGTCTAAGAAACTTTTCCTGGCTAACATTGACCTCTTCCCTACACCTCCCCCCCCCCGTCCTTCCCCTAGGGCCAGGCTGTCCAGGTTCCAGCCCAGCACCTCAGCCACCAAATCCCCAAGCACAGTGCTGCCAGCAACTCTGGTCTCATCGCGAGCGCCACCCATCAGGGCTGCCAGTGTGCCACCTAGCAAGGCCAAGGAGCAGGCCATTCCGCCACCTGCCAAGGTGAAGAAGGTGCCCACATGCCGGATGGAGAAGCCGCACCTACCAGCAAGCAAGGGCTCCTCCAAACCAAAAGGGGACAGTGGCAGGACACCAGCAGCAACATCAAAAGTGGTGAAGGGACACAAACTGAAGAGCAGGTCAGGACAGGGCACTGTGGCTCTGGCTGAGGGACCAGAGTCAACCAGGACATCAACCTGCACTGCGGTGGACACCGCCACCTGCACCGCCACCAGCACCACCACCTGCACGTCTGCTGCCTCACCAAAAGTCCCCAGCATCATCGCCAGTGGGCAACCATTTGAGGCTGCAGGAGACGTCCTGCTGTGTCCCTCAATAGGTGTAGACACATGCACCACCGCCAGCACCTCCGCCACAGACACCGCCGCAACCACCGCCACCAGCACGCAACGTGCTAAGGCAGTGCCACCACAGCTAAGATGGCAATCACTCCCAGTGGGCAGCCGTCCGAGGCTGCAGTAGACATCCTGGACTGTGCCCAGCGTCCATGAGGCATGACTTCCAGCACTGTTTGTACCAGCAGGTGGCAGGCAAAGTGTCAGCAGGGTGGAATGTGTCTCTGCCCCCATGGCTTATCATGCTACCTGTTCCCAGGCAATCTCATGGCACACACACCCAGGTGAGGGAATGGGACCTGCCACACTGCATGTGAAGCACTCTGGGCACAAAGCCCCCTCCAGAACCAGTGGAGAGATACATCCACTACCTCAGTCCTTGGCAGGATGGGGCACTCTGGGCACAAAGCCCCCTCCAGAACCAGTGGAGAATCACATCCACTACTCCAGTCCTTGGCAGGATGAAGCACTCTGGGCACAAAGTCCCCTCCAGAACCAGTGGAGAATCACATCCACTACCCCAGTCCTTGGCAGGATGAAGCACTCAGGTCCCAAAGGCCCCTCCAGAACCAGTGGAGAGATACATCCACTTCCTCAGTCCTTGGCAGGATGAAGCACTCTGGCACAAATCCCCCTCCAGAACCAGTGGAGACTGACATCCACTTGAGAGGCTGTGGCTTTGCACTCCCCAGGATAGAGCAGTGGGCAAACCACCCACTGGAAAGACTTGAGAGACTGTGGCTTTGCACTCCCCAGGATACAGCAGTGGGCAAACCACCCACTGGAGAGACTTGAGAGACTATGGCTTTGCACTCTCCAGGATACAGCAGTGGGCAAACCATCCACTGGAAAGACTTGAGAGACTGTGGCTTTGCACTCCCCAGGATCCAGCAGTGGGCAAACTACCCACTGGAAGGACTTTAGAGACTGTGGCTTTGCACTCCCCAGGATACAGCAGTGGGCATGGAGCTCCCTCGGGGAGCAGTGGCGTCGTCCGTTCATCCGGCTGAGGTGCCCCCCTCCCCTTCCCCCTGAGGTGCCTGTTTCATTTCGATCTGATGCCCCTGCAGTGTTCTCTCTGTTTCGAGTCAGGTATCTTGTGTGGGCTTCGCCCATGCATTTTGGTACACTGATCCACGGACAATGATTTGATTGTTATCCGGACTTGTGTAGTTGATGTACTTATTTGTATATACTGATTTTTGAAATTGCCCTATCTGATTTTTATTGATTACACTCGGTCCAACCATTTGCTTTTGTCCTTGCGTTCTTCCAGGGGGGAGGGGGTGTATATGTAATGTTGCTGCATGTATTTGTGTGTACGGTGTGGGTGAGGGTGGGGGTGTTGCATGTTGCATGTGTGTGTCACTCTCTTTTCCCTCCCCCACCCTGTGTTGTAGGTGCAGTACTCACCGTGGTCGTCAACAGCGTCTTTCCTGCTCCTGATACAAGAGGAGGAAGACCAGCATGGGCAGGACCTGCAGTTCGGGCTACATGGCGTCCTGGTTCCTCGTTGTGTGTCGAGAGGGGAGTGGTTTCCGTTCCAAGTCCTGTTTCTGCCGTGCTTTTGATAGCGTTGGTACCGCCCCGGAAAAGGTGGCGGATAGGCCTCTTGTAATAGTGTGGGCAGTACATTGTCTTCCGCCTGTCTTTTGGCGGTTACCGCTGCGGTGTTTGTTTCTACCGCCGTGGCGGTCGGAGTGTTAAAGTGGCTGTCTATGTTGCCGGTTTCCGCCATGGTCGTGATTCCATTTTTTTTTCCTCCAGGCTGTTGGTGGTATTACCGCTGCTTTAACACTGACCGCCAGGGTTGTAATGAGGGCCTATAAGCCAGCCAGATTGTCGGAAAATCTGAAGCTTACACACCCCAAACTTACTGATCAAACTACGCCCCGGCTAGCAGACTAAAGGTGGTGGGAGTAATGCTTGCAATAAGTCTGACCACTGACTTGGGGTAACATTCCAATTCATCGCTCTTTTGCTCACCATGCCACACCTCAGTTTGGATTCAGCCATATGCAAACCAGTTTTGACAGTGATCCAACAGAACACTCCAGCCTGAACTGCCAGACCAGGGCCTCCCTAAATCGGAACACATACAAACAAAGACCAATTTAACCCTGACTGAGACTCGTCAATTGGATGTAGCTTGGTTCCAGTGGCATAGTGAGTAAGGGACCCATGTCTTGGCATTCCCTTGCCAATCATGGCATTTCATCTAATGCACAAAAAGGTGATGGAATAGAAGCCTGCAATAAGTTTAACTACTGGCCATCGGAGAGAGGCCTATTGTGATCATTTGTTCCCATGGATACACGTGGACTGACTCCCAGTACAAATCTTTCACAGGCCAATGTCCCTTTCCTGCATATTGCTAATATGGTGTACACGGCCAGGCACAATTATTATTAACTTTTATATATGGCAGAAATCTCTCACCTGCTTAGTTTCTCAGTATACTCAGTATTACGAGGGGCAAAGGTTCACTGATAAATTGGGCCAATCTATGGGTTATCACTGATAAAATGGGCCAATCTATGGGCCAAGTTGTCTGTGCATGTCTTGGTTGCATGTACTTAAATTTCTCAGAGGACAGTTTAAATTTCTACTGCATCTGTCTGAAAGGCACTGTTCCCAAAAATATCACCTATTTTGCAGATGCTTATATCATCCCATTTGTGGAAGCCCTTCAATCTGGACACATCCACAGGAAAGGTGCCCAACTAAAAGAGCCTCCTTCCTGACTCTCCCATGTCAGATGGTGAATCTCATGTCTTGACCCCATACAACCACTATGGCCTGTGTTACTTGCGGCAGTGTGAATATGGCCTTCCTCCATATAAGAAAGCAGTGTAGATAACTGACATCTTGCATTCCCACCCTTCCTAAATATAATGAAGGATCATCTTTTGAAACATTTATCCTGTCGGTAAAGACGAGAGGTTCGGAGGGACGGTCAGAAATAAGCCTTGGGAGGCTTTTCCAGTTTGTGTATAGTGGCTTTTTATTAGCATTACTCAGGTCAGATATAGAGAGGGATACGGCCAGATCTTATATTAAGGGCTTCCTTCCAGTTGATAGTACTTCGGAATAGTCTCTCCTTCTTGGGTGTAGATCGTGAGCCTTTCTACTTTTCTTTCTCTCCATGTCCTGGGTGATGGCTGCTACCAGCCTTCCTCAAGAGACAGAAGAATACTCAGGTAAGTGATTTATAAATGCTGGTAGGAAGTACTAAGCCTCTAAAATGAGAGCCGTGCTATACTTAATTTGTTCTCAACTTTGATCCTTTTTAGCCAGTTAAGTGTATTCCTGTCACCTTCACTTGTGCATATCGTGCAGGTACAGGGGAAACCTTGTTATTCTGTGAGGGTGTCGAAGGCAGAATTCACAAGCCTCACATTATTACCTTTTACTCTAGGGTGCTGATTTCCTTCCTACCCCGTGTTTTAGACAAACCTTTGCCCGTGTCTGTGTTCACCTCTAGTGCCCTTCGCCTCTCCTTGGCCCTGTAGCAACTTTAGGTACCCCATGAGGAGTCCTTCCCCTTGTAAATTCATGCTCAACTGTCTTGAGTGATGCCCCCGACCCGAATGATGGCGCTCGACCCGCCCCACTCCATTTCACTTACTGCCGTAGCTGAGTTGCGGTGCGCATCTAAGCATGGGCTGGTGGCGACTACCTCCCCTCCGTCCAGCTTCTACCGTCCTCTGTCTCGCCTTCCTCGGAGATGTCCCCTGCTCACATTGCCTTCCTCTATTCATTGGACCTCTCTGCTGTCGTCTCTTTACTGCTCTCCAGCGTCCAGTCTCCGCATTTCTTCTAAGCGCTGGTATCTTTCTTCTCCTCCGGGATTTCTTCTTGTTCTCCTGGCGTCCCTTTCTCCAACTTCACCCCCTTCTGCTCTGTCAAGGGTAGTCCGCTGTCAGTTTTACTGCTCTGTTATGTTGACCTGTTAGCCTCGCCCCCTTTTTCCTAACAGTGTTTGTAAGGGTTTTTAGGTTCGGCATAGGCAGCGCGCAAGTGCTGTCTCTGGACATGTAATCTACTTCTGTGGGCTGTCACCACACCCATCACTTTCATTCTTTGCTTGGCCTGCCTTTCAAAATTCCTTTCGTTTGTTAGGTAAATGCTTTACGTTTGTCCTGCCTTGAGGCTGCTTTGTTACCTACGGTCTTGGAGACTGACCCTGTTAATTAGATTATTGCACGATCGGCCATATAGCTTAGTGTGACGCACTACTTTTTTCTTTTGCCTCGCCACTTCGCACTGCATGGCTGTATGTTATTTCTTCCTTTTCCTTGTTTTGAGCATGCTGCTGTTTCTTTGTGGTGTTTGCATACAAAGGCTCCAAGTTGGAGGGGGTTCTTTTTTATTTATTCAATAATTTTTCTAAAAGGCTTATATAGTGCAAACTGGATCGGAGGAGCGCTTTACATGAGGACATGATGTTTCATATAGCACAACCTTGATTGGAGGAGCACTTTACATGACTATCACTTACATACGTTTTTAGCATTTGAAAAATATACAAACTGGAGCATTTACAACAGAAAAAAACATAGAAATCCTCAATGCTTCTTCCGGCACAGTGGAAGAGCCGATACTACAATATTCACTGCACTCGGAAAACTTGCCCCATAATGCTTTGCGGGGCATTTGTTTTACAAAACATTTTTGGCCATAACTCAGCATGTGGTGGTCCTAGGATAATGGGAACACCATCAAACCGTTCAGCATGACATGTGCTTTCTGTCTAGGTCATCTCTTGGTCCCCAAACTAGGTTGGGGGCCCCAAATTAGTAACCTCTCCCACCATTCAATGTCTTTTTAAGTTCTCACATGTCTGGAACTTTTGTGTTACAGTTAGGAGTAGTTTGTGTTTTAAGGGCCTTGGTTGTAATAGTATTGCAGTAGGCCTGCTAGGCCTGAAAATGTGTAAGGCATTACGCCCTCTAGGGGCTACATATTTGGTTACACTGCAATACTATCTGCTAATCTGTTTTCATGTTGTTATGATCTCTAGGAGCTGCTTATATGGTTACATGACCATGTTTCTTACAAATGTCATTTTTATAGTGGTGCCCTCTGGGGACTGTTCTGAGCATTACAGTCAAGATACTACCATATTCACTGGGTTCCCACACTAGGTTGGGGGGGATCCCAAAATAATACTATACAAAAATATAATAAACAATTTAATTTTTGCTGGAGATAGAGGAAAAAGGTCAATTGAAGGGGTTCCGTAATATGCAGGGCCTCTGTAGTTATGTGGCAGAGAGGACCCAATTATATGGCAAGGTTGACCAATTTATGTGGTATGAAAAGTCCAGTTATGCATTTACAACACCAATAGCTCTAACTCAAGAAAATGTGAGGCCTATTGCATTGCAAATGCTTATTTCTAGTGGCCATCATCATTCCTTTAGGACGTCTGTGGGATTCACACTCAATTTATCTGGTATTTTTGGTGTGTGGGGGGGCATGGTCATTCACAGAGGCTCAATAGTATATGCATATATTAAACAGGGCAATGCTGCCTGCATAAGGAGTATTATGAGGCACAGTCAAAGGAGTCTGTGGTGATCTGCTGTCCCGCAACAAGAGCATATCTTAGCCTCAAGATTTTTGGCTAGTATTATAAAAAAGGTATTCATTGGTATACATAACAATTTAGGCAACAAACTAGAAGTGATAGTGGCAACTTTCAAGGCCTTTTCACATCCAACCTGGAGACAGACCTGTGTGGTACTGAAAATTCTGGACCCGTGTTATAAACATCGTGGTATCACAATGATTTTGGTATCAGCAGACCGAGAATGATTAGAATAGTATGCACAAGCATTGTATTCATATTCGGGTAACGAAATCACCCGAATATCAGAGTTTCCGTCCTGAACCCTCGTGTTCCATTTAAACGACAGCCATTTTGTGATTGCCCTCACATAGGCCAATGACTAATGCCGAAAACGAGTCTGAAGGACGCGTACACCTTTGCTGACTCCACTGTGACCTGGGCAAGCTGACTCCACTGCCTGAAGCCAAACCTCTTCGGCCAGTTTCTTTCCCAGTGGCCGAATGAGATTAGTATCAAGGCACAACACATCATAAACCTTTCATCACACACAAACCATGCCTAATCTTACACACACCTGTCCCTGTTAATTTCTTTATGACTTGCTTTACAAGGAGGAGGTGCCCGTTTATATTGGGGGTCCGTCGATATCTGATGAAAGTACTAAGCCTTGCTGGGTAATTGATTGACGGCTGGACAAACTGAAATATGGGCTTGTCATCATAACCCTGCTATTTCTGAAAAACCCAGTACTTCAGTTGGCGCCCAACGTGGGGCGATTTCAGCGGTACCAGTCCAAGCCAGAGGTTCGTGAGGAGCTTCGTGTGAAAATTCTGGAGGAAGGCCGCCACTTCATCGACCCCTGTATGTCGACGTGGTCCGAAAGTCTTTGTTGCGAGGTTCCCCGCTTTCCGACGGCTACGAAGGACTGCTGCCCTGTCTATCGCCCTGTTTTGGACCCTTGATGATTTGGTAGAGCGAAACGATAAACGAGTCTTCTGGTGACGTTATCGATACCTCAGTTAAGTATAAGTGGAGCGTCTCCCAGTCCTTAGTTTGGTTCTTAGTTTGGTATCCCCTTGGGATCTTTGATTTGGAACTTGCAAGTACCAAAGCCGAGGGATTTGTGTATTCACGAGACTATCGTATTTGATAATCCTTTGAAGTTTGAAGCTAGACTAGAGAGCGAAGATGCCTGGTCTTAGCAGATATGGAAATTTGTTTTGTCTTGGTTATAATAGGGATTCCCGATTGGAGGACTCGTGCCCGGTTCCTCCGATTGGAACTCCAACCTATGAACTATATGTGAAACATGGCATAGGCCCCCTCACATATAATGAAGTATGGATCCGATACACCAGGAAAGATGGTGTTTTAAAATGGTCCCAATATGGTAGTCTTGACACAGAGATTCTGAATAATCTGGAGGTTAAACTTTTCAAGAAGAAAGCCCGGCCGGCGATGTTTGACTCTTTCCGCCTATGGCGTAAGGAAGCCAAACAGAAGGAAATTAAATTAGCAAAGAGAAATAAGAGGGAAGAGGGTATCTCGATAATGCAAGCTGCCATGCAGTTTAAAGAAGAACAGATGAATGAGCAGTTGCACAGGCAACGTAAATTGGTGACCGATAAATGTTATCCAGTTCTTCTGCTTCTTCAGCAAGATGCAGCAAAAGAACTTGAGAAAGATCCTTTAATGTCACACTTGTTGAGTTCGCCACCCCCTTATGCGCAGAATGCTACAGCACCCCCGCAACCTTTAGCTGTGCAACCTCCGGTTATTGTGCCTCAGGTTCTTCCACAGCCGGCAGCTCCTTTTCAGTTGGCTCCTACTACTATGGCGAAGCCCCTTCAAGGGCCGCCGACTTCGCTACCTGCTCCATCTGTACCTCCTACGACTTTATGTACTACATCGACTGCCTCTTCTGGTGTTCTTCCTGATGCTGCCTCTGCGTCTGCTTCTGCGTCTGCCTTGCCTCCCTTTGTTTTTCCTCCTGTTCTTTCATCAACTTCTCCTTCTGTCTGACAGAGAATGACAGATACTGTTGCCAGCCTTATATTTCCTCTCTTTGGGTCGTCTGGTGTGACCCCAGATTCGGAGCGTAAGCAGTCGCGTAGTCAACTGCCTAATTCTCAAGAGAGAGAAATGTTTGACCGTATGGCGCGTAAATGGGTTGTTTACCCTTTAAGATACGATGTAGAGTCTGTTATGGATGTCTTCCGTCAATGGGAAGCACCGAAACAAAGATACGTTTTTGAGAAAATGTGTGCTTTCCTTTGTGAGGAATTAGAAGATAATGATTTGGAAACAAATCCGCCTGATTTGTGCCGTGTACGGTTTGAGTTTGCAAAGGGCACGATTGTGGGTTCGGATGTTGAGACAGCAGTTGCGACGTTGTTTTCCTTTAGGAATAAGGATCCTTCTCAGTCATTGTTCCAACATGACTCCTCTGTTAAAAAAAAGGTGCAACAGTACCCAATGAGAGAAGTCCCTCCGGTATGGAAGGACGCCGTTGCGGCTGATGTTGCTAATCAAACTGATGCTGTCCCAGCTCATTTTCAGCGTGTTTGGGTACATGTTCCGTGGAAGCGAGCTGAAGTTTTAGCCCTTAAGCAGACTTTGCCTGATCCCCGTAAAAACCCTGCAGGGTATTATAAGGAATTATCACAGACTGCAGACTCATGCATTATGAATTTAGCCGACATAGACATGTTATTTGGGAATGTTGTTCCACAGCCTTTGTGGGGATTGATTCGCCATACAGATCATGCACCAGAGTTAGGTGACTCATGGGCTAATATTAGTGCTGCAAATGATAGACAAGTTGGTGGTGCCAAGCCTGAGCCTTTGGTAGCAGAACTGCCTGCTAGGATCATTACTTACATGAAGACTTTAATGCCTGCGATGCGTGTGAATTGGGATAAATTGTCTGCGTGTAAGCAGAAGAAAGATGAAACAGTGTCTGATTTCTTCACCAGGTTTGAGGAAACGTTTGTCGACCACAGTGGTCAAGATATGAGTACAGAAGGTGGTCAACGGTTGTTTGTTGACAAGTTTGTGCACAATTTGCTTGCCGAGTTGTGTAAGAAATTGAAGGATTCAGAGAGTTCTTGGGCCGTTTCCTCTTCAGCACAAATATTGGCTACTGCACAGTACTATGAAAATAGGGATAAAGATGAGAAGGATAGAGCAGACAAGAAAACTAAAGAATTAAAGACGAAGGTTCTTTTACAACAGGCGTATCCGCCACGTGGTGGTCAGAGTAACTATCAGCAACCTCAACAGTTCCAGAGAAACTCGCAAAGGTTTGAGTTTTCTCAACCACGTGTTCCTGTAGGTCCCAATCAGTGTTCATATTGTAAAGAAGAGGGTCATTTCAAGTATAGTTGTCCTATTTTGTTACAGCGTACGAATGGTGCTTCTGGCGCAAGAGGTCGAGGTGTTCAACAAGCTCCTAGAGGTAGAGGACGTGGAAGTTTCCCCCAGAACACGCGTTCCTTTCCGTCTCAAAACTCAATTAATAGTTTTGACCAGCAACATAACGCGTCTGGTAGGACGGCTCAGTACTATGCTGACGACTACTATGCAGAAGATGAGAATTTGGAAGGTAATAATTGCTAGGACAGCCATAGACGAAGAGAGGGAGTTTTTTTACTTCCAGTGGATCAGAATGGACCTTATGTTAAGGTGATTACATCAGGTGTGTCGGAGCCTTTTCTGTTAGATACTGGTGCTACAAAGAGTTCTATTATGCACTCAAAACTCACTGGCGCACCTTTGTCTGGCGAGATGAATGTTTCAGTAGGTTTTTCTGGCGCCCCAGTTAGGAACCCGATTTCTAGTCCTATGTCCCTTTCTGTTGGACCTTGTGAATTGGAAGCACCCCTTATTCTGACGACAGGTTGTGGTGAAAACTTGTTAGGATTGGATTTGTTGATAAGATTGTATGCGACATTATATTGTTCTCCTTCGGGAGTACAACTTACACTGGGTAGGAAAATGGTCTCTCCAATGTATTTGTCAAAGGATAAACTTCCGACCGAATTGTCGTTTCTTCCTGATACCATTTGGGCTACTGGTCCTAATGATGTGGGTCTGTTGGAAATACCGTCTTATGTTGTGACATTGAAAGCCAATGTTAAATTACCACGCATTCAACAATACAAGATCTCTAGTGAAGGTGAAAAGGCGTTGCTAGCGATCATTTATGATTTAATTGAAAAAGATGTAATTGAAGAGACAAGAGGCAACGTTTGTAATAATCCTGTTTTGCCTGTTTTGAAACGTACTGACCCCTCTAAGCCACCTGTTTACAGGCTCGTGATTGATCTTAGAGAGGTAAATAAAATAGTTGTGCCACAGTTTCCAGTTGTTCCTGATATCACTGCCATATTGACTATGATTCCAGCTTCCGCCACCTGGTTCTCGGTGATTGACTTAAAGAATGCTTTCTTCAGCATCCCGATTGCAGAGGAGAGCAGGGATATTTTTGGATTCAGTTTAGGAGGCCGAAGTTTCCGCTTCAAACACGCTCCACAAGGCTACTGTGAAAGTCAATCAATATATAGTCAGGCTTTAAAAACACAGCTTGATGCAATTGTTTTACCTGACGGCGCTACCCTTATTCAGTACATTGATGATTTGCTAGTCGCTACAGATACTGAAGAGATTTGTAAAGAAGCCACCTTGTTGTTGTTGCGTCATTTGTCTGATTTACATCACAAAGTGTCCCTTTCAAAACTGCAATATTGTCGACAAGAAGTGACCTACTTAGGTCATCTCTTATCAAAGGAGGGAAGGAAACTGACCTCAGAAAGAATTCAGGCAATTGCAAAATTGAGTGTGCCAAGGACACAGAGAGAAGTACGTGCTTTCTTGGGCATTACATCATACTGCAGACAATGGATACCGAATTTTTCTTTGCTGGCCAAACCTTTGGTAGCATTGACCTATAAATATACACCGAATCCCGTTCCGTGGTCTGAAGATTATCAGAAAAGTTTTTCCGAATTGCGTAATGCATTGTGTTCGGCTCCTGTGTTGGGTACCCCCGACTACAGTAAGCCCTTTACACTGTATGTCCATGAGAAAGAGGGTTGTGCATTGTCCGTGCTGACACAGTCTTTTGGAGACAAGCAGCGCCCATGCGCATATTTTTCGTCAACTTTGGATCCGGTAGCTAAAGCATTGCCGAGTTGCTTGAGAGCCGCAGCAGCTGTTTCTATTCGACAGTCTGCTGGGTTAGTGATGAATAATATGTTGATTGTGATGGTTCCACATGCAGTGGACACGTTGTTAAACAGGACCAAGACACAGCATTTAACTAGTGCTCGATTGTCAGGTTACGAGTTGACACTGTTAGCGAGTCATGTGCACATAAAGAGGTGCAATACGTTGAATCCAGCCACGTTATTGCCGATTTCAGTAGAGACAGATGATGTTGAACAACATGATTGTTTTCTTAGTACAGAAGAAGAAACGAAAGGAAGAGTAGATCTTAAAGATACTCCTCTTGTAAAGTGTGATGGTACCTTATGGGTGGATGGTCCATGCTTCAAGCTTCCGAATGGTGATACGACTGCAGCATATGCTGTCACAACTTTGCATACGATTGTTGAAGCTGCACGTATACCACATAATTCAGCTCAAGCAGCAGAGCTGATTGCACTTACGAGAGCGTGTGTGTTATCGAAAGGAATGAAAGTGACCATATATACCGACAGCCAGTATACGTTTGGTGTGGCCCATAGTTTTGGACGATTGTGGAAAGAACGTGGGTTCCTGACTTCGCATGGAGCTCAAATTCAGCATGGTCAGTTGGTGAATGAGCTTCTTGAGTCACTCACCTTGCCATTAAAAGTTGCGATTGTGAAATGCAGTGCACACAAGAAGGTTACTGATGATGTCGGTCGTGGCAATGCATTTGCTGACGTAATCGCAAAAGAAACAGCAAAAGATGTGATGAATCGAATGTATGTTGCAGGCCCCGCAAGATGGGTGGGTGACGTTGGAATATGTGAAGATACGATAGAGGGTGTGAAGTCTATTCAAGCTGAAGCTTCAGAGAAAGAGTTGAGTGTGTGGAAAGAAAGTACGGGTAAATTGGATGAAAATGGTTGTTGGGTTGACTTGTCAGAACATCAGCGATGGTTGTTACCCGATGCGTATGTGCTTGCAGTGGTGACAATGGCTCATGGAATGGCCCATATCAGTGTGAAAGGGATTTGTAAGTTGTTGGCTCCAGTATGGCAAAATGCTGGAATTCCTAAATGTGCAGAGAATGTGGTCAAGAATTGCATGGTGTGTCTGAAATACAATCCTGGTAGGGGAACCCCAACTCCAGCTGGTCATTTTGCGCCTCCAACGTATCCGTTCGAGGTTTTGCAGCTAGATTTCATCCACATGGAAAGGTGCAACAATCTGAAATACGTACTCGTTGTTGTTTGTGCTTTTTCAAGATGGGTAGAAGCATATCCCTTAAAATACAACACTGCCTTATCCACAGCTAAAGCCCTTGCCAAAGAATTCTTCCCTAGGTTTGGAATGCCGAGAATGGTCTGGAGTGATAATGGGAGTGAATTTGTGGGTCGAGTGATGAAAAAAGTATGTGAAGGGCTAGGTATCCAGCAAAAATTCCACGCTGCAAATCACCCCCAATCAGCTGGACTAGTAGAGTGCTATAATGGCACGCTAAAACTGAAGTTGGCAAAGATACAAGCGAGCTCTGGTCTTAAATGGCCTGAAGCTCTGCCTTTAGCACTCCTATCAACAAGAATGACTGTGCATTCGCAAGTGGGACTTAGTCCCTATGAAATTGTGTTCGGCCGCCCGGCCAACATATGGGGAGTGCCAAGACCAACAAAATTCAGTGAGATCGAACACCCTGTACTGCTTGATTATTTGTATGAATTGACGGCTAAATTGCGTGTTCTACACCAACAGGTTCACGATACTCTGCCTCAGGTCTCTGAAGCTCCAGGACATCTTATCGATCCTGGATCATGGGTGCTGGTCAAGAACTTCCAGCGGACAAAGAATGACCAGCCCCGTTGGACCGGCCCTTACCTCGTCCTTCTCTCAAAAAGATCAGCTGTTCGAGTGGAAGGGAAAAAGAAATGGATCCACGGCGTACACTGCAAGAGGGTACCTTTTCCTCTACCGCACGACCAATGGGTCCAGGAGGGGATCGCTGACTCTGAGACTGAGACTGTGCCTCGTTTTTTGCCATTTAGCGATGCACGTGTAAAAGGAACAATTTCTGAACGAGAAAGTGACAATAATTTGCAAGAAGCTGTGCCACCGTCAATTCGATTGAACACTACAGAGCCTGAACTCTTGTTCCAGAACCAGACAGTACCTGGAAAAAGCCGTTATAATTTGAGACCAAGAACTAAGGACAAATAATTTTTCCCGTTCCTTTGCTATTTTTTTTAAAGTGCGGCTATCTCATCTGAGAAACTTTCTTATTTTTCTTTTTTTTCTTTTCGAACCGCCATCCGGGTTCAGCTGTAGGGTCGTGGTTGCCCAAGTCTTTGGAGTGCAGCTGAAGACGTTAGGTCAACAGTTCTGGTCGGTCTAAGGGAGTTGCCCTGGACTGACAGAAGCATTCCCTAGCATAGAACACCCTACCACCACGAGCAGCAATTAGAGAGGATGGAGTTTTTCAAGAATGAGAGACCTGCCAGACAGATGGACTTTAAAGTCAGAATGGGTATAATAATGACAAAGAAACGATTTTTGATATTATGTATTTTCATGTTGCTTAGTGTAATGACGTTTTTAATAGGATATGTTTTATTCTCTTTTCAAGTGACATTTGCACCCATTACTCAGCCCATACCTCCTTCTACTGTTTCCTCGCATTCTTTTCACCCCCTGCCTGAACACGAGTCTGCCAGAAGATTAGAATTTGTCAACAATTCATTCATTCAGCTTCTACACCAACACCAATTAGTAGTGAACACAACTAACTGTTGGGTGTGTGGTCTTATGCCTCATACTACTGATAAAGGTATCCCTTATCTGGTCCTGCCTTTCAGCCATAATGGTTCTGTGTGGGCATATAGAACGGTGTTCATATACGCGTATGAAGCCAACCCCCTACGTTCTGTGAAAGATAATCCTAAGAATAGTGCTCTAGCTAAGGGTATAGTAGATATGATTAGGGAAGATATTTCCTATGAGACTATCCCGAGAGATGAGACACTAGCATATATTGGATGGAACATAACAGGATATGGAGGTACTCTGAGTGGGAACCAGCGAGCAAAGAGATCCTCCCTGATTTGGATTGTACCCCATCAGGGTCACCTATGTCTGCAAGGTAATGGCAAGAATCCCAGAGCTCAGTTAGGGAAAAGTATCTGCACTGAAACATATGTTTTTGCGTCTCAGACTTCTCCTTCGTTCTTAGCAGCTAAGGCTATCTATTTCATCTGCCATAATAGAGCCTATACATGGTTGCCTCCTGACTTCTCAGGCACATGTTTTGTTTCGTTCCTGTTACCTCCCACCTACACGGCCGCAGCAGATTACCATAAGACAAGGATAGTTAGAGGTGTCATAAGTAAAGAAGACACTACAGGACAAGAATTTGGAGATTTCGTAAAGGGTTTTCTGCCGTTTTGGGGCCCCATGGTTAACAGCAGGAACATAAGGCAATTGACAAGGGTGGTTGAATCCACGGTAGTTGAAACCGCCGGTGCCCTTGGTAATTTGACTGCTGAGCTCCAGTCGGATCGCCTTATGACTCTTCAGAACAGGGTCGCATTAGACGTCATACTTGCAGACCGAGGTGGGGTATGTAAAGTGATCCAATCAAGTTGCTGTGTTTTCATCCAAGATAACGCTCCAACAGTCTACCAGGCCATTTCCAAACTGCATAAGATCTCTGAATCTATTCACGTGGATAAAGGAGATTGGTCATTGATGGGGTGGTTCTGGGAGCTGATATCCGCCTGGGGATGGAAGATTCTGGTAGTCATTGGGATGATCTTAGCCATTCTTTTCCTGTCCTGTCTGTGTGTACAGTGTGCTCCTGCAATATGTGGCCTCTGTGCTACATCGTGTGTAAGGAAACCTGTATCAAGGGACGAGCTAAGTAATAGGATGATGCTACAGCAACATCTCAACGACTTTATGAATATAGACCTGGACTCAGATTAGCGTGAGTACGGGTTATTGCCTATGTAAGGGCAAAAGGAGGGTCTGTGGTACTGAAAATTCTGGACCCGTGTTATAAACATCGTGGTATCACAACGATTTTGGTATCAGCAGACCGAGAATGATTAGAATAGTATGCACAAGCATTGTATTCATATTCGGGTAACGAAATCACCCGAATATCAGAGTTTCCATCCTGAACCCTCGTGTTCCATTTAAACAACAGCCATTTTGTGATTGCCCTCACACAGGCCAATGACTAATGCCGAAAACAAGTCTGAAGGACGCGTACACCTTTGCTGACTCCTCTGTTACCTGGGCAAGCTGACTCCACTGCCTGAAGCCAAACCTGTTCGGCCAGTTTCTTTCCCAGTGGCCGAATGAGATTAGTATCAAGGCACAACACATCATAAACCTTTCATCACACACAAACCATGCCTAATCTTACACACACCTGTCCCTGTTTCGTTCTTTATGACTTGCTTTACAAGGAGGAGGTGCCCGTTTATATTGGGGATCCGTAGATAGCTGACGAAAGTACTAAGCCTTGCCGGTTAATTGATTGAGGGCTGGACAAACTGAAATATGGGCTTGTCATCATAACCCTGCTATTTCTTTGTAGTGAAAATATGTGAATGGTCAACTGTAAAATAAGGAATGTTTGCCCAAAGCATAATATTTTGTATAAAAGAGAAGGTTAGCTTTGCAAAGGGAGCAGTCTCCTGAGAATATACACTGTGTTGTACTTCTAGGATACCTGTTACTGGCTGCAGCCAATAAACAAGATCTTTGACTTCACCAAGAAGACTCTGTGTTTCTGTAGTCTGAAACAGGAAGGACTCGAAGTCTTAGGGTGTGTTCCCTGGCACCACTGGGTTCTGAAAAACCCACTACTTCACCTGCATAACCTGCAGTTGTTGGGCTAAGAGCATGTCTCCATTCCTTGTCAACTCTACACCCATATATATGTCCTTCTGTTGTCAGTTGTATGCCATGTGCATGGGGTGTCTCAATCTTGAAAACAGAAAGAAGCTCCAGAATTATCCAGAGAGGCTCTACCACATACATAAGGTTATCACTGGCATAAAGTGAGATTCTGTTCTCTACATTGTCATCTACTCCAAACTCTCTACCTTGGGATGAAGATCTAACCCAGCAGGTCAGGGGTCCAGTTGTCAATGTCAATAGGAGTGGCGGGAGAGAGGGCACTTCTACCACATGTCCCTCTCTCTCTAGGCCTAAAGTAGTGGATAGTACTGTAGTTGTAGAGGCCATATATTGGAGATCCTCCTAGGCGCTAAACGCGGACCAAATCTGAAGTGCTCCAAGACCAAAGACAATTATCCCAGTTAACTGAATCAACCAACTTTTTGGCATCTACTGTGAGAATCCTCACATTTTGTCACCCCCTCCAGCCAGGTATGAAGTTCCTGGAGGTTAAATCTGGTGGACATAAAGCCAGTTTAATTAGAATGGATCAGAGCTGTTATGGAGTGCAGGAGACTATTTGCTATAATTACTGTAAGTACATTTATCTTTATGTTAAGGAGTGGGATTGGGTAGTATGAGGAACACTGATCTAGTCTTGCTTCATTTGTTTTACTGGTATAATGGAATGTTGGTGATCATTTTCTAACTCACCCACTGTATGGGTCTTCTGGTGTAGGTCAAGTAGATAAGGTCCTATCTTAGATGCCAGCCCCATAAAGAGCTCAGACGGCAGACCATTAGGTCTCCAGATTTTTCCAAACTGCAGCAATTGGACAGTCTCAGATATTTCTTCAATTGTTAAATCTCAATCTAGGACCTCACTTTCCTCTTAAGGCAGCTTCAGCAATGGTAAGTTCTTCAGAAAAATGTATATCTCCCCTTTCATCTAGCCATCTATGGTTACATATAATAATCAGAAAATGCTACCACTATGTCTCGTTTGTGGATACTTTCACCCTTGTTAAAACTTTCTCCAACTCACCTAGCCTCTTCCTCTCTTCTTTTGAATCATAATAGTAGTTGACAGGACTTGACTCCAACTTCATATTTTTTTTGCATACTAATGTAGTGTGCTCACGCTTTACTAGAAAGCCCGTCCCTGTAAGTGATATCGGCCAATTTCAGTAGTCTAGTCTCTTCCTCTATTTAGTTTGGGGGTGGGGTCATGAGTCTTTCAGGCTTTATTATGTTTTTCTAGAGTGTGTATTTTTTTTTACTTATTCCTCTTTTTTATATCCAATTCTATATCTGGATCTACCACACAGCATCAACTGTATGTTTACCAAAGTGTGATACAAGGTTGTGCACATCCAGGACTTGAAGTATTATTAGTTACTTCCACAATGCTATGCCTTATCACTCTGTCTTTGAACTATCACATGTCTAATCACCAAGTATTATTACTTCGTCTAGCTTATGTCCCAGGAATCAACATCAGGCAAGTGATAATGCAGATATACTAATTCGAAATTATCAATGAATGTTTAAGTAGTTCGAGTAATTAACGTGGAAAAATAATATGCACATTTGAAAATGAGCCCTCGGAGAGCAATCACCAAGATTCACAAATGTACTACTAAAATGAATAACATGAAGAAAAACGTATTGAATAATGTAGTAGTATGTCATATTGGGATATATAACGTATGTTTTACATTATATTGTAGAGCTAACTTAGCCGAAGCTGTGGCCTAGTTTACCAGGCCTTGTGCAGAAGTCAAGTATTAATGCGCAATGTAGAAAAAAAACTGATGTGCTGGACCGACCGTGAACAGCTTATTGTTTAATAAAATCTGCTCAGAAAAAATCCTATGTGTGAACCACGAACAGGAGATGATGGAGAAAAAGTTGTATCCAAATAAGTGTAAAGTATACTGGATGTACTTTCCCAGGTCTTGAACAATGGAGATAAGGACTGGAGAAGAAGATGCAACATTTTCGATACCTGACGAGCCGGACGATGAGGACATTGTACAGTGAACCAATCAACATCCTGAGAACTGTGCAATATTAGACTTTATAGATTTGGAAAATTAAGATTTTTGGACAGAGTCATAACTGGTGATTATTTGACCAATTAGAAATTTGGGGATAGTCTGGGCGACTTTGATATAATGCTGTGACAAAGGGAGAAAACTTCAGATGTAGAGAGAAGGTGATAGAGGTTAGACGTGGATGTTCGAAGAGATTCAAGATTCTGTCATTGGGCTTATTTTCTTGAGAGCCGATGTGATGCTGATCGATTGATAACATGAAGACGAAGACTGACTTTGTTGCTGAGTCATATCGTGGATAGGTAGCTATGACAATGTGACTGAATTAACTTTTGTGCCTTTTCTTTCTAGGCACCAACTGGGCTGTTTAATAGTTTCTTTTAGTAGGATGTTTTTCCAAATTCATGTTCCAGATTGTTTTTTCCTGAAGTCCCATATACAGATGCTAATTTGGGTTAGGTGAGGTCCCAATCTTATGACATTGACAATCGCAGAGACAATTGATTGACAAACTGATTTGCTGAACTTCACTATTCATGTTGACTTATTCATTCTTGATTCAGTTATTGACTTATGTTACTGCTTTAGAATGTACTCTGATGCACGTTTTGATTAGATTATGTTTTTGGCGCCTCCTAATGAATTAATACAGATTTGTTTTGAATAAAGTTTGAATTAATCCCATGACTTAGTATTGTCATGGTGTGATGTTATTAACTGCTGATTAATGTCTTTCTTAATGATTATTGATTTGTGTATTGATTATTGATGAACATTGGTTACACCGTAGCTAGGATACTCCATGCGAGTCAAAAGGGTCATCGACCTATACACGTCCCCGTATAAGTTTACTTATTAAGGACCAGGCACGCTAGCAGTTTTTGGTAGCAGCTTGATGGTCAGTTTCCTTGGAGAACTAGTTATGTGGTGACCGATGGTTATGGTGGTAGTTTGAGTTAGGGTTAGTTATTCATTTTTTAGATTCAAATTTTGTTTTCTGAAATGGCAATTGTAGCAAGAATGCTACAACCTTAAGCCCAGAAATGACTTTCCCAGATCCTGGATCCTGCAAGTAGAGTTGGGTATGTCCTCGGTGTTTCAGTGATAGTGTGAAAGTGGTAGATTGCACTTGCAAAGGCTTATGCAAATCGCAGGTGAATTGTGACGACGTATGTGAGGGAAGTAGGGAGTCCACGTACTCCAGTTGAGGTTTAGTAGGAGTGTGCGTACTCAGCAGTATGAGAGTAGGGAGGTCGTTGAACTTCACATGAGTGTGGCACTTTGTGCTAAAAAATTCTCCAGGTGGTTGTTGGTGATGTACGGACCCTGCGTGGTCTAAGACTCCGGAGTATATTGGCAAGTGTAGGAGATACTTGGATATATGTTGTAATCTGTCTGGTTTAGTAGGTTGATCGGGCGTGGTCAACAAGTCAGTGTGTGAGTTAAGTGAGTGAGTGAAACATTTCGACTGAGATTTGGCGAGTCCTATGTGCACCAGGACAGACCCATTGATCAGTTGAGAGTAAAATTTGCAGGTCAAATTTTGCTTGCGAATGTGGGAGACTGAGAAAGAGGAATAGCTGCATTAACGAAAGGGCCATCAGTGAAAATCTGTAAGGTCTCTGAAGCAGTTGTGTACCTTCCTGTAGTAAAACAGTAGATTTGTTTTTGGTTATTGGTCAGTGCTTGCAATAATTTGCAATAGTTTTGTATGAGTCGGAGAGTAGGAGGATGAGCCGCATGACTTTGTCAGTCGCAGTTTGTAAGTGTGACGTCAGAGTGAGCCGCGCTGGGATAGGTAGGTTAGTAAGAAAAGTCCCGAGCAGACTGGCAGCCGTCTGTGAGAGACAATTGGTTAAGAAGGCGGGTAAAGGGAATCCTGGGAGTAAAAGTCATTTCCTTATTGAATTGAATAAAAACAATAGAGAAATATGACGTTTTTCAAAGCGTTGAGGAGTGCCATGAAGGATGATACATACATTAAGGCAACAGTGGGGGAGCCTACCCCACCAGAAAATTCTCCAGCTTATATTGTGATGGAGGAGCGAGGTGTCGCGCCATGTCTTTGGTTAAAGCAGTGGTGCAAATTGGCAGAGACTGGGGGTGAGTGTTTGAAAAGTTAACACTCCGTCCATCATCCTTTTGGGTTGCTAAAATTGCCCTGAGTGGGAAGGGTATGCCCAGACATGGGTCCCTTGCTCACTATGCCACTGTATTCAAGCTAGCCTGGCTGATAAAGAGTGATTCCCTGAAACTGATCCTAGGATGCTTGTTTCTGGTCCGGGGAGGACCTGGCTTGGCAGTGCGGGCTGGACTGTTCCCATGGGGAACAGGGTCAAGACTGATTTCCATATAGCCAGGTCCAAACTGGGGTGGCATGGTGAGCAGAAAAATGATGGATTAAACCCAGATCTCTGACTGGGGTGAGAGTTTGAAAAGTTTCAATACTCCTTCTATCATCCTTTTGTGTTGCAAATTGACAGAGAAACAGGGAGCTTTAGCGTTCCCTGAGCATGGAACGTTTAATTTGAGAATTTTGGATCAATTGTGGATGACATTGCATGAGACAAAGCCTCTCCCGAGACCAGCACAGTTCGAGGCATTAGCAGTTTGGGAGCTCATAGCGAGGCAGCAACAAGAAATCAAATGCAAGAGGAGAATAAGGAAAGTAGAGAAGTCTCTAGCAGAGGCAAGATGGGATTGGGAACAGAAGAGGTGGAGAACAGTGACATTGCAGGATGTTAAGCTGTTTCCTGCTATCACAGAGGAAGATGAGTTGGAAGGGAAAGAGGAGACTAGCAAGAGTGATAAGAGTTCATCAGGGAGTAAGAAGAAGAAAAAGAAGAAGAAGATTCAGATGTTGAGGATCTTATTACTCAGGTGTTGAGAGACCGACCGCCACCATATGCGGTGCATGAGGGGGTCCAAGTACTAGTTGTGCTCCAATTGCCCCAGCACAAGTGTCGGGGACAGCGAAACCAGTGCAAGCAGATACTATAGAGGTACAAGGGGTAGTGCAGAGTACTCCTAATGTACTGACTACTTCAGAATTCCAGGTGCAGATGCACCCACCACGGATACAGAGAATTTATCCAGAGATACCAATTCTTGAGACAACCTCAAACTTAGTGGTACCTAAAGAGCAAGTGTTTCTGAGGCTGATGCCAGTTCAGACTGAGCAGACTTCAATGTTGATGCCTCAGGCACAGCCACAGGGTTTGCCGAAGTTTACACCAATGACAGGGACACAGTCAGATGTGACACCAGTAATGAATCAGAGTGTGGGAGTAGCCCTTCCACAAAATGCGGGTGTCAGAGCAGCACCAGATGCAATATCGCTGCCAATTACTGTTGGTCCAGCAGTACCATTATTTGCGCAGAAGAAGCTGATTGCAGGAGAACAGGGTGAAATGTCATAAAGCCTCGTTAGGAGGGGGGTAAGAAAGCATGTGCAGGTGGTTTCATCTATGGGTCTGCCCTTTGATGAATCTAGGCCATTAATGGACCTTAGTCCCCTTGTTGCGCTTCCACATGCCCTAAATGGCCTGAGTGTAAGTCAGAGCTTGAAGCTTTTGACACTGCAAACTCCAGGTGCAGTGGTACAACAGGTGCCATTGCCGAACGCAAGTAATGTTTCATTACAGGGACTGACAGCACAGCAGTTAAATGAGTGGTTAGATAGTCTAAATACCCCACAAAAGAGCAGATTGATCGCGTAAGGCCGGTGACGAAATGACTGAAGTGGTTGAGGGCTCAATGGGAGTGAATAGGTTAGAATCCTATGCTGAAGAAGAGCTGAGATATCTGTGTCCGAGAATTACGAGAGAAGTGGGCAAGATACATCAGAAATTGGCAGATTTGGCAGAGAAGCATGATATATAAATTGAGAAAACTAAGCATTTGAAAAGGAGCTACAGGTTAGATTTTGAAGCCAAGGATTTTGAGCACAAGAGATCAGCAGGAATGAAAGAGCATCTTAAAGAATTATTGCAGAGTGTCCAGATTTGGGGAGCATTAGAGAAGTGGGAAGGCAGATGGGCAAAGAAGAAGGATAAATGGAAACGAGATTCACAAGAAGGGTCTGAAAGTGCTCAGAAAGAAAAGGATCCAGTAAAAATGTTACCAATGAGGGAGATTCCAGGAGGGCAGTTTGTTCATGGCCCATGGCACAGTTGTGATATTCTGTCATTCATGAACGATTATCCAAAGCTGAGCAAGAAACCGGTTGAATGGTATCAGCAGACAGATAGATTTGTGAAGCTTTCAAAATGTCTGTGGGAAGACCTGAATACTCTGTTGGAGATAGCAGTGCCAGCTGATTTGTGGGTTGACCGCAAGAGAGCAGTAGAATGGCCGACAAGTGAACCAGAAAGAGATAGAGTTAGGTGCACCATCACTCGAAGAGATGAAGCATTATTATAAGGTGATTGAATTCCTGAAGACGAGAATCTTGCCTAAAGATATTGATTGGCAGAGAATTGACAGGACAGTACAGGAGGTAAAAGAGTTGATACATGCGTACTATGGAAGATTGTTGAAGGCATTCAAGGAGTACAGTGGCAAGGAAGTGATTGAGCCAAAAGACATGCTACACTTTGTGTTCCGGTTTGTGGAAGGACTAAGACCAGAAATAGGTCAGATGATTAAGAGTCATTTGATTTGTTGGCAAGCAAAGCCAATTGATGAGGTGTTGCAGTATGCAAAATACTGTAGTGATGAAATAGAGTAAAAAGAGAAGTTAAAGGAAAAAGTGATGGTGATGCAGATTAAGACAGCTCAAACAGGAGTGCAGGGAGCTTTGGTGAAGCAGATACCACAGCAGCAGGGAAGTGTTATGCTCCAACCGCAGGTGAGAGGTAGAGGTCGTGGAGCTAATATGAATCGTGGTCCAGATTTGAATACAGTAGTGGTTCAAAATGATGTGCAAGGAATGAAAAATATATTACTGTCTCATCTTTGCGGATACGTGGGACACTGGAAGCGGGAGTGTCCAATGATGGTGCAGGATGGTGTTGTTCAGCAAAGTGGTGATGTCAATACGTTTCAAACTGTAAAAGTTCCAAGAATGAGAGGACTTAATCCGAATTTCCAGAATAACATGAATCAAGTGCAGAATTTTCAACCCATGCAGCAGGTGCAAACACCTCGTGCACAAATGACACAGTTGCAACCAATGCAGCAGCAGGTCTCTATGGTTCCTAGACAGCAAATGCAGATACCTCAAGCCCGATGGAACTGCAACAGATGATGCTTACTCAGCAGGTCACAGGTCAGAGACAAGACAGAAGTAGTGACACAGTGCACCAATTCCCATTACATAGTGAGAATGAAATAAACGATGAATGGATGTGTGATATTTCGGATGAGGAGCCATGCATGCTTGCAGCGTCCCTAGAGGTAGATCAGAGAGGACCCTTTGCGAGGGGAAAGGCGATGGGTCATAGGGTTTCATTTCTAGTGGACACAGGAGCTACACGTTCTACGGTGAGAAGTGCAGAAGTTCTGAACTTACCTCTTTCAGGCAGAACAGTTCAGGTTGTGGGGGTAGTGAATAGACAGTTGATAAATCCAATCACAGATCCAGTACAGGTTGGGATTGGCAACTTTCAGGGACTGCTTAAATTTGTAGTCTGTGATTCAAGTCCAATATCCCTACTGGGAAGGGACTTGTTGTGCAAGACCAGATGTTCAATTAATTGTTTAACTGCTGGAATAGAGGTTCAAACGAATAGTGATGACGAGGACGAACAAACTCCTAAAACTGAAAATGAAACCACTAAAGAAGAGTATCCGTTGATTGAGTTTTCCCGAAGTTTACTGTGAAAGAATTACATACAGACTTGCAGGGAACAGTGCAGGAAAATGTGTGGGACCTGACAGGTAAAGAAGTGGGTTTGATCAAGGGAGTGGAGCAGATTAGGATCACTTTGAAGCCGAATGTAGTGTTTCCAAAGCTTCCACAGTATAACATGGCACAAGATGTTCTGATGAAAGTGGCGCAGATAATTGGGAATTTCCTGAAACAAGGGGTTTTGAAAGAAGTGTTGAGCAGTCCATGCAATTCACCGATAATGGGCTTGAAGAAACCTTGTGGGAAAGTATGAATTGTGCAAGACTTGCGAAAAGTGAATGACATGGTGGTCAAGTGTTGTCCTGTAGTGCCAAACCCAGCGGTAATACTGTTTCAGATCCCAGGCGATGCAGAATGGTTCATAGTGGCTGATTTGTCACAAGCTTTCTTTTCTGTGCCTCTTCATGACGATAGTAAGTTTCTTTTTAGTTTCAAATTCCTGGACAGAGTCTACAGCTGGTGCAGGCTTTTTCAAGGATACACGGAGTCACCACCCCTGTTCAATCAGATTTTGAAAAAGAATTTGGAGTCATTGGAATTGCCATACCAATCGACTCTGGTGCAGTACATTGACGACTTACGGATTGCATCCAAAACGAGGGACGAATGTAAGTACGACTCGATTGCCCTGTTAAATCATTTGGGAAAATTCGGACATAAAGTGTCACCCTTGAAATTGCTATTTTTTGTTAGAAGTCAGTGAAATGCATGGGACACCAAAATGAGAAGGGGTGAAGGAGAATTTCCCGAGAAAGGATTACAATGATATTGCAGAGAAGTTCCCCAACTTCACAGAAAGTTGTCAGGATGTTTTTGGGAATGGTAGGTTATTGTCGTCAGCGGATCCCAAATTTTGCTGAGATTGCCAAACCGTTGCAGCAGTTGACACATAAGGATGTCACAGATCCCATTACTTTGGATGAGGATCAGATGAAAGCGTTCACTGAGTTGCGAGAGAGTTTGTGCAGGGCTCCAGCGTTGGGAATGCCTGAGTACACAAAACCACTCACATTGTTTTGTCATGAAGGTGATGCTTGTTCTTTGTCTGTCTTGACACAGGGCAACGGAGGTGCTTATCGCCCAGTAGCCTATTTTTCAGCTACCTCGGACCCAGTTGCAGCAGTCTTACTGGGTTGTTTGCATGCAGTTGCTGCAGTTGGTCAAAGCCTTTCACAGTGTGAGGGAGTAGTGATGGGATACCCTCTGACGATAATGTACCTCACTCTGTTGAGATCTTACTGACAAGGACAAAAGCACAGTATTTGACTGGTGCCAGACTGACAAGGTATGAGACGAGCATTCTAGGTGCTCCAAATGTTAAATTGAAAAGATGTACAGTGCTGAACCAGGCAACATTACTTCCAAGTGGTACTGTGGAGATTGAAAAGGAAGAAGACATTGAACATGATTGTCTTGAGGTAACTGAGTTGTGTACAAAACCCAGACCTGATATCAGAGATACACAATTGGAAGAAAATTACCAAATTGTCTTTGTTGATGGCTCATGTCTCAGAGATGGTACAGGAACATTGAGAGCGGGATATGCTCTGTTCACAATTACAGGTACTTTAGAAGCTTCTTGGCTTCAAGCTGTATATTCTGCACAAGTAGCAGAGTTGGTAGCTCTTACTAGAGGGTGCCACGTATCTGAAAGGTTGAGAGTTACCATCTACACAGATAGCCAATATGGATTTGGAATTGTCCATGATTTTGGTCAGTTGTGGTCGCAAAGAGGTTTCCTAACCTCTACTGGAACACCAGTAAGAAATGGTGACAGAATAAAAGAGTTGCTGTATACAATACAGCTACCTGAAGAAATTGCAGTGGAGAAATGCAGTGCACATCTAAAAACACAGGATTACATGTCACTGGGAAAAGGATATGCGGATCAAGTCGCAAGGTTTTGCACACTGAACTGTATATTGTTCAAGGACAAGTGGGAACTGATGTCAGAAGATAATACATGTACAAGTTTCGCATTGAGGGTGATCGATACTTTAGAAGAGTTGAAAACGCTACAAAATAATGTTGACAAAGAAAAGAAACGACTTTGGTCCAAACTAAAATGTGTTCAAAGGCCTGATTAGATACGGGTTTCTGAGGAAGGTCAGATAGTCCTGCCAAATAGTTTACTGTCACAAATGGCCAGGTACTACCATGGCCAGGCACACATTGGGAGGGATGCCATGGTACGTCTGTATAAAATTTATTGGTTCAATCCTAAGTTTAGACAGGCAGCAGTAGCAGTATGTCATCGCTCTATAATCTGTCAACAACTAAATGTGGGAAAGGGACAGTGGTGGATTTGATCCACATTTGAAGAGCAGGAGGTCCATTCAGAAGAATGCAACTGGATTTCATTGAGATGCCTGTGTGTGGAGGTTTGAAGTATGTATTGGTGATTGTGTGCATTTTTCACTGGATTGAAGCATACCCCACAAGAAGGAATGACAGTCTCACAGTAGCAAAGCTATTGCTTAGAGAGTTGATACCACGTTTCGGGTTTGCAATCTCTTTAGAATCAGATAGGGGAACTCACTTCCACAACGAGGTGATTCAACTCTTATGTGCAGCATTAAACATAGAGCAGAAGTTGCATTGTAGCTATCACCCGGAAGCAGGACTAGTGGAACAGATGAATGGTACCTTGAAATAAACAATTGCTAGGACGTGCGCAGATATGATTCTGAAATGGCCAGATGCATTGCCTTTGGTGTTGATGTCGATGAGAAATACACCTGACAGGAAGACAGGGCTATCGCCCCACGAGATCCTTATGGGCAGAGCAATGAGATTACCAGCAGTTCCAGCCAATACACTAGTGAATATTACAGATGATATGGTGTTCGATTACTGCAAGGGTCTGCCTGATGTGGTTCGGTCTTTCTCTCAGCAGGTGGAGGCCACTACTCTGCCACCCATCCACGATCCAGGGCACAATCTGAGAGCCGGCGACTGGGTTGTTGTCCAAAAACATGTTTGCAAGACGTGTTTAGAGCCAGGCTGGAGAGAGCCTTACCAGGTGGTCCTAACAACTACGACAGCTGTGAAGTGTGCAGGACCCCCGAACTGGATTCACGCGAGTCACACGAAGAAAGTGGCATGGCCACTGGATCATGAAGAAGCACCAACAACAGTGAAACAGGTTGTCGCACCTGAACCAGAAAAAGAACCAAGAGAGCCTGAACTTGAACCAGAGCTTGTGGAAGATGGTTCTGTTACCCCTGTAAGAAACGAAAGTGAAGAATTACAGGAGGGTGCGGAAGAAACAATCTCCACAGATACAGCAGGAGAACCTAGCTCAGCAGGGGTTCTCCCAGAAGCAGACGGTGTTGAGAAGCAGACGGAGCAAGTGCCAGACCAAGAAGGGGAGGGAGTTGAGACAGATCAAGGTCTAGGTGATCCGACTCCTCCTGAGCCTGTTGCAGGTCCATCAAGAAAAAACACCATAGAGAAAGAAAAGGAGAAGAGTCCAATCTTGAAAAGAATATTAGAAGGATTGAGAAAAAGAGATAATAGTCCTGAACCACAAGTAGAAAAAAGAAAGGAAGTGGTCATAAATGAAACAACAGAGGAAGAAGTAGATACTACGAGAAAAGAAGAATTGAGTGAAGGAGAAATAAGTGGTGATTGAACGTTGAAAAGAAAGAGAATAGTAAGTCGGCGTTATGCAGGTCCTGAATGGGCATATGCAACTACTAATGAATGGCAACATGAGTTTATGTCCTTTTGTTTTGATAGGGAGGTTCCGAGTCAGTATTTTGATGTAACCTGAAGGTGAACAAGGAGCTGAATTGTTGAACCAATCTGAAATACCTTAAAGAGACTGTTGAAAATAAACCAGAAGAGACATTGGTAAGCTGATTTGACATAAAACTCGGATGTGACAAGCTGCTAATCAATTTTGACAAAGGAAAAGGTTCCTGGATATGAAACTGAACTGTGAGAGAATAATTTTTCCCTTATTTTTAGTGTTTACTGCACTTATATAGAGATTGCTTCTGCTTTCTGATTCTTTACAGATCATGGCTGAATTTAATAATCAAGTTAGGGATGCTAGGCACTGTAAATATATGAGCATTGGATTGGCGATTATGTGTGGGATTTTGTTTATTGTATTGATTGTGGGTATGTCTATTCTTGATGCAAGAGGAGCCATCCATACTACTGCTTCTGAAACTACTACCCTAACACCTTAGAGAAGTTTAAGTTAGATGAGAAGTATTTGCATGACTATACTAATGCTAAGGGAGCGATTTCGTCTAATGTCTTCTATCGCTTGTTGAGTGAATATGTTGAGATGATGGATGCAAAGAATTGTCTTGTGTGTACGCAAATTCCTTCGTCAGTAGAGGAAGGAGTTACGTACCACAGTCTTCCATTAACCTACGGAATAAGCTGGTGTCTGGTACTAACAAGGTTCTAAGTGAGTGAGGAGAAGTGTGGCACAATGGTTAGAGCGGCAGACCCTGATGCAGAAATATGGCCCGGGACCAGGGTTCAATTCCTGCCTCGGCGGGTCTTGGGCTCAATTCTCGCCTCGGTGCCTGATCTAATTAATGGGTCCCACTCTGGGCAATAGCTTGCTTAATCTCCACAACGCCCCTGACAGCGCTTGGATGCCTGGCTTTACCCTGGGGGTTGCCCAGGGGTGGGGGCCTCACAGGGAAAAGCCAGGAAGGGTTCCACAGCGGTATGCGTACAGTGCCTTGAGACTCTAACGGGTGAGTAGTGCATTATACAAGTGCTAAGTTTAAGTTTTAATCAAGAGTATATACAGTATTTTTATTCCAACTACGACTTAGTGTTTTCTTTAGTTCCTATTATTAGATCTCTGAGTAGAATAGCTAAAGATCATGATATAGTACTGGTTAGAGGATTCTTTGAGCCTACACTGACATTTGGAACCGCTTATGCACATAGAAATAACCTCACATGCTTGCATACACCTTTAGAGAAAAGCTTTATAGAGCATACTGATGGCAGTAGAAAGGCACTAAAGGAGAAATTAGAAAAAGACTTAGAGAAAAGGACTTACAAGAATGATTATGCCTATACTGCAATTAAGACTCAAGGGAAATTAGCCTTAGATGCATTACATGTAGGGAAGCTTTGTATATATAGGCCAAAATCACGCACTGACACTTTATTTTTGGGAACGAGTGAATGTAGGCATGTGTTTTTGTTTCAGAGTAAATGGAATTTGATGTTGAATGGTCAGGACCCTGCAATTCCTGGTATCTATTATATTTATGGACTTAATGCTTATTACCGTCTTCCAAGAGGATGGTATGGGACATGTTATTTGGGGATAGTTTTCCCAAAGATTTATCAGATAGATGACCTAAAGAAGTTTCCAAAATTGACTGAATTACATCATAAGCCAAAGAGGAGGGAATCCTCTTCTGCTATTGTGGGAGATAAATTTGGTGCGGTGATTCCTTCACTTGGCGTCATCCTGAACTCAATCAAGATACAGAAGTTGTCTACTATTGTGGATAACATGTTGACAAATTTTACACAGGCAATACTCCTGATAGATACAGAATTAGCTGAGGATAGAGCTATGACGCTTCAAAATTGCCTTGCTTTAGACATCTTTCTAGCGAAGGACGGTGAGGTCTATAAAATGATTAACTCTAGGCGTTGTTGTTCTTACATACCAGATAACAGTAAAAAGATAAGAGACTTACTCACTAACCTGACTAACTCAAGTAAGGATTTGAAGGAATTGAAGGAACCAGGTATTTGGGAAAAGGTTGGAAAGAGATTTGCTTCAGTGGGAAATTGGCTTAGTAACATTTGGAATGGGGTATTATTAAAAATTATACAAGGAATATTAATTGTGATTGCTTGTATATTAAGATTATGGGGTTCATGTAAATTGTGTCAAAGGATTAAATTGAAAAGATCTCAAAACAAGAAGAGGGGCGAAGAACGAAATAGAGAAAGAATTTATAGGAAAGATTTGAGAAGAAGGTAAAATAGATCTGTGAAACTATTGATGATAATAGTAGTGTGATGATATATTTAGTCATCAGAGGAGGGAATGATAATGCAGATATACTAATTAGAAATTATTAATTAATGTTTCAGTAGTTCGAGTAATTAAAGTGGAAAAATAATAAGCACGTTTGAAAATGTGCCCTCGGAGAGCGATCACCAAGATTCACAAATGTACTAATAAAATGAATAACATGTAGAAAAACGTATTGAATAATGTAGTAGTATGTCATATTGAGATGTATAACGTATGTTTTACATGATATTGTAGAGCTAATTTAGCCGAAGCTGTGGCCTAGTTTACCATGCCTTTTGCAGAAGTCAAATATTAACGCGCAATGTAGAGAAAAAACGAATGTGCTGGACTGACCGTGAACTGCTTATTGTTTAATAAAATCTGCTTAGCAAAAATCCTATGTGTGAACCACGAACAGGAGATGACGGAGAAAAAGTTGTATCCAAATCAGTGTAAAGTATACTGGATGTACTTTCCCAGGAGTTGACCAATGGAGATACTGACTGGAGAAGAAGATGCAACATTTTTGATACCTGACGAGCCGAACGATGAGAACATCGTACAGTGAACCAATTGACATCCTGAGAACTGTGCAATATTAGACTTCATAGATTTGGAAAATTAAGATAACTGACAGAGTCATAACTGGTGATTATTTAACCAATTAGATATTGGGGGATAGTCTGGGCGACTTTGATATAATGCTGTGACAAAGGGAGAAAACTTCAGATGTAGAGAGAAGATGACAGAGGTTGGGCGTGGATGTTCGAAGAGATTCAAGATTCTGTAATTGGGCTTATTCTCTTGAGAGCCTGAAGTGATGCTGATCGATTGATGACCTGAAGACGAAGACTGACTTTGTTGCTGATCCATATCGAGGATAGGTAGCTATGACGATGTGACTGAATTAACTTTTGTGCCTTTTCTTTCTAGGTACCAACTGTGCTGTTTAATAGTTTCTTTTAGTTAGATGTTTTTCCAAATTCATGTTCTAAATTGTTTTCGCATGAAGTCCCACATGTAGATGCTAATGTGGGTTAGGTGAGGTCCCTATCTTATGACATTGACAATCGCAGAGACAATTGATTGACAAACTAATTTGCTGAACTTCGCTATTCATGCTGACTTATTCATTCTTGATTCAGTTATTGACTTATGCTACTGCTTTAGAATGTACTCTGATGCAAGTTTTGATTAGGTTATGTTTTTGGAGCCTACTAATGAATTAATACAGATTTGTTTTGAATAAAGTTTGAATGAATCCCATGACTTAGTATTGTAACTAATAGGGAAATAAAATTGATAAAACGTATTGTCACAGTGTCCTTTCCTCGGGATCTGCATGACACTGAACAAAAGGCCCACCTTCCGGCGTCACCAACTCAGAAAGCTATTATAGCACAGAGTTATGATAAAGCCAGTCAGAGGGAAGGGAATTAGGGTAGGGAACAGCAGGGAGAGAGATCTGAAAAGTAAAGGTTAAAACAAATATGCATTTATTCATTCATAGAAATGTAACTCATCAATAGACCCTTGACTAATTGTGTCCCCGAGATATTAGATGGAGACCTCTTTTGAAATGAGGGCAAAGCCCCTTCTTTGATACATGGAACAAGAGTAAACTACGACCTCAGAATCAAGAGATGGCAAGAACTTTGAACTATGGTTATACACAGAATATCAATCTTGTAACATCCATGTATTCACAACATAAACCTTTGATCATGACTTAGAACATCTCAAAGAATTAAATATGCCTTTCACATCTTAAGCTTTTCAAAGAACAATGAAAACTATGATTTTCTTATCTCCAGAAATACTTTCACATTCACAACAATAAATGCCAAAAAGTTTTACTCATTGACCTTGAAGCGCTTTACTTAATAATACCAGGAAGCGCTTTTGCTCAATAGCCTGAATCACTTAGATTGTTGTGCCAAGAACCTTTTACTCCTGTGAATTGAAGCGCTTTGATTGTCGTGCCAAGAGCGCCTTAAACCTGAGGACTGAAGTGCTTGAATTGCTATGCCAAGAGCGCTTTACATCTGTGAACTGAAGCACTTTGAATTGTTGTGCCAAGAGCGCTTTACATCTGTGAACTGAAGCACCTGAACTGTCATGCCAAGAGCGCTTTATATCTGTGAACTGAAGCGCTTTGAATTGTTGTGCAAAAAAGCGCTTTACATCTGTGAACTGAAGCGCTTTGAATTGTTGTGCAAAAAAGCGATTTACATCTGTGAACTGAAGCGCCTTGAATTGCTGTGCACAAAAACGCTTTACATCAGTGAACTGAAATACGTTGAACTGCTGTGAAAATGATTACGAATGAGATCGAAAAATTTCTCAGCAGCTATTAAACACAACACTTTTGAAGGCGTTATAATAGGCATGGGTTTTTGTTCAGTGGGTGTGATTGAAGAATCTTGTCTAGATAATGCATCAGCCTTACGATTATCTATTCCTGGTCTAAAAGTCACTATGAAATCAAATTCTGCAAAGAAGAGCATCCATCTTAGTTGTCTTGGAGTTAGTAGCCTGGCAGAACTCGTGAATTGTAAATTTCTATGATCAGAATATACAGTTATGGTGTGTTTCGCTCCCAACAGATAATGTTGCCATTCTTTAAAAGCATTACGGATTGGTAGTAATTCTTTTTCTGCTATGGTGTAGTTCTGTTCTGATTCATTCAGTTTTCTTGATGCATATGCTACGGGGTGCAATTGTCCAGTTCCTCGATGACGTTGAGACAGGATGGCCCCAACGGCAACATCAGATGCATCAGCTTCCACGATGAATGGTTCTTCCACATTAGGGTGAGCTAGAATGGGAGCGGTAGTAAAAGCCTTTTTTAAATCTTGAAATGCTGTCTCTGTCTCTGGGGACCAGTTGAAAACGGCCTTTTTTCTTAGCAACTTGGTGATTGGGGCCACCTTTTGAGAAAAGTGATGGACGAAGCGTCGATAAAAATTCGCAAAACCCAAAAAACATTGGATATCACACACTGATTTTGGTGTGGGCCATTCGGATACAGCTTGAATTTTTCTTTCAGTCATTTGCATGCCGTCAGGTGTTAGAATGACTCCTAGAAATTCAACTTCTTTGGTATGGAATTCCCATTTACTTAGCTTACAAAACAAATTATGTTTTTGTAGAGTTTTTAACACTTTTTTAACATGTTCTTCATGTATATCTTCAGAGTTTGAATAAATCAAAATATCATCAATGTAAACGATGACAAAGATGTCTAGATATTATCTCAGAACATCGTTTAGGAAATATTGAAAGGCTGCTGGGGCATTACACAGACCAAACGGCATCACTAAATACTCAAAGAGGCCATACCGAATCTTAAAAGCCGTTTTCCACTCATCTCCCTCTCGAATTCGAACTAGGTGATAAGCACCTCGTAAGTCAAGTTTAGTATAGATGACGGCAGATTTTACCTGGTCTAACAAGACTTTGTATGAGAGGTAGTGGATATTTATTTTTAATTGTAATCTTATTTATTGCTCTAAAGTCAATACAAGGCCTCAAATCGCCATTTGCTTTAGGTACGAAAAATAGTGGAGAAGCCGCTGGAGATCGTGATGGCCGAATTAGCTTGTTGGCTTAACATTAATCAAGGTATTCTCGTAGGACTTGATTTTCTTTCTCTGATAGTGCATAGATCCTACAATTTGGTATATTGGCACCAGGTACAAGATCAATCTGACAATCGTACGGCCTGTGAGGTGGTAATGAGCTTGCTTTCTTTTCACTGAAAACATCGGTATATTCAGAATACTGTGATGGTAAATCAATTTCCTTCTCAACTGCAGTAGCTATAGAGTGTTGAAGATTTCCTTCTTTGTTTCGTCTTGATTGAAAACATTTCTTTGCACAAGAAGAAGAAAAACGCAAAACCTGGTTGCAACAGTCTATGCATGGATTATGTAACATTAACCACGGTATTCCTAAAATAAAACCATATTGAGGTGCTTGGATTATATCAAAGCGAATTATCTCATAGTGGTTCTGATTCTCCTTATCTTTGCAAATCATTTGTATTTGTGAGGTTTGTTTAGTAACGGGACCTCCTGCCAACTCACTTCCATCAACTGCATACACAACTTCTGGAACCTTTTTCTTGACACTGGGTATATGCAGGTCTAGTGCAGTTTGTTGGTCCACAAAATTTCCTGTTGCCCCTGAATCAATTAGGACTTGAACATTATGTCTTCTCCCCAGCACAGTCATTTGTACTAAGATTCTGAAATGTTTGACATAACGATTTGTGAAAGAGCACACTGAAGGGATTGTCAATTTGCCCTAGAGGTCCCCTTTGTTTTTTCCTGGGCACTTTAGTTTTTCCTGTGAATTTTCCAAAGCAACCGCTATCTTTTTCTTTGTCATTATTATTGGATCAATTTTGCCTTTGGGTTTTTTTTGGCACTCTTTTACAAAATGACCCTTTTTCCCACAATACAGACACTGACCATTTTTTCGTCACATGTCTTTCTCCTCTTTAGTCGTTTTTGGATGCACCATGGAAACAAGGATACTTTGGTTAGACGACACTCTGCCATTCAAGAACTCTGTTCTTCTCCAGAGAAACCCCCGCGAGGTCTGGCTGCATCGAAGTCTTCAAAATAGTGAGCAACGTGCTTGGGTGTGGCTGGGCTTTATAGGCCTGCCACATCCCAAGATGGCTGCTGCCTCTAAAAACATGGGAATTGTAGTCCCTTCATAGAATAGCAATGATAAGTGCATCTTGTCCACCAATGTCCTGAACCTGCAGCTCCATGAGCTTTGACACAGGGCAGACGACGCTGATGGTCACCTTTGGAACAAGAGGGGATGACAAGTGGTGCACATAAAGCGCTGCAGAGTCGCACAGTGGAGTTTCGGGCGAGACCTGGACTGCGTCTGGCCTTATTCCTGACATTACACCCCTCTCCCAAGCGCGGTCCAGGGCCTGGTTTATCAGGATGGAGGAGGTGAAATCGTCGCACCAAAAGTGGTGCATGGACATGTCTTGCAGGTTCCCAAGAGTCATTTTCCGGTCCGTATCCTTTCCAGGACACCAAGTACCAAAGGAAAGACTCCCTATATTTAGAGTCTAGAATAGATCGCACATCATACTCCCTATGACCTTGAATTAATAGAGAAGCAGGTTGTGTGACGCTTGAGGGAGAAGCTGGTTTAAGAAGCGAAGTGTGAAACACTGGGTGAATTTTCAAAGAAAATGGTAATTTTAGCTTATATGTTACTGGGTTTACTTGTCGTATTACTTTATAGGGCCCTATGAATTTTGGATGAAACATATCTTTATTTTTGAATACAAAGTTTTTTGTGGATAACCAAACTCTATCTTTGATTGTATACTGAGGACCAGGCTGGTGGTTTTTGTCATATTGCTTTTTGTATTTTTCCTTTGCTTGACAAAGATTTGTTTGTATTTGTGCATGTATCTTTTTCATGTGTGTTAGCATGTCCTTGACTGCTGGAGTGGTTTGAGTAGATGCAGGTAACGTAACTAGCCAAATGTGCGGATGACGCCCATATAAACCAAAGAAAGGAGCTGAGTTTATTGAAGAGTGGTGAGAGTTATTATAAGCCAGTTCTGCAAGCCACAAAAGATCAAGCCAGGTTGTAGGAGACTTTGTTGCATAACATCGTAAATATTGTTTCAGAGTTTGGTTTAGTCTCTCTGTTTGACCATCCGTTTGTGGATGATAACTAGTAGATAAAGTCAAATCAATTTGTAGGGCCTTAAGCCATTGTTGCCAAAAATGTGCAGAAAATTGTGTTCCTCTATCAGAGAGGATAACTCTTGGAAGTCCGTGAAGCCGAACTATATTTTTCAAAATGATAGTCGCTCAGGTGTCGGAAGTTGGTAGTCCTTTACAGGCAATAAAATGAGCATACTTGGTAAGACTGTCTACTACCACTAGAATAGTTGTAAATTGTTTTATTTGAGGACGACCAGTAATAAAATACATACATACATAGAAATATATTCCCATGGATGATTGGGAACGGGTAGAGGTATCAATAGACCTTTGGGCTTGCTATGTTCGCCTTTGCATCTTGCACATAATTCACATGATTGTAGCATTTGCTTAAGGTCGTGAACAAATGTAGGCCACCAAAAATACTTTTCATGAGTTCTATTGTTTTTTGAGGACCTGGATGACCTGCCAGAGGATGCTTGTGTAACCAATGAAAAGCTGTCTCTCTTAACTCTTCAGTAGGCAGGAATACTCGAGATTCATGTAGAGGTAAGCCTTGTTGAATAGATCTCTTAGTGTCTTGTTGTAACCACTCTTGCCACTTAGTGATGTGAAAAGGATTACGAATGAGATCGAAAAATTTCTCAGCAGCTATTAAACACAACACTTTTGAAGGCGTTATAATAGGCATGGGTTTTTGTTCAGTGGGTATGATTGAAGAATCTTGTCTAGATAATGCATCAGCCTTACGATTATCTATTCCTGGTCTAAAAGTCACTATGAAATAAAATTCTGCAAAGAAGAGCATCCATCTTAGTTGTCTTGGAGTTAGTAGCCTTGCAGAACTCATGAATTGTAAATTTCTATGATCAGAATATACAGTTATGGTGTGTTTCGCTCCCAACAGATAATGTCGCCATTCTTTAAAAACATTACGGATTGCTAGTAATTCTTTTTCTGCTATGGTGTAGTTCTGTTCTGATTCATTCAGTTTTCTTGATGCATATGCTACGGGGTGCAATTGTCCAGTTTCTCGATGACGTTGAGACAGGATGGCCCCAACGGCAACATCAGATGCATCAGCTTCCACGATGAATGGTTCTTCCACATTAGGGTGAGCTAGAATGGGAGCGGTAGTAAAAGCCTTTTTTAAATCTTGAAATGCTTTCTCTGTCTCTGGGGACCAGTTGAAAACGGCCTTTTTTCTTAGCAACTTGGTGATTGGGGCCACCTTTTGAGAAAAGTGATGGACGAAGCGTCGATAAAAATTCGCAAAACCCAAAAAACATTGGATATCACACACTGATTTTGGTGTGGGCCATTCGGATACAACTTGAATTTTTCTTTCAGTCATTTGCATGCTGTCAGGTGTTAGAATGACTCCTAGAAATTCAACTTCTTTGGTATGGAATTCCCATTTACTTAGCTTACAAAACAAATTATGTTTTTGTAGAGTTTTTAACACTTTTTTAACATGTTCTTCATGTATTCCTTCAGAGTTTGAATAAATCAAAATATCATCAATGTAAACGATGACAAAGATATCTAGATATTCTCTCAGAACATCGTTTAGGAAATATTGAAAGGCTGCTGGGGCATTACACAGACCAAACAGCATCACTAAATACTCAAAGAGGCCATACCGAATCTTAAAAGCCGTTTTCCACTCATCTCCCTCTCGAATTCAAACTAGGTGATAAGCACCTCGTAAGTCAAGTTTAGTATGGATGACAGCAGATTTTACCTGGTCTAACAAGACTGGTATGAGAGGTAGTGGATATTTATTTTTAATTGTGATCTTATTTATTGCTCTAAAGTCAATACAATGCCTCAAATTGCCATTTGCTTTAGGTACGAAAAATAGTGGAGAAGCCGCTGGAGATCGTAATGGCCGAATCAGCTTGTTGGCTAAACATTGATCAAGGTATTCTCGTAGGACTTGATTTTCTTTCTCTGATAGTGCATAGATCCTACAATTTGGTATATTGTCACCAGGTACAAGATCGATCTGACAATCGTACGGCCTGTGAGGTGGTAATGAGCTTGCTTTCTTTTCACTGAAAACATTGGTATATTCAGAATACTGTGATGGTAAATCAATTTCCTTCTCAACTACAGAAGCTATAGAGTGTTGAAGATTTCCGTCTTTGTTTCGTCTTGATTGAAAACATTTCTTTGCACAAGAAGAAGAAGAAACACGCAAAACCTGGTTGCAACAGTCTATGCATGGATTATGTAACATTAACCACGCATTCCTAAAATAAAACTATATTGAGGTGTTTGGATTATATCAAAGCAAATTATCTCATAGTGGCTTTGATTCTCCTTATCTTTGCAAATCATTTGTATTTGTGAGGTTTGTTTAGTAACGGGACCTCCTGCCAAATCACTTCCATCAACTGCATACACAACTTCTGGAACCTTTTTCTTGACACTGGGTATATGCAGGTCTAGTGCAGTTTGTTGGTCCACAAAATTTCCTGTTGCCCCTGAATCAATTAGGACTTGAACATTATGTCTTCTCCCCAGCACAGTCATTTGTACTAAGATTCGGAAATGTTTGACATAATGATTTGTGCAAGAGCACACTGAAGAGATTGTCAATTTGCCCTAGAGGTCCCCTTTGTTTTTTCCTGGGCACTTTAGTTTTTCCTTTGAATTTTCCAAAGCAACTGCTATCCTTTTCTTTGTCACTATTATTGGATCAATTTTGCCTTTGGTTTTTTTTTGGCACTCTTTTACAAAATGACCCTGTTTCCCACAATACAGACACTGACCATTTTTTCGTCACATATCTTTCTCCTCTTTAGTCGTTTTTGGATGCACCATGGAAACAAGGATACTTTGGTTAGACGACACTCTGCCATTCAGGAACTCTGTTCTTCTCCAGAGAAACCCCCACGAGGTCTGGCTGCATCGAAGTCTTCAAAATAGTGAGCAACGTGCTTAGGTGTGGCTGGGCTTTATAGGCCTACCACACCCCAAGATGGCTGCTGCCTCTAAAAACATGGGAATTGTAGTCCCTTCATAGAATAGCACTGATAAGTGCATCTTGTCCACCAATGTCGTGAACCTGCAGCTCTATGAGCTTAGCGACAGGGCAGACGACGCTGATGGTCACCTTTGGAACAAGAGGGAATGACAAGTGGTGCGCATAAAGCGCTGCAGAGTCGCACAGTGGAGTTTTGGGCAAGACCTGGACCGCGCCTGGCCCTATTCCTGACACGTATATTGAGTTGTGGTTATTCATGACTGAATGTCATGGTGTGATGTTTTTAACTGCTGATTAATGTCTTGCTTAACGATTCTTGATTTGTGTATTGATTATTGGTGAACATTGGTTACACCGTAGCTAGGATACTCCATGCGAATCAAAAGGTTCATCGACCTATACGCGTCCCCTTATAAGTTTACTCATTGAGGACCAGGTGCACTAGCACAAGTGTCCAGAAATGTTTCACCTGATATGCCATACCTTCTATTTGGAGAATTTCAATCTTCAAGATACAAAAATACAGTCTTGAAAATTAAATACACGACCCAGCAACAAAAGGAGTACTCTCAGTCATAGCCATGCAACAGTCTCCAAACTTTAGTGAGTCCCATAGCACCTGACGACTGAGCCAGCTGAGTGGGTTTGTCTGAGTTATTTTTTATATCAGTTAATCTATCCATATTCAGTTCATTATATCAATAATGTCACAGCCCATTATGCATAAGGAGGGGGGGTGCCTCTAGGTGAGAAAGTACTAACCTTTTAGTTCAGATCCAACTGAAGCAATGTATGTTTCCACACCAAATCCACTGCCAACCACACACACAATAAAATGCTGGTTAGCAGTAGACCCTGGGAAAGAAGAATGGGACAAGAGAGAAAACAGGGACATTCGATATGGCAACTTATTTGTCATTCAGCTGGGCAATGCCTTCAACTAGAAGAGTGTGGGTAGCTAAAGTTAAGAAGAGGCCTTTAGTGTGTTAACAATCTTCCTACAGCATCTAGTTTCAAATACTGCATGCCAAATGCCTTCAAAACATCTCTGTGTTTCTAATATCCTTGTTGAAACTCAGAATCTTTCCTGTGGTGAGACATAATTATCATCTATTAAATTATTCAGAGCTATTCTGCTTCTCTTACTAGAGACAACTAGCATCTGTATTATAACAAAAGGCTCTGTGATTTCAACTAATATCCAAACTGCAATGTAATAAACACACTTTAGGAGTATAAAGATTACCTGACAACAAGCTATCACATCCCTTTCCTAAATCAATACCTTTGTACAATGAATGTCAAAAAGAAATGTTGTAAAAGCCTACCATCTCAGTGGGCTCCTAGCCGAATACTGGCATAGAAGCCACAAATCAAACAGGTGACAGAACAATTTGAGGCCGATTCCCATAATCACTCTGTTATATATTCGTTCTGTTGTCCCTAATGTCTAACTCTAATCCTGTTCTTGTAGGAAGGCGTGATACCCCAGCTATTGCTCAGTACATTGATTCAATAGTTCTGTCTGGGGATGGTGAGTAACAATCAGATTGATTTCCAGATACAATTCTTTACACCACCCAGACCACAATTTAGGATGAACTGTTTTACATAGTTTTACTTTGAACACATATCATTGTCTACAGCCATCAGCTGGTGAAGAACATCTCTTGAGGTGCTCACCCCTCTCCCCTCAACCTCTATTCCGGGTTGCCCAACTCACTTTCTATTCTTCTCTATGTAATCACAACCCTGGCCTCTAAGAGAAATTAGTTGGGGTTGATGGTCGTCCACAGCAAGTAATAATTGCACTATTTTTGTTAAGTCCAATAAATGTTTCAGTAATTTAAACCACAGTGCAAACCCTGGTAGCCATGGCACTGAACAAACATGCTTAACTTATGAAAATGTGTAAAACATTTATAAGTACCAGAACAGTTTAAAGGTTGAAAAAACAGTATAATAAAAACCACAATCCAGTATATTAAATAAAGAAAATAGTTTACTGAACAAAATCACAAAAACCAATACGGGAACCAACAAAATTACTTTTTAAAGTTTTAAATGAAAACAGTGCCAATAAAAGCATTAAGCGCCAACCATGGTCACCTGGTTGCACTGGACCGGGTCTGATACAGAAACCAGGTTGTTTGTCCCTGTCTGACATTTTACCTTCTGAGTTATTCTCCACAAAGCATGTCCAAAATCATCAGCGGGGCAAGACAGCAAGGTGTGGCAGAGAAGAGATCCAAGAAGCCAGGTAGCCTCAGATGAAGTCCTGGTGAAGCCTTTGACATTTGGTGGGAAAGCTCTCAGTGGAGGAAATTGAAAATTCTCACCCCGGGAAGGTTCCTTGCCGGCTGGATACTTTTGGCATGTTCACCCGCTCAAGATTACAACTTTCAGACTTAGTCACTTTTTTAGAGGTCAGATTCCTCAAGCGGGGCAAGGCTGAAACCAGTAGCCAAATAGGGCTCCACAAGGCCAGATAGCCTCTACACGAGGTCTCACTGAAGTGGATTTGCTGCCGCAGAAAAGCTGGAGCAACCTAAATCATTGGTCCAGTGCCAAATCTCCTTAGTCAGATTGACTTCACAGATGCATCTCGGTCTTCAGGTGGTTTTTGGAGCCAAAACGTTTGTAATACCTAGGTTTTTCAGGCTGTTGGAAGGAGTACAGTTGGGGGGTCAAGCCTCATTCTTGCAGAAACCACCAACAGGATCCAGGGCAGTTCAAGTTGGAACTGGTCTACATGGCTCTTCAGGTAAGGGACTTCTTGCAGCTTGTTGTGTCCTTATAGCTTAACAGAATGTCAGCCAATGGACCTTTGGAGTCTACTTCTTTGTCCTGGGTACATGTGAGAGCAGGTACATCCTTTCACAGGTATAGTCTGCTCACATGTCTCACCAACAGGTTCAGTTCTTCTTATGCCTTTCAGAGGTCAAGCAGCGCTTTGTAGAGGGTGCTCAGGAGTGCCACATTTATTCTCCTAGCCCCCCCTAACCAATAGGGAAAAAGTTCCTTAGGGTAACCCTACAAACATTTCCAGGAGTTTCTGTGTGCCCTAATGTGAACAATCCCACAGTGCCCCTATCTACCTAGAATCTGAATGACAGAACCTTCTTGAGTACAGAGCTCCTATGCCCACCACAAAAGTGTGGCTAGGGAGGTGAGAAACCGCCTCCTCTGTGGTCACTCAAACCTGGTTCTTGGGCAGCTCCCTCTCCTACTGAGCATGGTGCTTGACTGCCTAGGAGGACAAATGAAGGGGCAGGCCCAGGTGTTAGCTAAATCTGCCTGTGGCATGGTAGGCGTCTTTGAAGTTAAATTCACAGACACTGTCCAGATGATCATCCTTTCAAAGGAACAGAACACCTTCACACACACACAACGCCTTTGTCTCAGCTCTGGGAGAAAGTTCACGCCTTATCACAATGCTATTTAGCTCCTGGGTAACAGCTGAATGCTCATGCAAATGGGCTTCCGGAGCAGTGGTTCTTTACCTGTTGACTTCTCTGCTCACCCACTTAATCATTACTAGAACCCAAGGACCCCTCACCAAATCATTATTGGAATCTGGGTACCCCCACTTAGTATTATCTGGAAGCCCCGATGATGACCTCAGCAGTTTCAATTAATTGAACCACAAAACATTACACACAAAATATGGAAACAAGCATTTATCACACAAATGATAAAATATTTAATTTGATTCACAAACGAGTATTAAAATAAATAAATAATTTTAATGGGAAGGTTGAAGCTTTTCTAAATTTAATTGAGGTCATTCACTGTTACACTACGTTCTGTTTGATGCACTTGTGCTGTTCCCACAAATCAATAGGAGGATACTAACCTAATTTGTAGCCTCCAATGAATTCAAATTAAGAGAACGTTTTAAAATTTGAATTGTACACGTTTCTTCTATATTTATATGCTCTTTGTTAATCTGTTAATATTTAATTTTCTTAGCGGTTGCAGGGAATGCGCCTGAGTAGGCATCGCAGTCCCCCAGTGGTCCCTGGATACGGATTAAGAACCATTGTTATAAAGGCTTCAGGCAGATTAAAAGAGACTTTTAAAAAGTACCCATTGTAAAATATTTAGTTCTAATATGACTTATCAATGAATTGGCTTTGTAATTAGTATTTTAAACAGTCAATGAATGAACATTTTAGCTGGGTTCTGGGCTGAGATAATAGGAATAAAGTGCCCCCTGCCATACATTATAAGGATATCGCAAGTCACTGAGCAGTTCCATAACCATACAGAGGAATGAAGCCGAAGGCCGAGTTATTTTATACAGTTATGGAACTTTGAGGTGGCTTGTAATATTCTTATCATGTACAGGAGGGGGTAATTTATCCCATATAATATATGTAACACCACCTTTCCCACAAACCACTTAAAAAACCTGGTTTGCAGCTCTTTTAGAAAGAGAGAAAATATTTTCTAACATGAAGAATAAACATAAATCCTCTAATGCTAAATTAAATTTGCCAATTAGGGGTATAGCTAATTTTGACATGTTTTAGGTTTCAGAACACATGCATTGGGCGTCTGGTTAGCGGAGTCCAGGGGCCTAGAGTTAAAAACACTTGGCGACCATGCGAAAAAGGGGCATTTTCCTACAGCCTCGCCATAGCTGATTATCTGACACTTAGACCCAAGTGCTACCTTTTTGGTGTATGGCGCTAGAGAACTGCGTCGGCACTACTGGTATGATTCTCTATATTTTGAGGTTTTGTGGGCAGGTTAGTTCTCTAAATTTACAAACGTATATACATATTTACAAATGTAGGGACAGTGTCCAGTCCTCAATGTTCGTGGGCCACAGGGCCATATCACATAGGCCAAGGCCCCACCTCACTCCTGCAACCACACGGAGAGAACACTGCAGGGGCATCAGGTCGAAAATACACAGGCACCTCAGGGGGACGGGGAATGGGGGGCACCTCAGCCAGAAGATGGTACAACACCACTGGTCCTGGAGGGGGCTACATGCCCTGTGCAATGTCCTAGGAGTGCAAGGCCACAGTCTCTCAAGTGGCTGGTTTGCCCACTGCTTGGTCCTGGGGAGTGCAAGGCCACAGTCTCTCTAGTGGGTGGTTTGCCCACCGCTTGGTCCTGGGGAGTGCAAGGCCACAGTCTCTCAAGTGGGTGGTTTGCTCACTGCTTGATCCTGGAGAGTGCAGACCACAGTCTCTCAAGTGGGTGGTTTGCCCACTGCTTGGTCCTGGGGAGTGCAAGGCCACAGTCTCTCAAGTGGGTGGTTTGCCCACATGCTCTGGAGGGGGCAACATGCCCTGTGCTTGAACCTGGGGAGTGCAAAGCCACAGTCTCTCTAGTGGGTGGGGTACCCACTGCTTGGCCCTGGGGAGTGCAAGGCCACAGTCTCTCAAGTGGGTGGTTTGCCCACTGCTTGGTCCTAGGGAGTGCAAGGCCACAGTCTCTCAAGTGGGTGGTTTGCCCACTGCTTGGTCCTGGGGAGTGCAAGGCCACAGTCTCTCAAGTGGGTGGTTTGCCCACATGCTCTGGAGGGGGCAACATGCCCTGTGCTTGGTCCTGGGGAGTGCAAGGCCACAGTCTCTCAAGTGGGTGGTTTGCCCACATGCTCTGGAGGGGCAACATGCCCTGTGCTTGGTCCTGGGAAGTGCAAGGCCACCGTCTCTCTAGTGGGTGGCTTCTCCACAGGCTCTGGAGGGGGCCTTGTGCCCAGTGTGCTTCATCCTGGAAAGGAGGGGGTGAGTAGATGGCTTCTTCCACTGGTTCTGAAGGGGGCATTGTGCTCAGCGTGCTTCATCCTGGGAAGGATGGGGTGAATGGATGGCTTCTTCCTCTGATTCTGGAGGAGGCCTTGTGCCCACTGTGCTTCATCCTGGGAAGGATGGGGTGAGTAGATGGCTTCTTCCACTGGTTCTGGAGGGTGCCATTGTGCCCAGTGTGCTTCATCCTGGGAAGGATGAGGTGAGTGGATTTCTTCTTCCACTGGCTCTGGAGGGCCTTGTGTCCAGTGTGCTTCATCCTGTGAAGGATGGGGTGAGTGGATGGCATCTCCACTGGTTCTGGAGGGGGCCTTGTGCCCAGTGTGCTTCATCCTGCGAAGGATGTGGTGAGTGGATGGCTTCCTCCACTGGTTCTGGAGGGGGCATTGTGCCCTGTGATGCTGTCGTAGTTTGGACTCTTGCTCTGAGCAAGACTGCTGGTTTAAGGATGACAGTACCTTTGTTTGTAGGCGACTGCGTCTTTCCTACAACAAGTTGCAACTGTTATCCCAACCCTACCGGCTCACTAGCAGCACCTCACCAGGAACACAATAGTAAGAGGTGATTTATGGCAGCCGTCTACGCATGGATTAAAGAATAAGATATCTCAGGGAGTGTCGTGGTTAAACGGAGATTACCCTTTTCTCACAGATATATTATGTCTCATACAAACACAGGCAATGACACAGATGCAGTAAAGTTATAATAGTTTTTATTTAACATAACTGCAATTTGCGATAAGTTGCATGGACTGCAATGATTAGGATAATGAATATAGCAAAAAACAGAATTGTGAAGACGAGAGTCATTGTTACGAAGACCCCCACCATTTTGCAATACATGAAAAAGATATATGAGATGGAATATGCCCTAATACCCCAATGTGAATAGGCCTAACCTCCTACCTAAAGGAGAGCTGGGTTTGTTAAACCTAATCTGCCAATGCCATGTCCATGAGAGGAGCCCCCAACCCTCGTTACCTTAGAATGAGGTCTCTATCTCAGACTCCGCAGGGACACGAAGACTGGTTTAGTGTCAAGACGACTGCAGCATCGGTATCAGCGATGGTGGCGATGCCCTCTGGTCGGAATCCCTCTGATTATCTGTCTAAAGTGTGATGTATTTATACAGATCTACAAGGTCCCCTGACGTAGGTGTATTCCTAAACAATAGATAACAGGCATGCTTGGAACGGCAATTATTATCAACAATCCCTCGAAAGTATAGAGAGGGAAAATCCCTAAGTGTGAACACCTACTGTTTGTTTGTCTTTGGTGCTTGATCTTGACGCCTTGGCGCGGTGACACTGATAATGTAACTCATAACAAGTGGCCTAACTATAAACAAGGCAGGCATCTTAGAAGAAATAAATAATTAAATGGGCTAAGACAGAGCAAGCTAAGTAGGTTAAAAGTCACTAGGTGACGGGGGCACAAGTCTACAAGCCAAAGGCTAAGCTAACTCCTGTTATCCCATTAAAACAAACTAGGATTCACTACAATGCAGATCTTGGGGAGTGCAAGGTCACAGTCTCTCACCTGGGGGTCAGACCCACATGCTTTGCAGGGGCCAGGATGCACAACAGCCCATGGAGGCAGGATTACACACTGTCCGCTGGTGGTGACAGCTGTTTAGTGGTGCCAGTGGTGGTGATGGAGTCGGGGCTGGCAGTGCTGAGGGGGACGGCTGCCCACTGGGCTGCTGCAGCTGGCAGTGGTGCTGGCGGCGGTGCTGGCAGTGGTGGGGTAGGCTCCAGCCCATCCCCTGCAGCCTCAGATGGCTGCTCACTGGGGCTGCTGCTGCTGGCAGTGGTGCTTGTGGTGGTGCTGGTGGCAGTGCTGGCAGTGGTGGGGGGAGGCTCCAGCCCTTCCCCTGCAGCCTCAGACAGCTGAACCACCATGGTTGGTGATTGGGGCTCCGAATGAGTCCCAGTACCAGGCCTCCTGTCCTTCCTGCATGCTGGTGCAGGCCCCTTGCCCTTCCTGTCACCAGCCGGGGATTGCACTTTGCCCTTCCCTTCTGCAGCTGGTGGTGCCTCCTTTCCCTTCCCCGTCACAGATGGTGGTGCCTCCTTGCCCTTTTACCTGCTTCAGCTCTTTCTCCCTGCACCCTGAAATGTGAGAGGTTACCAGGTAGCCCTCAGAGCCACACTCCTTCCACAGAGACTTCATATACGTGGATATGAAGTTGGTACCACTATCAGATACCACTTCCTTGGGGAACCCCATGCGGGTAAAACCCCCATCCAATGCACGACCCACCACAGTGGAAGTGATTGATCTCAAAGGAATGGCTTCTGGGTACCGGGTGGCGTGGTCCACCAAGACCAGGATAAACCTGTTGCCCATGGCTGTCTTGGGATCCAGAGGCCCCACAATGTCAATGCCTACCCTCTCAAAGGGAGTACTGACAACAGGCAAAGGCTGGAGGGGAGCTTTACATTTCCTCCTCCCACTCTTGCCACTTGCCTGACAAGTCTGACAAGACCTGCAATGTGCATCTGAGTGCATTAGGGGCCAGTAAAAGTGAGTGACAAGCCTCTCAAAGGTCTTGTCCTGCCCCAAAGGTCCAGCTAAAGGCACATCATGAGCCAACCCCAGTAGGAAGGCCCTGAAGCACTGGGGTACCACCAGCACACGGGCTGACCCAGGCTCAGGAACCTTAGGCTCGCTATACAGGAGGTCATCCTCCCAATAAATCAGGTGTGATCCTGACTCCTTGCCGGGCTGACCCAGGCTCAGGAACCTTAGGCTCGCTATACAGGAGGTCATCCTCCAAATAAATCAGGTGTGATCCTGACTCCTTGCCAGCCGCCTGGTCTGCAGCCTGCTGCCGCAAACCTTCCAAAGTAGGGCACGTCTTCTGTGCTGCACAGAATGCTTCCCTGGTGGGCCCCCTTCCTGCTGCCACTGCGAAAGCTCAGGGACCTCCCCCAGTTCAGCCACCTGTTCCCCTGTAGGCTCCGGGGCGTCACCCTCAGGCTCTGCCTCCTCCCGGACCGTGGGAACTTCTGGGGCCGGTTTTCCGCGCCCCACGCCCTTCCTCTTCTTGGAGGTCCCCTGGGCCACTGTTTCAGGCTCCAGGGGCTCTTGATTACCCTGACGGGCTGCCATTGACCGGGTAGATATGCATACCCACCCAGGCAGACCCAACATCTCCAAGTGAGACCTGTGTTCCACCTCCTTACAAGGGGAATCCTCCAGGTCATTGCCTAGCAAACAATCAACAGGCATGGTTGGACTCACAGCTACCTTCAAGGAACCTGAGACCCCCCCATTCAAAGGGAACCTGCGCCACTCAGCACAGGCGCTCTGAGTTGTCCACTGCAACTACTTGGTGAAATACCCGGTGATCAATCTGCTCTTCAGATACCAGCTGACTCCTCACTGTAGTCACACTGGCTCCTGTGTCTCTCAGAGCCTCCACCCTCTGTCCATTAATGGTCACCCACTGCCTGTACGTCTTAGTGTTTTCAGGCACTAGGATTCTCTGGACCATCTCACTGTCCCCTAGTGAGACAAGGGTCATCTCAGCTGGTTCCCACCCACCTGAAACCAACTCCTCCTCAAGCGCTACACTGGCCAAACCCTGGGACGTCGCAACAGTGGGTGCTGGTGTACTTTTGGGGCATTTGGGGTCCCCCCTCACATGACCCACCTGGTCACATGCATAGCACTTACGTGGGGGACCACCTGCCACTGGCTTCCCTTTGGAGAACCATGGCTTCTTTTCACTGGGGGGGTTGGGAATCCTTACCCTGGGAATCAGTTTGAGGCCCTTTAGAGAACTCCCCCTGTTTACCCTTACCCCCCCTTTCTTCTGAGAGGGACCCTGCCCACCCTTGGCGTGGTCTCCCCCATACCTCTTTTGGACCCTGGTGCTCTCCCAGCGGTCCGCTTCCTGCGCAAGCTTTCTGCAATAAGAATCAACACATTCCAACCATGTTTGGGATTCCTTCTTCTTGTAGGACCTAAACTTATCCTTGTACTGCTCAGGGGTAAGACCACACCTTGTAAGCAAGGCATCCTTCATGTTAGAGTAGGTGAGACTCTGAGCATCCCCTAAGGCTGTCAGTGTATCCCACCCCTCTACCTCAAAGTGCTTCCACAGACCCGCCCCCCAATGAGCTTCAGGGACCAGATTCATGTGGAGAGCAGACTCATACCCCTTGAACCACAAGTATATCTCATCCTCCCTCTTGTAATCTTTCACAAGGTCTTTAGGCATGTGCACCCTCCTCTCAGGCTGCACTGTAGGTTTACTGCCACCATCTCTACTGGACTGGCTTCTATGAACCATCTCTCTCAACCTAAGCTCATGAGCCATCGCTAACTTCCTCTCCTCAAGGGCTAGCCTTCTCTGCTCCAATTGGTACTCCCTTTCTGCCTGTCTGTCCTGTAAATCTTCAGGTGTCAGACCCTTAGATGAGACACTGCTACCTGCCCTGGAGACCTTCTCCCTGGACATAACAGGCCCACCCACAATACCATTGTGTACTGAACACTCTTCCTCATCCTCCTCATCTCCCTCATCCTCTGTGTGCCCTTCAGTGCTCTTGGCTGTCACCCAGGCCCTCAGCACCTTTTTTCAGCTCCTCCTTCCTGGATGAGCTCTTAATGGGACAGTCAAAACTTTTACAGAACCGCTTCAACTGAGCTTTGGTATAACTCTCCAATTTCTCAATGTCAAAGTCAGCTCCAACTGATGCATCTCCAGCATGGGACATGATGAAGATTCAAAAACAGGTACAAAGTTCCAAAGGCAGAAAAACAAGTTCCCAAATGAAGTTCCAAAGAAAGTCAATCAAGGAATCAGCAAAAAAAAATGGAAGTAGAACAAAAACAGTCCCAAAGAGAAAAAATCAAAAGATCACCAAACAAGTAGTATGTGGTCACGTAGTGGTCTGAACTCAAACAGTAGTGTACACTTAATCACTGTATGTCAACTACAAATACAAGTCCAAATCCCAACCGCTGATCACCAATGTTAGAAATTGGGTCTTTGGTTGACAGTCAGGTTACCCCCTGTTCAAGCAAGGACCCTCACTCTAGTCAGGGTAAAAGAGAATCACCCTCAGCTAACCCCTGCTTACCCCCTTGGTAGCTTGGCAAAGCAGTAGGCTCAACTTCAGAGTGCTAGGTGTAAAGTATTTGTACTAACACACACAGTAACTTAATGAAAACACTACAAAATGACACAACACCAGTTTAGAAAAATAGGAAATATTTATCTAAACAAAACAAGACCAAAACGACCAAAATCCGACATACACAAGTCAAGTTATGAATTTTAATAGATTAAACTCAAAAATAGCGCTTAGAAACAAAAATGCTTTGATGAGGTGTTAACACGGCATCGTGACGGAGTCATTCCCAACAAGCCGACACCAGCGGCGCCGGAGTCGCGTAGACCCCCAAGTACACTACCTTTGGTGAAGAGTGAAAACAAGTCGATGCACGAAGTCGGGGATCGCGGCGTTGGTGCGAAACGTTGAATCCGCGTATTTCAAGCGGCATCGGTCACAACGTGGTGCAGCGACTTCCACGGAGTCGCAGACTTCAGCGGGGCTGCAGCGGCGTTGGGCCTGCGAAGAGCGTCACGTTCCAGCGAAGGTCACGGCATCGGGTGCAGGCGGAATCACCGGATTCAGCAGCAGCGGCGGTCCGAAGTCGTCCGAATTCGATTTCCTTGGATTTCCACCAGCTTTCCTTTCAAGAGCCCAGGGACTGGAAAGGGCACCACTTGTCATAGCCGGAGTCTCTCCAGAGACTCCAGGAGCTGGCAGAGAGAAGTCTTTGCTGTCCCTGAGACTTCAAACAACAGGAGGGAAGCTCTAAATCAAGCCCTTGGAGATTTATTCACAAGATGGAAGGCACACAGAGTCCTGTCTTTGCCCTCTTACTCTAGCAGAAGCAGCAACTGCAGGATAGCTCCACAAAGCACAGTCACAGGCAGGGCAGCACTTCTTCCTCAGCTATTCAGCACTTCTCCAGGTAGAGGTTCCTCTTGGTTCCAGAAGTGTTTCTAAAGTCTGTGGTTTTGGGTGCCCTTCTTATACCCAATTTCTCCTTTGAAGTAGGCCTACTTCAAAGCAAAGTCTCTAGTGAATGTGAAATCCTGCCTTGCCCAGGCCAGGCCCCAGACACTCACCAGGGGGTTGGAGATTGCATTGTCTGAGAGCAGGCACAGCCCTTTCAGGTGCGAGTGACCACTCCTCCCCTCCCTCCTAGCACAGATGGCTCATCAGGATATGCAGGCCACACTCCAGCTCCCTTTGTGTCACTGTCTAGTGTGAGGTGCAACCAGCCCAACTGTCAAACTGACCCAGACAGGGAATCCACAAACAGGCAGAGTCACAGAAATGGTATAAGCAAGAAAATGCTCACTTTCTAAAAGTGGCATTTTCAAACGCACAATGTTAAAATCAACTTTATTAAAAGATGTATTTTAAAATTGTGAGTTCAGAGACCCCAAACTCCACATGTCCATCCGCTCCCAAAGGGAATCTACACTTTAGTCATATTTAAAGGTAGCCCCCATGTTAACCTCTGAGAGGGACAGGCCTTGCAACAGTGAAAAACAAATTTAGCAATATTTCACTGTCAGGACATATAAAACACATTACTATATGTCCTACCTTAACCATACACTGCACCCTGCCCTTGGGGCTACCTAGGGCCTACCTTCGGGGTGTCTTACATGTAAGAAAAGGGAAGGTTTAGGCCTGGTAAGTGGGTACACTTGCCAAGTCGAATTTACAGTTAAAACTGCAAACACAGACACTGCAGTGGCAGGCCTGAGATATGATTACAGAGATACTTATGTGGGTGGCACAACCAGTGCTGCAGGCCCACTAGTAGCATTTGATTTACAGACCCTGGCACCTCTAGTGCACTTTACTAGGGACTTACTAGTAAATCAAATATGCCAATCACGGATAAACCAATCACATACACATTTTGTAAAGGAGCACTGGCACTTTAGCACTGGTTAGCAGTGGTAAAGTGCCCAGAGTGATAAAAACAGCAAAATCTGAGTCCAGCAAACATCAACAACCTGGGGAACAGAGGCAAAAAGTTAAGGGAGACCACGCCAAGGATGAAAAGTCTAACACGTGTCCCCCCCAGCTGAAAGTGGGGAGCAACTACCCAACCTCATGGGAGTTCTCATCACTAAGGCGGAAGAACCTGGACAGACCATCGACATTGGCGTGTTTCTGTACCAGGACAGTGTTCCACCGTAAAGTCCATCCCCTGTAGGGAAATGGACCACCTCAACAGTTTTGGATTCTCACTCCTCATTTGCATTAACCATCTGAGGGGCCTGTGGTAGGTCTGAACTCGGAAGTGAGTCCCAAACAAGTAGGGTCTTAGCTTCTTCAGTGCCCAGACCACAGCAAACGCTTCGCATTCTATGGCACTCCACCTACGTTCCCTGGGTAGTAACCTCCTGCTAATGAAGGCTACGGGTTGATCTAGGCCCTCTTCATTAAGCTGTGAGAGTACTGCTCTAATACCATGCTCTGAGGCATCTGTTTGCACAACAAACTCCTTGGAGTAGTCAGGTGCCTTCAGCACAGGTGCTGTGTACATGGCAGCCTTCAGGGCATCAAAAGCTTTCTGGCAAGCCTTTGTCCAGATCACTTTCCTGGTTGCTTCTTAGAAGTCAACTCAGTTAAGGGGGTAACAATGGTACCATATCCCTTAACAAACCTCCTGTAATATCCTGTGAGACCTAAAAAGGCTCTCACTTTAGTCTGGGTCTTGGGAGGCTCCCAAGCCAGAATCGTGTCAATCTTAGGCTATAGGGGTGCCACCTGGCCCTTCCCCACCTGGTGTCCTAAGTACACCACAGAACCCTGCCCTATTTGGCACTTGCTCACCTAAATAGTGAGGCCTGCCTTCTGCAGGGCCTCCAGCACTCTCCAGAGGTGTTGCAGGTGTTTCTCCCATGTGGAACTAAACACAGCAATGTCATCCAGGTAGGCGGCACTGAACTCATCCAGTCCTGCCAACACCTGGTTGACCAATCTCTGAAAGGTGGCAGGGGCATTCTTCATCCCAAATGGCATCACTTTAAATTGAAAGTGTCCATCTGGTGTAGAGAATGCTGACCTCTCCTTGGCCCCCTCAGTTAAGGCAATCTGCCAGTACCCAGATGTTAAATCAAACGTACTGAGGTACTTGGCAGCTCCCAACCGGTCAATGAGCTCATTAGCTCGGGGGATGGGGTGTGCGTCAGTCTTGCTGATCGCATTGAGTCCCCGGTAGTCCACACAGAACCTGAGTTCTGGAGTGGTACCCGGTGCAGCAGCCTTTGGGACCAATACCACTGGGCTGGCCCAAGGACTGCTGGAGTGCTCAATAACCCCTAGGGTAAGCATTTTGGATACCTCATCCTTAATGCATGCCCTGACTCTGTCAGTCACCCTGTAAACCTTCTGTTTAATAGGTGTACTGTCCCCAGTGTCCACATCATGTGTGCACAAGTATGTGACTCCTGGGATCAGGGAAAACAGTGAGGAAAACTGACCCAACACGTGGCGACAGTCACCTTGCTGCTCCTCAGTCAGGGAGGGGGAGAGGATCACTCCCTCCACTGACCCATCTTTCTCTCCTGCAGACAGGAGGTCAGGAAGAGGCTCACTCTCCTCCTCTACCCCATCATCTGTCGCAAGGAGCATGTACAGTTCAGTACGCTCAAAGTGAGGTTTGAGGCGGTTGACATGCAGGACCCTTAAAGGGTTCCTTGGAGACCGCAAGTCCACCAGGTAGGTGACTTCGCTCTTGCGCTCCTCCACCTCAAATGGCCCAGTCCACTTATCCTGGAGCGCCCTAGGCTCCACTGGTGCCATCACCCACACTTTTTGTCCAGGTTGAAATTCGACCAGAGTGGCATTCTGGTCATACCAGCGTTTCATGTCCTCCTGGCTTGCTTCCAGGTTCTCCTGAGCGAGACTCTGGAAGCGGGCAGCCTGGTTTCTCAAAGCCAGCATGTAACTGAATACATCCTGGATGGGTTTACTAGGAGCTTTCTCGAAAGCTTCCTTAACCTGACTCAAAGGTCCCCTCACAGGGTGGCCATAAATCAGCTCAAAGGGGCTAAACCCAAGTCCCTTTTGGGGCACCTCCCTGTAGGCGAACAGAAGGCAGGGCAAGAGGACGTCCCACTTCCGCCTCAAGGGCTCTGACAGGCCCATGATCATGCCTTTTAAGGTGCGGTTGAATTTCTCAACCAGACCATTACTTTGGGGGTGGAAAGGGGTGGTGAAATTGTAGGTTACCCCACACTCCTTCCACAGAGACTTCATATACGTGGATATGAAGTTGGTACCCCTATCAGATACCACTTCCTTGGGGAACCCCATGCGGGTAAAAACCCCCATCCAATGCACGACCCACCACAGGGGAAGTGATTGATCTCAAAGGAATGGCTTCTGGGTACCGGGTGGCGTGGTCCACCAAGACCAGGATAAACCTGTTGCCCATGGCTGTCTTGGGATCCAGAGGCCCCACAATGTCAATGCCTACCCTCTCAAAGGGAGTACTGGCAACAGGCAAAGGCTGGAGGGGAGCTTTACATTTCCTCCCACTCTTGCCACTTGCCTGACAAGTCTGACAGGACCTGCAATGTGCATCTGAGTGCATTAGGGGCCAGTAAAAGTGGGTGACAAGCCTCTCAAAGGTCTTGTCCTGCCCCAAATGTCCAGCTAAAGGCACATCATGAGCCAACCCCAGTGGGAAGGCCCTGAAGCACTGGGGTACCACCAGCACACGGGCTGACCCAGGCTCAGGATCCTTAGGCTCGCTATACAGGAGGTCATCCTCCCAATAAATCAGGTGTGATCCTGACTCCTTGCCGGGCTGACCCAGGCTCAGGAACCTTAGGCTCGCTATACAGGAGGTCATCCTCCCAATAAATCAGGTGTGATCCTGACTCCTTGCCAGCCGCCTGGTCTGCAGCCTGCTGCCGCAAACCTTCCAAAGTAGGGCACGTCTTCTGTGCTGCACAGAATGCTTCCCTGGTGAGCCCCCCTTCTTGCTGCCACTGCAACAGCTCAGGGACCTCCCCCAGTTCAACCACCTGTTCCCCTGTAGGCTCTGGGGCGTCACCCTCAGGCTCTGCCTCCTCCCGGACCGTGGGAACTTCTGGGGCCGGTTTTCCGCACCCCATGCCCTTCCTCTTCTTGGCGGTCCCCTGGGCCACTGTTTCAGGCTCCAGGGGCTCTTGATTACCCTGACGGGCTGCCATTGACCGGGTGGATACGCATACCCACCCAGGCAGACCCAACATCTCCAAGTGAGATCTGTGTTCCACCTCCTTACAAGGGGAATCCTCCAGGTCATTGCCTAGCAAACAATCAACAGGCATGGTTGGACTCACAGCTACCTTCAAGGAACCTGAGACCCCCCCCATTCAAAAGGAACCTGCGCCACGCTGCACAGGCGCTCTGAGTTGTCCACTGCAACTACTTGGTGAAGTACCCGGGGATCAATCTGCTCTTCAGATACCAGCTGACTCCTCACTGTAGTCACACTGGCTCCTGTGTGTCTCAGAGCCTCCACCCTCTGTCCATTAATGGTCACCCACTGCCTGTACTTCTTAGTGTTTTCAGGCACTAGGGTTCTCTGGACCATCTCACTCTCCCCTAGTGAGACAAGGGTCATCTCAGCTGGTTCCTACCCACCTGAAACCAACTACTCCCCAAGCGCTACACTGGCCAAACCCTGGGACGTCGCACCAGTGGGAGCCGGTGTACTTTTGGGGCATTTGGGGTCCCCCCTCACATGACCTACCTGGTCACATGCATAGCACTTATGTGTGGGACCACCTGCCACTGGCTTCCCTTTGGAGAACCATGGCTTCTTTTCACTGGGGGGTTGGGAATCCTTACCCTGGGAATCGGTTTGGGGCCCTTTAGAGAACTCCCCCTGTTTGCCCTTATCCCCCCCTTTCTTCTGAGAGGGACCCTTCCCACCCTTGGCGTGGTCTCCCCCATATCTCTTTTGGACCCTGGTGCTCTACCAGCGGTCCGCTTTCTGCGCAAGCTTCCTGGGGTCAGTCAGCTTGCTGTCAATCAGGTGTTGGCGCAGCTCTGGAAAACAAAAACTGTACAAGTGCTCCCAAGCAATCAGATTGTAAAGCCCCTCATACGTAGTTACCTTACTGCCCTTCACCCAACCATCCAGTGACCTGCAATAAGAATCAACACATTCCAACCATGTTTGGGATTCCTTCTTCTTGTAGGACCTAAACTTATCCTTGTACTGCTCAGGGGTAAGATCATACCTTGTAAGCAAGGCATCCTTCATGTTAGAGTAGGTGAGACTCTGAGCATTCCCTAAGGCTGTCAGTGTATCCCTCCCCTCTACCTCAAAGTGCTTCCACAGACCCGCCCCCCAATAAGCTTCAGGGACCAGATTCATGTGGAGAGCAGACTCATACCCCTTGAACCACAAGTATATGACATCCTCCCTCTTGCAATCTTTCACAAGGTCTTTAGGAATGTGCACCCTCCTCTCACGCTGCAATGTAGGGTTGCTGCCACCATCTCTACTGGACTGGCTTCTGTGATCCATCTCTCTCCTCAAAGGCTAGCCTTCTCTGCTCCAATTGGTACTCCCTTTCTGCCTGTCTGTCCTGTAAAGTTTCAGGTGTCAGACCCTTAGATGAGACACTGCTACCTGCCCTGGAGACCTTCTCCCTGGACATAACAGGCCCACCCACAATACCATTGTGTACTGAACACTCTTCCTCATCCTCCTCATCTCCCTCATCCTCTGTCTGCCCTTCGGTGCTCTTGGCTGTCACCCAGGCCCTCAGCGCCTTTTGCAGCTCCTCCTTCCTGGATGAGTTCTTAATGGGACAGTCAAAACTTTTATAGAACTGCTTCAACTGAGCTTTGGTTTAACTCTCCAATTTCTGAAGGTCAAAGTCAGCTCCAACTGATGCATATCCAGCATGGGACATGACGAAGATTCAAAAACAGGTGCAAAGTTCCAAAGGCAGAAAAACAAGTTCCCAAATGAAGTTCCAAAGAAAGTCAATCAAGGAATCAGCGAAAAAAATGGAAGTAGAACAAAAACAGTCCCAAAGAGAAAAAAATCAAAAGATCACCAAACAAGTAGTATGTGGTCACGTAGTGGTCTGAACTCAAACAGTAGTGTACACTTAATCACTGTATGTCAAGTACAAATACAAGTCCAAATCCCAACCGCTGATCACCAATGTTAGAAATGGGGTCATTGGTTGACAGTCAGGTTACCCCCTGTTCAAGCAAGGACCCTCACTCTAGTCAGGGTAAAAGAGAATCACCCTCAGCTAACCCCTGCTTAACCCCTTGGTAGCTTGGCAGAGCAGTAGACTTAACTTCAGAGTGCTAGGTGTAAAGTATGTGTACCAACACACACAGTAACTTAATGAAAACACGATAAAATGACACAACACCAGTTGAGAAAAATAGGAAATATTTATCTAAACAAAACAAGACCAAAACGACAAGACTCCGACATACACAAGTCAAGTTATGAATTTTTAAAGATTTAACTCAAAAATAGCGCTTAGAAACAAAAATGCTTCGATGAGGTGTTAATACGGCGTCGTGACGGAGTCGTTCCCAACAAGCCGACACCAGCGGCGCCGGACACGGAGTCGCGTAGACCCCCAAGTACAGTACCTTTGGTGAAGAGTGAAAACAAGTTGATGCACGAAGTCGGGGATCGCGGCGTCGGTGCGAAACGTTGAATCCGTGCACTTCGAGCGTCGCCGGTCACAACGTGGTGCGGTGACTTCCACGGAGTTGCGGACTTCAGTGGGGCTGCAGCGGTGTTGGGCCTGCGAAGAGCGTCACGTTCCAGCAAAGGTCACGGCGTCGGGTGAAGGCGGATTCACCGGATTCAGCAGCGGCGTCAGTCCGAAGTCATCCGAAGTCGATTTCCTTGGATTTCCACCAGCTTTCCTTTCAAGGGCCCAGGGACTGGATAGGGCACCACTTGTCAGAGCCGGAGTCTCTCCAGAGACTCCAGGTGCTGGCAGAGAGAAGTCTTTGCTGTCCCTGAGACTTCAAACAACAGGAGGCAAGCTCTAAATCAAGCCCTTGGAGATTTATTCACAAGATGGAAGGCACACAAAGTCCAGTCTTTGCCCTCTTACTCTGGCAGAAGCAGAAACTGCAGGATAGCTCCACAAAGCACAGTCACAGGCAGGGCAGCACTTCTTCCTCAGCTATTCAGCCCTTCTCCAGGCAGAGGTTACTCTTGGTTCCAGAAGTGTTTCTAAAGTCTGTGGTTTGGGTACCCTTCTTATACCCAATTTCTCCTTTGAAGTAGGCCTACTTCAAAGCAAAGTCTCGAGTGAATGTGAAATCCTGCCTTGCCCAGGCCAGGCCCCATACACTCACCAGGGGGTTGGAGACTGCATTGTGTGAGGGCAGGCACAGCCCTTTCAGGTGCGAGTGACCACTCCTCCCCTCCCTCCTAGCACAGATGGCTCATCAGGATATGCAGGCTACACCCCAGCTCCCTTTGTGTCACTGTCTAGTATGAGGTGCAACCAGCCCAACTGTCAAACTGACCCAGACAGGGAATCCACAAACAGGCAGAGTCACAGAAATGGTATAAGCAAGAAAATGCTCACTTTCTAAAAGTGGCATTTTCAAACGCACAATCTTAAAATCAACTTTACTAAAAGATGTATTTAAAAAATGTGAGTTCAGAGACCCCAAACTCCACATGTCCATCCACTCCCAAAGGGAATCCACACTTTAGTCATATTTAAAGGTAGCCTCCAGGTTAACCTATAAGAGGGACAGGCCTTGCAACACTGAAAAACAAATTTAGCAATATTTCACTGTCAGGACATATAAAACACATTACTAAATCTCCTACCTTAACCATACACTGCACCCTGCCCTTGGGGCTACCTAGGGCCTACCTTAGGGGTGTCTTACATGTAAGAAAAGGAAAGGTTTAGGCCTGGCAAGTGGGTACACTTGCCAAGTTGAATTTACAGTTAAAACTGCACACACAGACACTGCAGTGGCAGGTCTGAGACACGATTACAGAGCTACTTATGTGGGTGGCACAACCAGTGCTGCAGGCCCACTAGTAGCATTTGATTTACAGGCCCTGGCACCTCGAGTGCACTTTACTAGGGACTTACTAGTAAATCAAATATGCCAATTACGGATAAACCAATCACATACACATTTTGTAAAGGAGCACCTGCACTTTAGCACTGGTTAGCAGTGGTAAAGTGCCCAGAGTGATAAAAACAGCAAAATCAGAGTCCAGCACACATCAACAACCTGGGGAACAGAGGCAAAAAGTTAAGGGAGACCACGCCAAGGATGAAAAGTCTAACACCTGTCCCCCCCAGCTGAAAGTGGGGAGCAACTACCCAACCTCATGGGAGTTCTCATCACTAAGGCAGCAGAACCTGGACAGACCATCAGCATTGGCGTGTTCTGTACCAGGACGGTGTTCCACCGTAAAGTCCATCCCCTGTAAGGAAATGGACCACCTCAACAGTTCTGGATTCTCACCCCTCATCTGCACTAACCATCTGAGGGGCCTGTGGTCGGTCTGAACTCGGAAGTGAGTCCCAAACAAGTAGGGTCTTAGCTTCTTCAGTGCCCAGACCACAGCAAACACTTCGCGTTCTATGGCACTCCACCTACGTTCCCTGGGTAGTAACCTCCTGCTAATGAAGGCTACGGGTTGATCTAGGCCCTCTTCATTAAGCTGTGAGAGTACTGCTCCAATACCATGCTCTGAGGCATCTGTTTGCACAACAAACTCCTTGGAGTAGTCAGGTGCCTTCAGCACAGGTGCTGTGCACATGGCAGCCTTCAGGGCATCAAAAGCGTTCTGGCAAGCCTTTGTCCAGATCACTTTCCTGGGTTGCTTCTTAGAAGTCAAATCAGTTAAGGGGGTAACAATGGTACCATATCCCTTAACAAACCTCCTGTAATATCCTGTGAGACCTAAAAAGGCTCTCACTTCAGTCTGGGTCTTGGGAGGCTCCCAAGCCAGAATCGTGTCAATCTTAGGCTGTAGGGGTGCCACCTGGCCACTCCCCACCTGGTGTCCTAAGTACACCACAGAACCCTGCCCTATTTGACACTTGCTCGCCTTAATAGTGAGGCCTGACTTCTGCAGGGCCTCCAACACTCTCCCGAGGTGTCGCAGGTGTTCCTCCCATTTGGAACTAAACACAGCAATGTCATCCAGGTAGGCGGCACTGAACTCATCCAGTCCTGCCAACACCTGGTTGACCAATCTCTGAAAGGTGGAAGGGGCATTCTTCATCCCAAATGGCATCACTTTAAATTGAAAGTGTCCATCTGGTGTAGAGAATGCTCTCTACACCTCTCCTTGGCCCCCTGAGTTAAGGCAATCTGCCAGTACCCAGATGTTAAATCAAACGTACTGAGGTACTTGGCAGCTCCCAACCGGTCAATGAGCTCATCAGCTCGGGGGATGGGGTGTGCGTCAGTCTTGCTGACCGCATTGAGTCCCCGGGAGTCCACACAGAACCCGAGTTCTGGAGTGGTACCCGGTGCAGCAGCCTTTGGGACCAATACCACTGGGCTTGCCCAAGGACTGCTGGAGTGCTCAATAACCCCTAGGGTAAGCATTTTGGATACCTCATCCTTAATTCATGCCCTGACCCTGTCAGCCACCCTGTAAACCTTCTGTTTAATAGGTGTACTGTCCCCAGTGTCCACATCATGTGTGCACAAGTGTGTGACTCCTGGGATCAGGGAAAACAGTGAGGAAAACTGTCCCAACAAGTGGCGACAGTCACCTTGCTGCTCCTCAGTCAGGGAGGGGGAGTGGATTACTCTCTCCACTGACCCATCTTCTTCTCCTGCAGACAGGAGGTCAGGAAGAGGCTCACTCTCCTCCTCTACCCCATCATCTGTCGCAAGGAGCATGGACAGTTCAGTCCGTTCAAAGTGAGGTTTGAGGCGGTTGACATGCAGGACCCTTAAAGGGATTCCTTGGAGACCGCAAGTCCACCAGGTAGGTGACTTCGCTCTTGCGCTCCACCACCTCAAATGGCCCAGTCCACTTATCCTGGAGGGCCCTAGGCTCCACTGGTGCCATCACCCACACTTTTTGTCCAGGTTGAAACTCGACCAGAGTGGCATTCTGGTCATACCAGCGTTTCATGTCCTCCTGGCTTGCTTCCAGGTTCTCCTGAGCGAGACTCCTGAAGCGGGCAGTCTGGTTTCTCAAAGCCAGCATGTAACTGAATACATCCTGGGGGGGTTTACTAGGAGCTTTCTCCAAAGCTTCCTTAACCAGACTCAAAAGTCCCCTCACAGGGTGGCCATAAATCAGCTCAAAGGGGCTAAACCCAAGTCCCTTTTGGGGCACCTCCCTGTAGGCGAACAGAAGGCAGGGCAAGAGGACGTCCCACTACCGCCTCAAGGGTCCTGACAGGCCCATGATCATGCCTTTTAAGGTGCGGTTGAATCTCTCAACCAGACCATTACTTTGGGGTGGAAAGGGGTGGTGAACTTGTAGGTTACCCCACACTCCTTCCACAGAGACTTCATATACGTGGATATGAAGTTGGTACCCCTATCAGATACCACTTCCTTGGGGAACCCCATGGGGGTAAAAACTCCCATCAATGCACGACCCACCACAGGGGAAGTGCATGATCTCAAAGGAATGGCTTCTGGGTACCGGGTGGCGTGGTCCACCAAGACCAGGATAAACCTGTTGCCCATGGCTGTCTTGGGATCCAGAGGCCCCACAATGTCAATGCCTACCCTCTCAAAGGGAGTACTGACAACAGGCAAAGGCTGGAGGGGAGCTTTACATTTCCTCCCACTCTTGCCACTTGCCTGACAAGTCTGACAAGACCTGCAATGTGCATCTGAGTGTATTAGGGGCCAGTAAAAGTGGGTGACAAGCCTCTCAAAGGTCTTGTCCTGCCCCAAATGTCCAGCTAAAGGCACATCATGAGCCAACCCCAGTGGGAAGGCCCTGAAGCACTGGGGTACCACCAGCACACGAGCTGACCCAGGCTCAGGAACCTTAGGCTCGCTATACAGGACTTCATCCTCCCAATAAATCAGGTGTGATCCTGGCTCCTTGCCAGCCGCATGGTCTGCAGCCAGCTGCAGCAAACCTTCCAAAGTAGGGCACGTCTTCTGTGCTGCACAGAATGCTTCCCTGGTGGACCTCCCCTTCCTGCTGCCACTGCAACAGCTCAGGGACCTCCCCCAGTTCAGCCACCTGTTCCCCTGTAGGCTCCGGGGCATCACCCTCAGGCTCTGCCTCCTCCCGGACCATGGGAACTTCTGGGGCCGGTTTCCCACGCCCCCTGCCCTTCCTCTTCTTGGCGGTCCCCAGGGCCATTGTTTCAGGCTCCAGGGGCTCTTGATTACCCTGAGGGGCTGCCATTGACCGGGTGGATACGCATACCCACCCAGGCAGACCCAACATCTCCAAGTGAGACCTGTGTTCCACCTCCTTCCAAGGGGAATCCTCCAGGTCATTGCCTAGCAAACAATCAACAGGCATGGTTGGACTCACAGCTACCTTCAAGGAACCTGAGACCCCCCCCCCATTCAAAGGGAACCTGCGCCACTCTGCACAGGCGCTCTGAGTTGTCCACTGCAACTACTTGGTGAAGTACCCGGGGATCAATCTGCTCTTCAGACACCAGCTGACTCCTCACTGTAGTCACACTGGCTCCTGTGTCTCTCAGAGCCTCCACCCTCTGTCCATTAATGGTCACCCACTGCCTGTACTTCTTAGTGTTTTCAAGCCCTAGGGTTCTCTGGACCATCTCACTGTCCCCTAGTGAGACAAGGGTGATCTCACCTGGTTCCCATCCACCTGAAACCAACTCCTCCCCATGCGCTACACTGGCCCAACCCTGGGACGTCACACCAGTGGGTGCCGGTGTACTTTTGGGGCATTTGGGGTCCCCCCTCACATGACCCACCTGGTCACATGCATAGCACTTACGTGGGGGACCACCTGCCACTGGCTTCCCTTTGGAGAACCATGGCTTCTTTTCACTGGGGGGTTGGGAATCCTTACCCTGGGAATCAGTTTGGGGCCCTTTAGAGAACTCCCCCTGTTTTCCCTTACCCCCCCCCCTTTTCTTCTGAGAGGGACCTTGCCCACCCTTGGCGTGATCTCCCCCATACCTCTTTTGGACCCTGGTGCTCTTCCAGCGGTCCGCTTCCTGCGCAAGCTTCCTGGGGTCAGTCAGCTTGCTGTCAATCAGGTGTTGGCGCAGCTCTGGAAAACATAAACTGTACAAGTGCTCCCAAGCAATCAGATTGTAAAGCCCCTCACACGTAGTTACCTTACTGCCCTTCACCCAACCATCCAGTGGCCTGCAATAAGAATCAACACATTCCAACCATGTTTGGGATTCCTTCTTCTTGTAGGACCTAAACTTATCCTTGTACTGCTCAGGGGTAAGACCATACCTTGTAAGCAAGGAATCCTTCATGTTAGAGTAGGTGAGACTCTGAGCATCCCCTAAGGCTGTCAGTGTATCCCTCCCCTCTACCTCAAAGTGCTTCCACAGACCCGCCCCCCAATGAGCTTCAGGGACCAGATTCATGTGGAGAGCAGACTCATACCCCTTGAACCACAAGTATATGTCATCCTCCCTCTTGTAATCTTTCACAAGGTCTTTAGGAATGTGCACCCTCCTCTCAGGCTGCACTTTAGGGTTGCTGCCACCATCTCTACTGGACTGGCTTCTAGGATCCATCTCTCTCAAGCTAAGCTCATGAACCATCGCTAACTTCTTCTCCTCAAGGGCTAGCCTTCTCTGCTCCAATTGGTACTCCCTTTCTGCCTGTCTGTCCTGTAACTCTTCAGGTGTCAGACCCTTAGATGAGACACTGCTACCTGCCCTGGAGACCTTCTCCGTGGACATAACAGGCCCACACACAATACCATTGTGTACTGAACACTCTTCCTCATCCGCCTCATCTCCCTCATCCTCTGTGTGCCCTTCAGTGCTCTTGGCTGTCACCCAGGCCCTCAGCGCCTTTTGCAGCTCCTCCTTCCTGGATGAGTTCTTAAGGGGACAGTCAAAACTTTTACAGAACTGCTTCAACTGAGCTTTAGTATAACTCTCCAATTTCTCAAGGTCAAAGTCAGCTCCAACTGATGCATCTCCAGCATGGGACATGATGAAGATTCAAAAACAGGTGCAAAGTTCCAAAGGCAGAAAAACAAGTTGCCAAATGAAGTTCCAAAGAAAGTCAATCAAGGAATCAGCGAAAAAAATGGAAGTAGAATAAAAACAGTCCCAAAGAGAAAAAAATCAAAAGATCACCAAACAAGTAGTATGAGGTCACGTAGTGGTCTGAACTCAAACAGTAGTGTACACTTAATCACTGTATGTCAAGTACAAATACAAGTCCAAATCCCAACCGCTGATCACCAATGTTGGAAATGGGGTCTTTGGTTGACAGTCAGGTTACCCCCTGTTCAAGCAAGGACCCTCACTCTAGTCAGGGTAAAAGAGAATCACCCTCAGCTAACCCCTGCTTACCCCCTTGGTAGCTTGGCAGAGCAGTAGGCTTAACTTCAGAGTGCTAGGTATAAAGTATTTTTTACCAACACACACAGTAACTTAATGAAAACACTACAAAATGACACAACACCAGTTTAGAAAAATAGGAAATATTTATTTAAACAAAACAAGACCAAAACGACAAAAATCCGACATACACAAGTCAAGTTATAAATTTTTTAAGATTAAACTCAAAAATAGCGCTTAGAAACAAAAATGCTTCCATGAGGTGTTAACACGGCGTCGTGACGGAGTCATTCCCAACAAGCCGACACCAGCGGCGCCGGACACGGAGTCGCGTAGACCCCCAAGTAGAGTACCTTTGGTGAAGAGTGAAAACAAGTCGATGCACGAAGTCGGGGATCGCGGCGTCGGTGCGAAACCTTGAATCCGCACACTTCGAGCGGCGTCGGTCATGATGTGGTGCGGCGACTTCCACGGAGTCGCGGACTTCAGTGGGGCTGCAGCGGCGTCGGGCCTGCGAAGAGCGTCGCTTTCCAGCGAAGGTCACGGCGTCGGGTGCAGGCGGAATCACCGGATACAGCAGCGGCGTCGGTCCGAAGTCGTCCTAAGTCGATTTCCACCAGCTTTCCTTTCAAGGGCCCAGGGACTGGATAGGGCACCACTTGTCAGTGCCGGAGTCTCTCCAGAGACTCCAGGTGCTGGCAGAGAGAAGTCTTTGCTGTCCCTGAGACTTCAAACAACAGGAGGCAAGCTCTAAATCAAGCCCTTGGAGATTTATTCACAAGATGGAAGGCACACAAAGTCCAGTCTTTGCCCTCTTACTCTGGCAGAAGCAGCAACTGCAGGATAGCTCCACAAAGCACAGTCACAGGCAGGGCAGCACTTCTTCCTCAGCTATTCAGCCCTTCACCAGGCAGAGGTTACTCTTGGTTCCAGAAGTGTTTTTAAAGTCTGTGGTTTTGGGTGCCCTTCTTATACCCAATTTCTCCTTTGAAGTAGGCCTACTTCAAAGCAAAGTCTCTAGTGAATGTGAAATCCTGCCTTGCCCAGGCCAGGCCCCAGACACTCACCAGGGGGTTGGAGACTGCATTGTGTGAGGGCAGGCACAGCCCTTTCAGGCGCGAGTGACCACTCCTCCTCTCCCTCCTAGCACAGATGGCTCATCAGGATATGCAGGCTACACCCCAGCTCCCTTTGTGTCACTGTCTAGTGTGAGGTGCAGCCAGCCCAACTGTCAAACTGACCCAGACAGGGAATCCACAAACAGGCAGAGTCACAGAAATGGTATAAGCAAGAAAATGCTGACTTTCTAAAAGTGGCATTTTCAAACGCACAATCTTAAAATCAACTTTACTAAAAGATGTATTTTAAAATTGTATTTAGAGTTCAGAGACCCCAAACTCCAGATGTCCATCCACTCCCAAAGGGAATCTACACTTTAATCATATTTAAAGGTAGCCCCCATGTTAACCTATGAGGGGGACAGGCCTTGCAACAGTGAAAAACAAATTTAGCAATATTTCACTGTCAGGACATATAAAACACATTACTATGGGGGTCATTCTGACCCTGGCGGTCCAACGACCGCAGAAGCACCGCCAACAGGCTGGCGGTGCTTCTGGGGCCATTCTGACCGCGGCGGTAAAGCCGCGGTCAGAAAAGGGAAACCGGCGGTTTCCCGCCGGTTTCCCGCTGCCCCAGGGAATCCTCAACGGCGGCGCTGCAAGCAGCGCCACCATGGGGATTCTGACCCCCTTCCTGCCATCCTGTTTCTGGCGGTTTTCACCGCCAGAAACAGGATGGCGGGAACAGGTGTCGTGGGGCCCCTGGGGGCCCCTGCAGTGCCCATGCCACTGGCATGGGCACTGCAGGGGCCCCCTAACAGGGCCCCATTAGGATTTTCAGTGTCTGCTTGGCAGACACTGAAAATCGCAACGGGTGCAACTGCACCCGTCGCACACCAGCAACTCCGCCGGCTCCATTCGGAGCCTGCTTCCTCGTTGCTGGGGCTTTCCTGCTGGGCGGGCGGGCGGCCTTTTGGCGGTCGCCCGCCAGCCCATCGGGAAAGTCAGAATGACCGCGGTCTTCTGGCGGTTCCCGCCAGGCGGGCGGCTTCCGCCGCCCGCGGGGGTCAGAATGACCCCCTATATGTCCTACCTTAACCATACACTGCACCCTGCCCTTGGGGCTACCTAGGGCCTACCTTAGGGGTGTCTTACATGTAAGAAAAGGGAAGGTTTAGGCCTGGCAAGTGGGTACACTTGCCAAGTCGAATTTACAGTTAAAACTGCACACACAGACACTGCAGTGGCAGGTCTGAGACATGATTACAGAGCTACTTATGTGGGTGGCACAACCAGTGCTGCAGGCCCACTAGTAGCATTTGATTTACAGGCCCTGGCACCTCTAGTGCACTTTACTAGGGACTTACTAGTAAATCAAATATGCCAATCACGGATAAACCAATCACATACACATTTTGTAAAGGAGCACTTGCACTTTAGCACTGGTTAGCAGTGGTAAAGTGCCCAGAGTGACAAAAACAGCAAAATCAGAGTCCAGCACACATCAACAACCTGGGGAACAGAGGCAAAAAGTTAAGGGAGACCACGCCAAGGATGAAAAGTCTAACACTTGGCAAATAAAATGCAATCCTCTGCTTATTGGAATATACCTCATAGCCTGACAGGGTTTCTTTTAAGACAGGGTTTGCTTCCATGAAACCCCTTGCTATCTAAATGGTATGGCATCTCGCCAATATGCAATTGGTGCCATAGGGGTATTCAGGATGTCAATGATGTCCTTTTTATATGTGATGCTTTATTACCCCGCGAGCAGAAGTGGTTGAGGCCTATTTGTTTGCAATTATCAATTCTCTCTGCTCCAATGTTCCTAAATGCACTGCATACCCACCAAATGAAATGTTCTGTTTTAGAATTTTTAACGTTTTAAAACATTTCTTAAAGTTATATTAATGATGTTTGATTTAATGTTTGAGTTATGGTTATTAGGAACTTGCTTTTGACTTTATTTTATTTGTTTTAGTAAGCTAATAAGTCCTGTGATGCTTCGTATCCCATATTAAGGTATGACAGTTACTCTTTTACTATTTATGTGCTATACATTTTATTTTACTGTGAAAATGATTTAATGTCTTTGGGGATGGCTAAGATGAATTTGATTTCTTTGTCAGTATATATTTTGATTTTTATCTGGACCTCAATGAAACATAAATAAATTAAATTGAAATTGTTACAGATCAACAAATAAAAAGTGGGTTTGGTTTCAGAGCATTGCTATCACAAGGGAAATGCACTGGTGCTTTTGCTTCACGCACACTCAAACCACAGGAGCATCTCTATTCAGAGGGAGATGCTGGCTTGTTTGTGGTTAGTGACAGGCTTATATGTGGGGATCAAAATTTCTAATACAAAATGATCACAAGCCTTTAGTTCCAATCATCAGTGACTCTAATGTTCATTCCACAAGAGCTACTGTCCGATTGATCAAATTGAATGTGAAGCTTTTGGAATACCATTTCGAAATAGAATACATTCCTGGTGGCAGGAATATAAAAGGTGATTGTTTGGCATGCTTCCCATGTTCTAGTAATGATCTAGAAATGCAATTGTTTGATATGGAGGACGAAGACTGTTTGGTAGCAAACATTGTATGAGGTGATATCAAAGTTATCAGTGAAGAGGTCTGGAGGAAAGAACTGAAACAAGTCTGTGTGCCCAAAGAAAATGTTTTACCCATTACTATACAACCCTACAATAAGTTACAGTCTGAGTTATCACTTGAAGCTAGTCTTCTATTCAGAGAGGACAAACTGATTCCACTATGTAGTGTTAGAGAAAGATTGATGCAAATTAGGCCTGATTTAGATCTTGTCAGTTTTACGGCCAAGCCGCGTCAGCAGCCGTCCCAAGAAGATGGTCAAGTTGACGGTGTTCCGCCCGCTATAGTTAGACGTTACAGCTCTGCAAGCGGTGGACTGGCGATGGATTGCTGACAGAGGAAGATGGCAGCAGAGCCAAATGTACTTCGTACAATGGCAGTGGCTATGGAATAGAGGTAAGTGACACACCCACACTGTACCTTAGCCATGTGTTCCCCTGCGCTACACACTACACAACACACTACATACACACCATAATCCATTACAATTCCAACACAACCTGTACATGATGAAGACCCACATTGACATACATCCATGACAACACACAAACACACCACTGACACTGCACCCACACACGATACTACCACAACAACCAACTGAATTACACGCTCAGCTACACAAACACACTCACAAAAAGGTGCAACTACACACATCACAACAATGTCCGCCACACAGAACAACACTCACCTGAATGGGTCACACAGCAACACAACATACACAACATCAGTCTCACATACAGACACAATCACACCACCCACTCCCTCTACCTCAACCAGGCAATACACACAAACACACATACACGTCACGTACTGACTCACTTACACAACCAATAGCATAAATCTACCAGTACAGGTCCCCTTGCAATGCGCACACACGGACACCGTTGTCAAGTGTGAGTGTATCGCCATTGTGCAGCTAGCATTCAACTTGCAACAAATGATGACACCATAATGACAGTTGTGTATGTGTGCGATATGCATGTTGTGCCAGTGTGTCCCCAGCCAGGTGTGACATAATTGTCTCCCCAACATATGGATGTAACAGTGATTTCAAAAAAATTACTGTGACATGTATATGCCTGCAGTTGTCCCGACCTCCTGTCCGCAATGCCCATCCAACGCACCCTGCAATGCAGAGTTCCTACCTTAATGTCCGGTGATGGGGGGTTTGTTTTATCTCTGCGGGTCAGTGGTGGCATGTGTTGTCCAGACACATCCAGTTGAAGACAGAGGTGGATTTGGGGAAAAAGCTTAGTTTCCACCCCTCTCCCTTCCAAACCGCAACTCAGAAGTGGAGGTTGGACCGCCACTTTTTTCTTGGCAGTATGGCCCATCCAAATCTGCATGGCAGAGAGAGTGGCCGGGGTCCCACGTGCATCAACGTTTCCCTCTCTCGCTGTTGACGCCAGCTGTGTTTCTTGGCAGAGACGGTGGTTCGAATGCGGGCTTTTGTCTATGGGACTGCCAACATCTAAATATGGCGGGTGGACCGTCATGGCGGCAGACGGGTTTTCAATCAAAAAGTCCACAGCAGGACCGTTACCGCCAACATCTAAATCAGGCCCTTAATCATGAAGGACACTTAGGAATGACTCTTAATAAGAAAAGGTTGAGGGAAACCTATTGGTGGCCAAGTATGGATAGGAACATCGAGAATATGGTCAAGAAATGCTCAATATGTTTACAAAATGACAAAGGACTTAAGACTGCGACCCCCCGAAGTTGGACGTTGGCAGTCCAGAGAATATTTGGAGCAGAGTAAGTTTGGATTTTCAAGGTCCGTTTGGGACACTGCCATGTAGTCAGAGTTTTGCCATTGTACTGACTGATAATTTGTCTAAGTGGATTCAGGTCAGGTTTGTGACTGATGCTAATACAAAAAAAAATGATCACCTTTTTGATGGATGTATTCTCAAGAGGGTGTCCCATCAGAAATGATTTCAATTAAAGGATTGCAATTTGTATTAGATTATATGGTAAAAATTGTGAAAGATGCTGGCAATCAAGGATGTAGTCTTTACCACCCCCAAAGTAAAGTAAAGAGAGACTATAGGTTAGTGAATGAATGCTTCAGAGGTGCAATCATTGAAGGGGTGGACATGGTGTATGCTCTGCAAGACATGGTATGGTCTTATCACAACACTCCCGATTGTGTAACTGGAATATCACCTTTTCAAGCACTAAGAGGAAGGTCTTCTCATGATTATTTGAAACTAGGGTGGTTGAGCAATTTATCTAAACTTGGAGCAGGTACTTACATCAAGCAATATGTGGGTAACATGCGTACAACTATCGAGCAAAGCCAATTCAGAAGTAAAAGGAGATATGAGGAGTGCAGAAAAATGAATTGCATTCATTTCAAGAAAGGAGTTTGGGTCTGTATCAGGTTCCCAAGTGTCAAGGTAGTGAAGGGTAGAGTGAAGTATGGTGTGCCTTATCAAGTGGATGAAGTGAATGTGACTATGAGTGCGGTAAGGCTGTAAAATGGACAACAGTGTAATGTTTAAGTTTTTTTATGTTATTTGACCTATATGTATTTATTAGTTTGAATAGTTTACGATGTAAGGCTTATTCTTATGTTATTGTAAATGGGGGAGATGTGTTATGTCCTTCTGTATCTCATCCTCATCTGCCTCTGTGTCTCAAGCCGGGCTGGAGTGTGGAATCTTGCGCCTCATTCCAGGGCAGTTGGAGATCTAGGAAAAAGGAGGACAAATATGAAGCTGGTGGTTGCCTCATTACCAGTTACTTAGAATAAAGATATTTTTTAGTACACTTGCCATGATCTACTTCATAATAATTTGTATGTGACAAATGGTAATACTGTCCCCTAATTTTCCTTCCATCTGTCACTGTCAGTTTCTCAGTTTTCGACAATGGAGGCTGAAGCAGTATCCAATAGGCTGTTCAGTGATCATAGCTGATAGGATTGTGCTTAGCACTCCTAGCTTTAGTCATGCTTAACTGATATTTAAGAAACCCAATTGGCTTACCACTGGAGCTTGAACTTCCTTCAGCCTTATATACCTAGTGCACAAAAACATGTATCGGATTGTGCCAGTATTCATGAGCGCATTGTTTTCCAGGTATGTCCCTAAAGGATCTGAGTGCTCTCCCAGTTCACTTCTTCAGAGCATCCCCTAGCTCAGGAAATGACATTTGAAGCACATCTATTTTTGTCTTAGCTCTCACTTTGTGGAACCATCTTAAGACTTGGAGCAGCCCTTGCCAATGACATACTGATATTCACCGAATACCCTGGCCCGTCATCGCAGCAATCTTATCCAATATTGCTTGATTCACCCAATTCTGGTTACTCACTAAATAAAGACAAAACGTAGATCCTTCCTGTTAATGTCCATTGTCACGCCTCATTACTTGGCTCGACCAGCTTCCAATAGAAATCTTCCATCAAATACCTTTGAATTTTATATTTTAAACCAGGGATTGCTAATGTACAAAGAGTTCTTGATAAGATTAATGAGTTCAAGCAAATAGAGGGATATAAGATTAATGAAAACAAAACAGAAGTTCTCCTATTTAACGCTGGAACAGAGAATCTTCCCTATGTTCTGCAACAGAAAGCTAATGCATCTGAACCTGTTAGGTATTTAGGGATTTATGTTTCAAAGAATTATAGATCATTTTTCAATCTTAATTATGTTAGGATGTTTGCAAAAGTACAAGCGCTTCTCGATAGATGGGTAATTCTACCATTGACTCTGATAGGGGGAATCTCCTTAATCAAAATATCAACTCTCCCACTCTTTCTTTTTCTATGTAATAATGTTCCAATAAGAATAAACAGCTCCTATTTTCATGAACTAGATACCATGATACTGTTTTATATGGAGGAAAAAAAAAACCAGGGTGAGACTTTCAGTTATTCAGCTAGATAGGAGCCAAGGGGGTTTGGCACTTCCTAATTTTCAAGTTTATTAGCAGGCTGCATTGCAGGATACACTGGCACGACATTTAACTATCGAAGCAGCTATGGATAATTTTCTTATCAATAGAATCATCGTAGAATTAGCCATAAATCTCCTAGCATTTATAAAAACAACGAAACTCCCCAAAAAACTTGATATAAATATGTACACAGCTTTAGTAAAAGACTTGAAATCTTACGTAAAACATATCAAATACCGTCAGGTTATATTTATCTACACTTACAGGAGTGTAAAAACATCGGCTTACACCTTCCAGAAGCAGCGATAGCCCTATGGAAGAGCAAAGGGTTTAAACAGTTAAGGGATTTTATATTGAGAAATATATACATCACCTGGGGAGAGGTTGAAACCAGACTTGGCGATATGGTAACTAGACTCTTTCTGAGTTTTTTTCAGATCTCCTATTTTCTTAATGCTATTATACCCCAGGTAAGCACCCAAGAACATCCAATATCGAGGGCGCTAATTAGAAGTAAAGTACTTGGTACAGGTAATTGGTACAGATTGTTAGCGGAACGATCCACTAAGGCAATAACTACAGAATTCAGGGATAATATTCTACCAACAACACAATGTCTAATATTGGATGAAGAGTGGAGAATTATCTCCGAAACAGGGTATAAATACTTAAAGGCAGCTAATTACAAAAGAATGTCCTTTCTCTCTAAATGGATGGCCCTCTACACTCCTAACAAATTACACAAAATGTTTCCGTCAATACCTGACCAATGCTTCCGCTGCCACTGGGATGCGAGGGGGAATTGGCTTCATGCATTTTTTGACTGCCCTAAATTAACACATTTTTGGTTTGGAATAGAGGAGGTAATGAACCACACTTCTACCTCTAGAATTGAGCTTGATTCAAATCTAGTACTGTTCGGAGTCTCTGAGAAAACACAACAGCTAGCAAAGCACCAACAATACTTTATAGCAATTATTTTTGCAGTGGCTCGATCATTAATACTTCAGTTATGGCGTACACAGACGATTCCCACTATCCAAAGCTGGTGGAATAAAACGCTAACAACTAAAAACTATGAGGAGGCATATTCAAAATGTGTTGGGAGTATGAAAAGGTTCTCAGTTATATGGCAGTATTTATAGAAGCAATAAGTCATGAAAAAGGGTGGCGGACAGGTACTCGGAACTAAGGGTTGTGAATATACTATATGCAATATATAAAGTGCAAGAAATCTCGATGTGACTGTAATCAAAAAAGTGATTTGAATTGATATTTGATTGAACAAAGACTGATAGCAAGGCTGTCTTGATCACACCAGCCAAAGTAAAATAGATTGTCAAGGATAGATGCTACTGTAGATTAATGTATGTTTTATTTTTTGTATATGTATACCTGAAATGAAAATAACATAAAAAAAAAAAAGATACAAATTACCCTGTAGCATGCCACCTTGAAAACAGGCATGAAGGTAAGGAAGGCCTCCTGAATAGTCTATTATTTATGCAGGCGATGAACCAATGAATGTTTATGAGATACCTAATTACAACATTGCCAAATTTTTGTAACAGATTTTTTATAACAATTTTAATAATAACTATGGGTGTGTGTTTGTTGAAATTCATTCAGGGATGTTACTGCTTGAATGATGAGATACACATTATTTACAAAGAAATATTTTTAGATGTAATTTGATGATTATAAAAAATGAGTTACATAGGTATACCACAAAAAAGACTATTGTGTGTAGTAACACTAAAGATGTTTTCTATGTATATAGGATGATGACACTGTTTGAGTGGTAGAAATAATGCAAGTGAAAAAAAATGAAAAAAGGGAATAAAATAACTTTGAATTTGGTTTTGCAATAACCTTGCTGAGTCGGTTTCTTCCAACGAACAGAAAACTCTGAATAAAAAAAAGACATCAATCACATGGACACCAAAGTATATATCATGGTGGGGTAGACTGGAGACAATCAAGATGATGGTTCCACCCTTAGTTGACTTCTTAGCCAGCATGATCCCAATACACCTCCCACCAGAATTCTTTCTTAAAATAGACAAGCTGGTTTCTTCCTTCCTTTGAGAGAACAAAAAAACAAGAATCAGTCTGAAAAAATGAAGCCCCCCACGACTGTAGGAGGGTGCAATTTCCCTAACCCAAGCTCTTATCAAACAGTCTTCTTAGCTACCCAAGGTCAATGGTAACACACTAAAAAAAACTATCTGTCTGGCTGTGGAATCCTCTATCTGTTACCCTTTCTCAATAATATCCATCCTCATGTTGCACTCCTTTCAGGCACTCAAGGAAAATCATTAAGGACACCATGTCTGCTATTCTATCTCTAGACTCCATCCAAGCTACTAATATTAAAAATTATCTCTCACATCACTATGGTTCAATAAGAAATTACAAACCCCCAACTCACTATCCACAGGTCCGATTTGGGCAAACAAAGGTATCTCAACGATAGCTGATCTGTACTCTAACGCAGAACGGATCTCGTTTACTTCCCTGCAACATAAGTACAATCTCTCTAAGATGGACTTATATGTTTTTTTCCAAATTAAAGCCAAGTTATCTAAACTCGGACCCATCCAAAACTCACTGATAATACAAAAACTTCAATCAATCCTCACAGGGGGTCATGCTGCCTCAGAACTTTACAGAATACCACCAATAAAACCTTGCATCAACCACCTTTAGCCCAAAAATGGACCGCCTATTATTCATCCAAAGGCCTGATCCCCCCAATTTAGATTTATTTGGAAAACTTAAGGCCAACATATTTAAAAATAAACTAATACCATCCCTCACCCAAACCAAATTCTTTGCAGCACACTTTATGTACTCAACCCCAACTAAACTGTTAAAACTCAACAGTACTAACACGTGTTGATCATGCGACTCACCCAATGGCAATGAAGAACACATGTTCTTTTCTTGACCCAACTTACATGAGTACTGGCAAGACCTAACCACACAACTACAGACTATCTTCAAAAAGCCTATTCACTTATCCTTTCCAGCTGTTATATTGAGCACACTCCTCACAGAGCCCCCAACTGAATTCCCGGACATAGACCTTTTTCTCTTTCACCTCTTACTCACCCTCGCCATCAAGGTATCCTGATAGATTGGAAGTCCAATACAAATGTCTGATACCATACCTAGTGGGCCTGGGTTACCTACCTAAGAAGCACCCACATTTTGCAATCAAATGGCAGAACTCAACCAGCTACATCACAACAAATTTGGAAAACACTTGACCTTTGTATCCATAACCTATCACCTTGAGGGAAATCCTTCAATGCCAGTAAATCGCAACCATGGGATTATCTCTTCACTGACACTAACTTAAAGTTAGGTATCCTCCTTTCCAACACATGACACACCCCTCTCCCATGCTCCACCTGACTCTAAAATATTCACTCAGCTCTCATCTATAATGACATATATGCTGTATTACCCTCACTCACAGACACTTTCTAAATACTACCTATATAATATGCCATCTATTAATGTACATGTTTATTGCACAATATCTCATATCGCATTTGTCTTGACATGGTATTTATTCTGTTAAAGCCTTTCCTTCCCGATTCTTTTATACTGTATTTTTGTAACCTGTTTCTAATAAAATACCAATACAATATTTTGAACACAAAAAAGAAACAGTGTTTTTTGAACCTTTAAAGATATTGGGGGTCATTAAAACATTGGCGGTAAAAGCCGCTTACCGCCGTGCAGAAGACCACCAACACACCGCGGCAGCCGCGGAATTCCGCCACGGTCATTATGACCCACAGCTCGGAATCCGCCAAAATTTAGACACCCACACAAGTCCGCCACACCAAAGGTCAGTGATAAACTGGCGAAAACAAAACCTCCACCGTCACGCCAGCAGGAATACGCCCACACTATCACGACCCACGAATCCACGCGGTGGTTTTCAACTGCGGTATTCCATTGGCGGTACACACCGCCGCGCTCAAAATACACACACTCTTACAAAACACATCCACATTGGACAATTCGAAATACACACACCTGATACACATACACACACCACTCCCACACATCCATTACAATATAAAACACACACCCACATCACCCACAAACCCTTACGACCACAATTGCAACTGAAGGCCAGAAAGAACAATAGCATCCAACACCATCACTCACACAACATCCAGGCACCTCACACAACACACCACTAAATATCACCCCACACATCACAACACACACCAACCCACACATCACCCACACCACCCCATGGCACGGCAAAGACACCCCAGGTTCTCTAAGGAGGAGCTCAGGGCCATGGTGGAGGAAATCATCCGGGTAGAACCACAGCTATTCGGAGCACAGGTGCAGCACACCTCCATAGCTAGGAAGATGGAGCTATGGCGAAGATTAGTGGACAGGGTCAACGCAGTGGGACAGCACCCAAGAAATAGGGATGACATCAGGAAGAGGTGGAACGACCTACGGGGGAAGGTGCGTTCCGTGGTCTCAAGACACCACATTGCGGTACAGAGGACTGGCGGCGGACCCCCACCTCCTCCCCCACAACTAACAACATGGGAGGAGCAAGTCTTGGCTATTCTGCATCCTGACGGCCTCGCAGGAGTAGCTGGAGGAATGGACTCTGGTAAGTCAAATTTTTACTACTATATCCCCCACCCTACCTGCATGCCATCACATACCCCCACCACTCCAACTCCTCACAAATGTCCCAATATCACAAACCAGCCATCCCAACACCAAGCCCTGCATGCGACAACAAAGCATAGACACCCATCACCAATGCATGGCCACTGCACATACCCATACACCCCCCTAAACCATCATCACACAAGGTCCCACACAGGAATGCAAGCACTGGGGTACACAGTCACCCACCCATGGCACACACAGATGCAATAATCATGCTTTTACACCCCTGCAGGACCCCTACCCAACGTCACCGGACAGGAGGGTCCAGACATGTCAACATCACCAACAGAAGAGGCCCACAGTGATGACAGCAGCTCTGTCCAACTGGATCTAGACGGCCAGCCAGGCCCATCTGGGACCTCAGGACAGTCAGTTTCCCTGACACAGTCACAGGCCACCACAGAGCTTCCCCCATCTGGAAGCACCAGCACAGCACCCACCCAGTAGGCCCATACCCCTGTCCCCAGGACACGTCAATCAGCAGTGTGTCCACCACTACAGGGAACCCAGGCTAACCCACCACCCCAACAACAACAGTGACCTGGGGGCAGTGGCAGTGGGCACACAGTTCAGGGGACAGAGGCCCAGGGAAACAGGGGAATTGGGAGGGCTGATGTGCGACAGGGGGAGGAAAGGCCCAGGGAACCCACTCTCCACAAGGCCCTCTCCAACATCATGGGAGCCTACCATCATTCCCAGGAGACGATGGCAACGGTACTGGCCAAGTTTCAGAAGACCCAGCGGCTGCAGGAGGAATAGTATTTGGGCTTCAGGGAGGAACTCAAATCCATAAATTCCACCCTGGGCACCATCGTAGGGGTGCTGAAGGAAGTCCTCAACACCAGAAGGGACACTGTGGCACAACAAGGGGCCCCTGACACTAGCCTGGACGATAAACTGCCCACCACCTCTGCTGGCACTAGTGGACAGGAGGCACCGCCACAGGACCACCACACCAGCACCCCAACCCCTGCAGATGGAGAACCACCCGCCAAACGGTCCCTGAGATCCAGGACAAAGACAGAGAACGATGCCAAGACCCCTGCCAAGAAATGAGACCACCCTGATTCTCATCCTTTTGTCCCACCTTGTCACCCTGTCCGTCCTCAAACTGCCCCAGCTCCACTTCCTATGCCCCTTTGGACAATGCACCTGTGAGACTAATAGCTTGGACTCTGCCATGGACATTCCTCCACCATCACCCCTCACCATTTTACAACCCCCTCCAATATTGAGCACTTAAATAAACACCCTTAAAGCACAAAACAATCTGGAGTCTGTCTGTGATTTCGAATTAGTGTATTAGCAATTACAGTGACAAAATGCTCTTTCAAATGTAATGTCAACATACCTATGTCAGACAGCTCTAGTCCATGAGGAAACAAAGCAGATGCCACACAGTGGGACCCACATCTGTGAAATCGTAAGGGAAAGTGAAAACTCAGTGACCATATATTGGGTGAAAAGGACAGACTGTAGAGAGGTAGTAGTGTTAAAGTACATGTAGCAGGCAGGTTTGTCTTCTTACCTGTTTCTCACTGGAAGTATTGCAGGATCACCGAGTTCCTGTTGTCGATGTCCTCTTTTTCTGCTTCCTCGTCTTCACTGTCCACAGGCTCCACAGCTGCCACAACACCTCCATCTGGACCACCCTCCTGCAGAAAAGGCACCTGTCGTCACAAAGCCAAGTTAGGAAGCATACAGCAGGCCACGATGATCTGGCACACCTTCTTTGGTGAGTAGAATAGGGAACCACCTGTCATATGTAGGCACCGGAACCTGGCCTTCAGGAGGCCGAAGGTCTGCTCTATAATCCTCCTAGTTTGCCCATGGGCCTCATTGTAGCCTTCCTCTGCCCTGGTCCTGGGATTCCTCACTGGGGTCAATAGCCATGACAGGTTGGGGTAACCAGAGTCACCTGCAAATGGTGAGGGACAACTGTTAGACACACACTAACTCTTAGGGATATCCCCAGACCCAGACAACTATTCCCACTGATTTGGTTCCAGGTGCTCACCTAATAGCCACACACGGTGCCTCTGGAGTTGCCCCACAACATAAGGGATGCTGCTATTCCGCAGGATGTAAACCTCATGCACTGAGCCAGGGAATTTGGCATTGACATGGGAGATGTACTGGTCTGCCAAACACACCATCTGCACATTCATCGAATGGTAACTTTTCCGGTTTCTGTACACCTGTTCACTCCTGCGCGGGGGGACCAAGGCCACATGTGTCCCATCAATGGCACCTATGATGTTGGGGATATGTCCCAGGGCATAGAAGTCACCTTTCACTGTAGGCAAATCCACCACCTGAGGGAAAATGATGTAGCTCCGCATGTGTTTCAGCAGGGCAGACAACACTCTGGACAACACGTTGGAGAACATAGGCTGGGACATCCCTGATGCTATGGCCACTGTTGTTTGAAATGACCCACTTGCTAGGAAATGGAGTACTGACAGCATCTGCACTTGAGGGGGGATTCCTGTGGGATGGCGGATAGGTGACATAAGGTCTGGCTCCAACTGGGCACACAGTTCCAGGATTGTGGCACGATCAAGCCTGTAGGTGATGATCACATGTCTTTCCTCCATTGTCGACAGGTCCACCAGCGGTCTGTACACCGGAGGATGCCGCCATCTCCTCACATGCCCCAGCGGACGGTGCTAATGGAGGAGAACAGCGAGCACAGAGTCAACCAACTCTGAGGTACGTAAACACAGCTTACTCAGAAAACTATTCATAAACTGAAATTTGCCTGTATGAGTGTTGAGCCAAGGCCTAGGTATGTGTGACGCATTTAAAAATAAAGCCATGTGGGCCCCTGAAATGGCGGCTGCATGACCTGTTAAGTGGGACAATGGGATATGAGGTAACTGCGCTGGCGTTGTACACTGTTGCGGTAGGCGGTCGAAGACCGCGGCGCAATTCTGCATTGGTTAATATTGGACCTTATGGGTCCCAGGAGCCAATGACGATGTACGCCGGCGGTGACGATACGCATCGCCACGGACGTGACCGCCATTTTCTATCTGATCAATCACTCGATACCTGATCTTCGACAGGAGAGGACCTACAGTCTGGAAGAGACAGTGGCTCGTGCGCCTGGGGAAAGGGCCCCTGCCTTCAGCACGGAGGAGTTGGAGAAACTCGTGGATGGGGTCCTCCCCCAGTACACGCTACTCTACGGTCCTCCAGACAAACAGGTAAGTACACTGGGAGCATGCTGTATGGGCAATGCCTGTGTGGAGTGGTGTGGATGAAAGATGGGGGGGGAGAATGAGGCATTCCTGAAACGACGGTGAGTGCATGTGCCACATGGCAAGGGTAGGGATGCGGGCCAATGACTGTGACGGTGCAGTTGGTAATAACTTATTTTTTTCCCCTGTACAATTCCTGTAGGTCAGCGCCCACCAGGAGAAGGATATTTGGCGTGCCATCACCAAGGACGTCCGGACCCTGGGGGTCTACCACAGACGGAGCACCCACTGCCTGAAAAGATGGGAGGACATTCACCACTGGAGCAAGAAGACGGCGGAGGCCCAGCTGGGGATGGCCTCCCAACGTGGGAGGGATGCCCGTCGCACCATGACCCCCCTGATGTCCAGGATCCTGGCGGTGGCGTACCCGGAGTTGGATGGGCGCTTGAGGGCATCACAGCAGCAACAAGGGGGTGAGTACACTCTCATTCAGCTGATTCAGCGCGCATTGTAGGTGTCTGGGTGGGGAGGTGGGCTGTGGGTTCCTCTAGGCCAGGGCAAGTTTGCTAGTTAAGTCCCCTTTTTCAGGCAGACCCAGTGGCACCCCACCCCACCTGGGTACAGTGACAACTACACCTAGTCAGGCTCCTGTGACATCCATGTGTGCAGAAATCGATCATAGCCTTGTAAGCCATGCCCCAGGGATTGAATAGTGGACCCCAAGTGCGCGGCGTAGTGCAGGGGGCTTCTGTGTCTGTCGTGTCCACCAACGGTAGCGGTATTGCATGCACTCAACATGTCTTTCTTCTGTCTCCCCCCCGCCTTTTTGTGGTCTCCCTGTACTTGTGTGCATTAGTATAATCAGGCGGAGGAGCAGTGGCACCAGAGCAGGAGGGAGCTGCATCCCACATGGCCCTGGAGGCCGTGACTATGGACTCCGAATTCACCAGTGGGACGGAGGGCGAGGGGAGCTCCACGGCGGGGACAGGAGCTGACACCAGCGGTACGGACTCCTCCTCTGATGGGAGCTCCCTTGCGGTGGTGGGCCTATCTGTGCCCCTCGCATCTACAGGTACAGCCGCCACCCCCCCTCCACCACCGCCCTCCCAGAAGCCCCTCAGCCTTTGCCCCGTGCCCGCTCACCCAGGAGGGTGCGCATCACCTTCACCCCAGGCACCTCAGCCCCTGCCCCTGTCACCCCTGCTGCCCTCAGTGAGGAGGCCATTGACCTCCTCAGGTCCCTCAGAGTTGGGCAGTCTACCATTTTGAATGCCATCCAGGGTGTAGAGAGGCAGTTGCAACAAACCAATGCATTCCTGGAGGGCATTCATTCTGGTCAGGCAGCCCTTCAGCGAGCTTTTCAGACTCTGACCTCAGCACTGATGGCAGCCAGTGTCCCTGTCTCTAGCCTCCCCCTCGAACTTCCTCCACCCAGACCCACACCCCTGTACCTCAGCCTATTCCAAGCACACCATCAGACCAGCATGCACACACCTCAACACACAAAGAAAGCTCAGGCAAACATAAGCACCACACATCCCACAGGCACTCACGCAAGCATCAGACACATGCAGACATACCAACATCCACTGCCTCCACTGTGTCCCCCTCCTCCTCGTCTCCCTCATCCCTCCCTGTCTCGTCTCCACTCACATCTGCATGCACTACATCTTCAGCCACTACGTCCATCACCAGCACACCCACCACCACACCCCGCTCACGTGCAGTCACCACCCCCACTACCATTCACACATCCCCTGTGTCCTCTCCCAGTGTGTCTGTGAGGCCACCTCCCAAGGTACACAAACGTAGCCACACACCCACCGAACAGCCATCCACCTCACGACAGCCTCCAGCCCATGCACCTTCACCCAAAGTCAGCAAACGTACACCTCCTACGACCACTACCTCTTCCTCCACTCCCAAACCCCCTCCATCTACCCGTCCCAGTGTTCCTAAGAACCTTTTCCTGTCCAACCTTGACCTCTTTCCCTCACCTCCCCCACCCCGTCAGTCTCCTAGGGCCCGACTCTCCAGGTCCCAACCTAGCATCTCAGCCACAACATCGGCAGGACCAGTGGTGCCAGTAGTCACCAGATTATGGAGTGCACCAGGCAGCAGGGCAGGCAGTGTGCATGGAACCACAGCACAGACAGTCCCCCACCTGTCAAGCATCAAAAGTTGGCCAGTGCCAGGCAGGAGAAGGTGAAGACACCAGCCACCAAAGCCACTCCCAGGGGTACAGTTGGGATTGTGGAGTCAGCTGCAACACCTTCCAAGGTGGGGAAGGGGCACAAGAAAACCGGCAAGTCTGGGAAGATCAGCATGGCGGAGAAGACCGCCATTAGCCCCGCTGCCCAAGAGGCGACTGCCAGCAGCCACTCTGCCCCAGACAGGACCGCCAGCAGCAGCCCCACTGCCCAGGAGGCGACCGCCACCAGCAACACTGCCCCAGACAGGACCACCAGCAGCAGCCCCGCTGCCCAGGAGGCGACCGCCAGCAGCCACACTGCCCGAGACAGGACCGCCAGCAGCAGCCCCGCTGCCCAGGAGGCGACCGCCAGCAGCCCCACTGCCCCAGACAGGACCGCCAGCAGCAGCCCCGTTGCCCAGGAGGCGACCGCCAGCAGCCCCACTGCCACAGACTGGACCGCCAGCAGCTGAACTGCTGCCAAGGACGCCGCCGCCACAAGCACCACTGCCAAAGGCACAGCCACCACAAGCACCGCTGCCAAGGACACCGCCGCCACAAGCACCACTGCCAAGGACACCGCCGCCACAAGCACTGCTGCCAAAGGCACCACCACCACAAGCACCGCTGTCAAGGACACCGCCGCCACAAGCACCGCTGCCAAGGACATCGCCGCCACAAGCACCGCTAGCAAGGACACCGCCGCCACAAGCACCGCAGGCCCATGAGCGCCAAAAGCTCTGACGCTACTGAGGCCGCCACGAGCAGGATGAAGCACTCTGGGCACAAAGCCCCCTCCAGAACCAGTGGAGACTGTTATCCACTACCTCTGTCCTTGGCAGGATGAAGCACTCTGGGCACAAAGCCCCCTCCAGAACTAGTGGAGACTGTTATCCACTACCTCAGTCCTTGGCAGGATGAAGCACTCTGGGCACGAAGACCCCTCCAGAACCAGTGGAGAAAGGCATTCACTACCTCAGTCCTTGGCAGGATGAAGCACTCTGGGCACAAGGCCCCCACCAGAACCAGTGGAGATTGACATCCACTTGAGAGACTGTGGCTTTGCACTCCCCAGGATATAGCAGTGGGCAAACCACCCACTGTAGAGACTTGAGAGACTGTGGCTTTGCACTCCCCAGGATTGAACAGTGGGCAACCCACCTACTGTAGAGACTTGAGAGACTGTGGCTTTGCACTCCCCAGGACTGCACAGTGGGCAAACCACCCACTGTAGAGACTTGAGAGACTGTGGCTTTGCACTCCCCAGGATATAGCAGTGGGCAATCCACCCACTCCAGAGACTTGAGAGACTGTGGCCTTGCACTCCCCAGGATTGAACAGTGGGCATGGGGCCCCCTCATGGATTTGGCGTTGTGCACTCAACCGGCTGAGGTGCCCACCCTTTCCCTTCCCCCTGAGGTGCCTGTTTTATTTCTATCTGATGCCCCTGCAGTGTTCTCTCCGTCTTGTTCGGGTATCTTGTGTGGGCCTCGCCCAGACCACGGACTATGATGGTGGACTCCCTTGGACTTGTGTTCTTGGTGTGTATAATTGTATATAGTATAAATGTATATATTTGTAAATATTTTGGATGTATGTAATTGAATATATCACAATTTTTCGACTCATTTCCTTTTGTCCTTGCATTCTTCCAGGGGGGTTTGGGGGGTGTAACTGTGATGTATGATGATGTATTAGCGTGTGTGTTGTAGTGGGTGAGGGTGGGGGTGGGGGTGTTGTGTGTGTATGTCACAGTTTTTTCCCTCCCCCCTCCCCTGTGTCGTAGGTGCAGTACTCACTGTGGTCTTCGCCGCCGGCGTTCGTGCTCCTGGTAGAGGAGCAGGAAGATAAAGGCTGGAAAAATCTGGAGCTCTGGTTCAATGGCGTCCTGGTTCCTCGTGGGGTGTGCAAAGGTGAGCGTTTTCCCTTCGAAGTCCTGTTTCCGCCGTGTTTTTGTTCGCGGTGAATCCGCCCCGGAAAAGTTGGCGGATTGGTGGGTTGTAATTATGTGGGCGGTACATTGTCTTCCGCCTGTCTGTTGGCGGTGACCGCCGCTGTGTTTGTTTGTACCGCCGTGGTGGTCGGAGTGTTAAAGTGGCTGTCTATGTTGGTGGTTTCCGCCACTGTCGTAATTCAATTTTTTTTACCGCTGGCCTGTTGGCGGTGTTACCGCCGCTTTAACACCGACTGCCAGGGTTGTAATGACCACCACTGACTTTTTATTTCTATGTGTTCTTATACTATTCAATACCATGAAACCTTCGAGGTGAAAAAGCACCTTACAAAATTACTTTAGCATGAATAATATTATCCCCAATAAACAACAGAATCTCCATTGAGAAGTGTGGATCACAATTGTGGGAACAAGTCACCTAACTCTAAAGAACCATTAAGCCAGAGAAGCATCTTCAGGAACAATGTGTAATTAGTAAATCAAGACCCCCCCGAGACCACTTCCCCACAACTTGTAATTTGTACATGGAGTATAAAGCAGATAAAAGTATATTTTGATATATATATTGCAGTAGTGTCAGAGCAAGGCTTATCTAAGTAGTGTGATGCTGTTTTTCCTCCTTTTGTCAGAGAAGCATAAAATTCAGCATAAGGTGGGTGATACATTTAGTGTGTAACCATATTTAACAGCTGACCTCATTCTGGCTGGACCTGACTTATAAGACTGTTCTGATTTGTTCAGAGCATGGTGAATCCTGTCTAGGATTGCAGTGCAGAAATCTTTCTTTTTTGTTCACCTTTTATTGGTTTTATATAAAATATAATAAACAGTGTACAGCAGCCAGCAAACCATTTGGTTTTAGAGCATTTTTGATCAATTATTTTAAGATTCGCAGCCGTTTGGACAACTGTGATACTCATTGTGAAAAGTGGATTTAACTGTAGTTGTTAGATGTTGGCTTTCCCAACACCTGTTTTAGTGATTGGTCCCACCATTCTTGGTTTGTTTTGTATTTGGTGTTTTTGATTCACATCCTGTTTTCACTAGTGGCGTACTCCATTGTGTGTTAATATTTCTTGTTTTTCATTATCTTATTTGCATTTTGTTGACTTTAATATTTTAGGTTATACTACTTCACCAGGATCTACAAATCTGTATAAAACTCAACACTTTGTCCTGAGGATGGTCTCATGTACTTGTCAGACAAATGGAGGCCTAAACATTGATGGAGTGACCACCACAATTACTAAAACCTAAAGAATTTGCAAACCATTTCCTTGAGGAATTTGTTTCTAAATTATAAGGAGGACTGTATAATTGGGTGGTCCCTGTTTTGCTTTAGATCACCATTGGGACTTTAAAGCTTTATTTGGGTGATCTTGTTTTGGCAGCAGTACAGTGCAATTGGTGTATGACCCTTCTTTTAATTGTCTACTGTGATTAATAAGTTGCATCTGATGATGATATACATAGAAGAACGCCTTATATTAGATACAGTCAACTGTTGGTTTGCTATTCTTTGCATACTGTGTAAAGGGAAGAGGATATATTTTTTACTGTACTCTGAAAACAAGATACTAAGAGTAAATGTTCTCCTTCAGGACATTCCTTGGTGTCCAAGAAAAGAACATGGGCATGTGTAATACACAAAGCCTACCCAGAGAGGCACTACAAGATATACCTAAGAAAGAAAAATACTGGCATGGATGGAGACAGGGAGATCTCCATAACAACAGATCAGTTGGGAATTTTTGAGATTTTACCTATTTTGTAAAAACTCATATTCTTTTTGGTACACACCAGAGAAGTGAAATGTTAAGTTACTTTAAAGGAAGACTGATAGACTCAGGTATTCTCGAGGCGAACCCCTAACTAAGTTCATAGGAAAATCTTGCAGAGTAGAGAAAGAATAAGGAAGAGTCCTTTTATAAAGGGGAACAACAGGGAGTTAGAAGCAGAGAAGAAGAATAGACAGGGAGACACTAGAACATACTTACTTGGGTTTATTTCTTCCTTTCAAGGGTCTCTGAATGATAAACCTCCACCTCAAGGAGAAAAGAAAAACAGACGAAATATGAATCCAGAAGAACAAACAAGCACAAGACCTAGAGGGAATCCAAATAGAGACAGTACGCATTTCAGTGGATTATATAGACTTTTTGGCCCGCCATGCCTGGAAAAGTAATTTAAAGAATCAAATAAAGAGAATATGTTAGAAATTGGGTTTCTAGTTGGCAGAGGAGTGCACCCTGCCCAAAAAGGGACCACAATTTTAGTCAGGGCAAGTCAATTACACAAGCTAAATTAACCTATGCTCACCCTCTGGTAGCTGGCGCAGAGCAGACAGGCTTAACTTAGAAGGCAATGTGTAAAGTATTTGTGCAACACACACACACACAAAAAAAGCACCACAAAAGAGTCTCCACACAGGTTTGGAAAAATAGACATTTATCTGTGCTGAACAGTGCAAACAGGTGAGACAGCATGCCCGGCCCCAGGGATCAGCACTAGGACATGGAGGTCTCAGGGGGTGCCGCACTCAACCTTTCGGCGATGGGAGGCACAGATGGTACTTCTACTTGGCGATGGGGTCTTTGAAGTCAGTAGGCGGTAATCAGCTCCTTTGCGTGGACTCTGGTCAATAACCTTTGAGGTGTGAGGTATGAGTTGAGCCCTTCCCACCTTCTGCCCCAAGAAGACCCATCAGTATGCAGATGAATGCAGATGCGATTGAGTATTCTGTGTTGTGTGTGTCTGGAGGAAATGCACAAGTATAGCTGTCACCTAGCCCAGGTCAGACGTGTATTGGAGATAGGCTGTGGGCATGTAGGGAAGTGAGTGCAGAGAAATGCCCACTTTCTAAAAGTGGCACTGCTAAAATAGTAATAATAAATCTGACTTTACTAGTAAAGTGGATGTATTATTATCATTCAAATGACACTAAACATGATGAAGGAATTACAGATTAAAGGTATCATAAGGATTTTCAATGCTGGCCTATGAGAGGGGCAGGCCTCACAGTAATGAAAAACAATTTTAGGAGTGTTTCTTTACTAGGACATGAAAAACTTACAAGTACATGTCCTGCATTTCATCACATAGCACCCTGCCCTATGGGCTAAGTAGGGCCTACCTTAGGGGTGGCATATGTAAGAAAAGGGGAGTTTTGGGCTTCGCAAGAGGTTTTAGGTACCAATTCAGGGTAGCAGTGAGACTGCACACACAGGCTGTGCAGTGGCAGGTCTGAACCATGCTTACAGAGCTAATTAAGTGGGCGGCACAATCAGTGCTGCAGGCCCACTGGTAGCATTTAATTTACAGACCCTGGGTATAAGGTATTCCGAATTTATAAGGGACTTACAGACAAATGAAATATGCCACCTATGTTATCATGGTTTAGGGGAGAAGCACATGCACTTTAGCACTGATTAGCAGTGGTAAAGTGTTTGAAGTCCTAGGGCCAACAACAAGATCCAGCAGCAAAACAGGAGGTAAAGGCAAAAAGTCTGGATTAAGACCACCCTAAGGATACTAGGTCTAACAGAAAAGAACTATATTTTACTCTGAAAATTCATTAAATATTGCAGTAACCCACCTACAGTAAGCATGGGGACTGGGGCGTGAACAGTAATTGACACTTTTGCCTTTTTGGGCTGTACAGGGAGTGCAGAATTATTAGGCAAATGAGTATTTTGACCACATCATCCTCTTTATGCATGTTGTCTGACTCCAAGCTGTATAGGCTCGAAAGCCTACTACCAATTAAGCATATTAGGTGATGTGCATCTCTGTAATGAGAAGGGGTGTGGTCTAATGACATCAACACCCTATATCAGGTGTGCATAATTATTAGGCAACTTCCTTTCCTTTGGCAAAATGGGTCAAAAGAAGGACTTGACAGGCTCAGAAAAGTCAAAAATAGTGAGATATCTTGCAGAGGGATGCAGCACTCTTAAAATTGCAAAGCTTCTGAAGCGTGATCATCGAACAATCAAGCGTTTAATTCAAAATAGTCAACAGGGTCGCAAGAAGCGTGTGGAAAAACCAAGGCGCAAAATAACTGCCCATGAACTGAGAAAAGTCAAGCGTGCAGCTGCCACGATGCCACTTGCCACCAGTTTGGCCATATTTCAGAGCTGCAACATCACTGGAGTGCCCAAAAGCACAAGGTGTGCAATACTCAGAGACATGGCCAAGGTAAGAAAGGCTGAAAGACGACCACCACTGAACAAGACACACAAGCTGAAACGTCAAGACTGGGCCAAGAAATATCTCAAGACTGATTTTTCTAAGGTTTTATGGACTGATGAAATGAGAGTGAGTCTTGATGGGCCAGATGGATGGGCCCGTGGCTGGATTGGTAAAGGGCAGAGAGCTCCAGTCCGACTCAGACGCCAGCAAGGTGGAGGTGGAGTACTGGTTTGGGCTGGTATCATCAAAGATGAGCTTGTGGGGCCTTTTCGGGTTGAGGATGGAGTCAAGCTCAACTCCCAGTCCTACTGCCAGTTCCTGGAAGACACCTTCTTCAAGCAGTGGTACAGGAAGAAGTCTGCATCCTTCAAGAAAAACATGATTTTCATGCAGGACAATGCTCCATCACACGCGTCCAAGTACTCCACAGCGTGGCTGGCAAGAAAGGGTATAAAAGAAGGAAATCTAATGACATGGCCTCCTTGTTCACCTGATCTGAACCCCATTGAGAACCTGTGGCCCATCATCAAATGTGAGATTTACAAGGAGGGAAAACAGTACACCTCTCTGAACAGTGTCTGGGAGGCTGTGGTTGCTGCTGCACGCAATGTTGATGGTGAACAGATCAAAACACTGACAGAATCCATGGATGGCAGGCTTTTGAGTGTCCTTGCAAAGAAAGGTGGCTATATTGGTCACTGATTTGTTTTTGTTTTGTTTTTGAATGTCAGAAATGTATATTTGTGAATGTTAAGATGTTATATTGGTTTCACTGGTAATAATAAATAATTGAAATGGGTATATATTTTTTTTTGTTAAGTTGCCTAATAATTATGCACAGTAATAGTCACCTGCACACACAGATATCCCCCTAACATAGCTAAAACTAAAAACAAACTAAAAACTACTTCCAAAAATATTCAGCTTTGATATTAATGAGTTTTTTGGGTTCATTGAGAACATGGTTGTTGTTCAATAATAAAATTAATCCTCAAAAATACAACTTGCCTAATAATTCTGCACTCCCTGTATTTGGGGAGAGTGATAATGTCTTTCGAGATGTGCTTCAAGTGTGTGTCACAACTGAACGTTTCCTAAAAACTATGATTTGTGCATGTCGTATCTGTGAAATGTGAGAATGAATGCATGTAATGTCAGTTCAAATCGTACATTTTGGAGATCCCTATATTATTCCAGTGTCAAAAGCCTTCCTGCCCTGCAGTCTGAATCGGCTACAAAGCAGAGTTTCTGTGGTCAGCACACCCTCCTATCTTATCCAGGGGAGTGTTTGATGCCAATATTTCAATGAGGTGATAGTGGCAGGGCAAAATTTGTGGTTCTGGAGTGGACCATGTAATAAGTGGAGTATGGCGTATTTTTCAAGACTGTCCAATTCAGACAAAACACATAGGTTGCCTCTGTCCACTAGCAGCAATGCCATGGAGTTAATGGAAGCTATATACACAATACCAGTACGGTCTGATGTTTGCCATGCCCAAATATCCAGAACTGACCAGTCTCAGGAAGATTCACAACCCACGACTTTCAAATGTAAAAGAAATACCATTATGTAACTGAGATTACTTCTGGGTCCCAGGAAGATAAGTGAAGGCCAGAGCATATAACTAGTGAGAACTGTATTGTTGCACTAAATTAGAGTCCTCCTTTGGCCAGCATTTGTTGACGGATAAACAGACTCTCAATGAGCCTTTCTGAAGTTGTTCTGTCTCATGTCCACCTGTGCTAAAATGGGACAGGTGTTTATCATGTAGCATGCCTTAGTTAAAAACATTTATGAAACATCTGGGTATTTAACAGAGAAACATTCCGGAAAGAAGATAGGTGCCAGGGGTTAATAATACTATTTTGAGACAGGGTTGGCTGAAGGCGGTAGCCAGCACCAGTTGTCATCTATTGGATTATGATGTTATGGGACTTTTGATTGGAGATTCATTTAACAAATTTAGGATTAGGGGATGGAATGTGGGCATCCAGTGGAACTAGTAATCCATAGTGCAAAGAACACTGACAAACTTTCAAGTCTGTGGATATTAATTAGGTATTTGCAAGTAGTGTCCCGTCATTAAAACACACCCATATATAATTCTGCAAAGGGCAGAAGCCTGAACGTAAGAACAGAAGTCACAGATAGTGGGGGAAAATTGCACACTGACTTTCTGCAACCGCCCTGTCATTTTGCTATGCGATTTATGTCCTCCCAACAGATTGCATCACAAAATACCCATTTGAGGAAGATTAAGAACAACTTGTATAATGAGTATTAATTAGGCATGTTGCATTTGTCACACTCTGTGGTAGATGGGAATGGAGGAATGGTGGCCTACAAGGGACAGCTGACCTTGGTCCCTGCATTCCCAAATAGGAAGCATTTTTTGTACCTCTTTTATAGGGTAATGTTCTACTTTTAGAAAATGTTTCCAATTTGGGAAGACAGTGGGACGAGCATGCAGTGGTTCTCTGCCAGGTCAACTAAAGGCGATTCACTAAGGTGAAGTTGTCCCATGCAGTAATCCTTCATTTTGACGAATTTCTAAAATGAAGAAATACAGGTTGAGGAAATTCATTTTAGGAAAAGTTAAGGAAGTAAGGTTCAGGGCATAAAAATTAATAAACCAGGAGTAAGGGGTTTATAAAGAGAAGTAAAGCGGGATTGGAAGTAAGGAGTTTGAAAAAAGGAAGTAAAGTGGGATTAAGTGGTTTGTGAAATAAACATGATCTAAAGCTGAAAGAGGAGTCAAGTGTTTGAAAACATGAAGTAAAGTGTGAGTGGGAGTAAGGGGTTTATAAAAACACGTAAAGCAGGAGTGGAAGTAAGGGCTTTACAAATAAGGGTGTGAAACGGTAGGAGAAGTGAGTTGTTTGAAAAAAGTGAGTAAAGCAGGTGTGGGAGTAAAAGAAAGAGAGAACAGCTGGATGGGTACAAAGAGTTTGAAAATTGAATAAAGTGGGAGTAAAGAAGGGGAGAGATTATGGGTTTGAAAAAAAGGGAGTAAATTAGGAATGGAAATACAGGTTTTGAATTTACAGAGTCTAGGGAATAGTGAGGCACCTGCTATACAAGCTTTAGTAAGGGGTTGTCATGGACAGATAAGATAGTTATTACAGACGATTATTAACTCTGGTCTGTGACTCTCAGGTCACAAGACAGAAACAGAAGCTCATAACACTGCAAGAAAAAAAGATATCATGACAAGCTGTGGGGGAGGTGGTCATTGTTGGTAATGGAATCCAAACATGGTTAAATATAAAACATGCAAGAAGTGCGTCATGGGTTATACAGGTCGGTGAAGCTGTGCGTGTGGTCTCCCTGTACGAAGACGGTGCTCTGGTATATGCGACTTGACCTCACAAGAACGCTGCCATACTCATGCGAGGCCTTGGATGCCCTGGCAGAGGTCTCAGGATTATACGTCAATAAACACAAAACATTGTTATGCCCACTGGTGGGGTTGGCGGGTACAAGTCTAGGGAGGAAACAATAGGGATTAATGTACCTAGGAATATAGGTGACCCTCAGATGAATCACATTACGCACACAGCCTGGGCAAAATCTTGCAGTAGCTTAGAAGCTCCATACACTGATGGATATCTCCGCAAATCTCTGTCATAGGCAGACTGGCGCTGGCAAAAATGGTCCTGCTGCCACACTGTTTATATATGCTATAAAACTCCATGAACCCAGTTAAGCAGCCAGTCTTTTGAGAGATTGATAGCTTACTGGTCCTCCTAGAGTGTTTGGGAAAGACACGTACAGTGCACCTTACAGTGCTGAAGTTGGACAGAGAGAAGGAGGAGCTGGGGTTGCATGGCCTGGAACTGTACTATATTGATGCACAATTGCAGCACGTAGCGAAATGGTGTGAAGAGTTCAAACTTCAAAGCAGACTCATGTGGGGGAATAACACAGGAAGATGCTTTGCTCATCAAGTGTCTTTGCCAAGACACTTGATGAGAGGAGCGCACCAGCTCCCGGATACCACTAGGATAGTCTGCCAGGTGGCCTCAGTCTGGGAGATGGCGGTTAAGAGACTGCTGAAACATTAGCCTTCAGCAGGCCCCTTCTGATTGGTTGCAGCCATTCCGACATACATGAGAGACTATGGTGGTCATTATGAACATGGCGGTAAACACTAAAGAGCCGGCGGTAACTACCGCCAACAGGCTGGCGGTCGGGACCGCCAATAATGAAGCATATGAAAAACAAGTAGCTGTCCATCCACACACCGCCATCTTTGTAGTCCCGACGAGGACGGAGGAGGCCGCCCACAGGCCGGGGGAAAGGACCTGGATGACCACCAAATAATGAAACACCTGACCGCCATCAGTTCTGGGCCGGGAACCACCGGCACGCAAAGTGTGGCGGAAACCAACAATATAAAAGGAAACACTCATCGGAGGCACACAGAAAACGCTGACGCAGACACGGAGAGAGAGTTGGAAATAATCCCAGTGCTGCTCTTTGCCATAATCCTCCAGGACCGTGACCTACGACGAAGATGACGACAGTAAGTACTACAGCCTAGTACACATGTGAAGAAAGGGCACAGTTACACAGCCACCCCACCCATCCTGCAATGCACTCCAACACCAACCACCATCCCAAGCCATACATACCATAACAAAATGTACTTACCAGACACAAGCCAACAAAGACCTGCCCCAAAGTACATAGATGTGCACACAACACCCCCACAGTGAAATGCTGAACAACGTAACTACATCGTGCCAATAGCACTACTGGGCACTGAAATTTATTGAAATGTAAGAACCGTAATGTCCAAATAAGGGCATTGGCCAGTCCATTCTTAAATCCCTGAAGGGCCAGTATAGCCAAACTTGACTCCCACATGTGCAAAGGGTACTCCACTTGAAAGGGGCATCAATGGGGCAGCCAGGCACCTCATGGGACAGGGGCAGGGGGTGGCGAGGGTGGGGACTTACGTCTGGAAGGGGGGACTTGGGTTTAGGTTTGGGAGGTGGAGGGGGTTTGGGCTTGCCCTTGGAAGGAGAGGGAGTGGGCTTGGACCGAGTGGTGGCAGAGGGACCTAGGGCAACACGTGGCCTCTTCCTCCCTGGAGTAGGGGCTCAGGAATGGGAAGGGCGGACTGGGGCAGGCTTGGACGAGGAAGGAGCGGACTGGACAAGGACATGGGCACATTTAGGGACAAGATGGGGTGGGCCAGTGGGTTCGAACAGGTCAATACCGGAAAGGAAACGCTTCTTAGGGGCAGTTGGAGGGGATTTGGAGGCAGGTCTGGGAGTGGAGGTTGAAGGAGTGCTCGTATCAGGTGTAGGTGTGCCGGATGTGGATGCAGGTGCCTGTAAAGTATGCTTATGTGTGGTGGATGTCTGCGAATATCTGAGTGTTTTGGGAGGACGGGGGTGGACACAGTGGGAGAAGACAGGCTGCCAGTGTACATGAATGCTGTCTGGATGTCTGCAGGTCTGGTGAGTGTGCTGCAAGTGTCTGTCAATGTAGTCGTGGTGAGTGCAGGTGTGGTGACTGGGGTGAATGTCTTGATGTCATATGTTGTGGTGACTGCACGAATGGGGCAGCGGCAGTGATTGAGGATGCAGTGCTTGTGGGTGTACATGGTGAGGTGACAGACAGGCGGGGGAGGTCGACACACTGGGGGAAGTGGATGTTGTTGTGTGTGCTTTTGAATGTTGGGTGTGTGCATGCCTGTGGTGGGAAGTGTGGTGCTTGTGTTTTTCAGTGTGCTGATCTGTGTGCATGGCTGTTTTAATGTGTATTTGGGATGGGTCCTGGAAGGGGTAGAGGTGGTATGAGGGGGGATGGAAAGACCAGGGACACTGGCTGCCATCAAAGAGGAGGCCAGAGCCTGAAAAGATCTCTGTAGGCCAGACATGGCACCGTGACTGCCCTCCAGGTATGCATTGCATTGTTGCATCTGGGATGCTAGCCCCTGGATGGCATTCACAATGGTTGTCTGCCCTACAGAGATGGTTCTCAGGAGGTCAAGAGCCTCCTCCGGGAGGGCAGCAGGGCTGACTGGGGTAGGGGATGAGGTGCCTGGTGAGAAGGAGATGCCCACCCTCCAGGCTGAGCGGGCACGGGCAACTGGGTGGGGAACAGCTGGGAGGGCGGTGATGGTATGGGGTGGCGGAAGACAGCAAAGAATGGGTGGGCCCAGTAGGGTCCGCCACCACCAGGGAACTGCCATCATAGGAGGTATCAGAGTCACTACCTCCAGTGGTAGTTGCCTCCCCCGTGGTACTCCCCTCACCCTCCAACCCACTGGTCCCCTTGGCGTTGCTTGACTCTGCCTCCCCAGAACCGTAGGCTGCTGCATCCCCACTTGCCGGTGCCTCAGCTCCTTTGCCAGATGATGCTAATGTACACAAAGGGCACAAGAGCATAGGGGTGGGGAAACATAACAAGGGTTGACTTTGTCAAATCCTGAATATATGTACATTTTCAGTCACACACACTCCCATCCAGGTCACGCACACACACTCAGCACAGACAACATACGTAATGACTGTGCCCCTGACTAGTGGGCATGACCACAGAATACACCACATGACCCTCATGAAACACGAACCTGATACACTGTGTGGAGTACACCCTTGAGAGACCATGCCCAGCCAATGATCTTTCAAGTCCATAAGGCCACAATGAATACCAGATGACAGAAAGCTGACCCCTCATAGGCCTATAGAGACTGCCCAAACTATCCCTTACACCATCCCAAGGACTTGGAGGGGGCAGGACTGCAGAAACACACCAGTCCAAGTGCCTGGCACTACAATGCATACATACCACAGCACCAACATCCATCCATCAAAGCGGTATCACAACAGTGTGGCTACTCACCCCCTTGTGGCTGCTGTGCTGCCTTCAAGTGCCCATCCAAATCAGGATAGGCCACTGCCAGAATGCGGGACATTAGGGGGGTCAGGGTCCGACAGGCACCCCTTCCTCGTTGGGAGGCCTACCCCAGCTGGGCTTCTCCGGTCTTCCTGGCCCAGCGCCTCAGGTCCTCCCACCGCTTCCTGCAGTGGGTGCTCCACCAGTTCTAGACCCCCAGTGTCCGCACCTCCTTGGCGATGGCTTGCCACAGGCCTTTTTTTTGATGGGCGCTGACCTGCATGGGACACACAGAGCAAAGAAACAGACGTCAGTATCTGTGCACCGAATACAAATACCATGTCGCTCCACATGGAACAGCCATTGTTGACAGGCATGTTTTCTACTCACAGGCAGAACATGCCAGACAATCTACGGCTGGGCAGTCACAGATTGGACACACATGCTACAGGCATCCGCCACAATCACACACATCTAAGCATGACAGATGCCAACTCACCTGCCCCTCTGGTCGCCCATACAACTTTGCATACAGGGGTAGGACCCCGTCCAGCAGCTTCTCAAGTTTCTCTGCGGTGAATGCCGGGGCCCGTTCCTCTCCTCGCCATCTCAGGGACCAGAGTCAGGACCCAGCAGCACACACAGTGGAGTACTACCCTTCACAGGAATCAGGAGTCAAGTGTCAAGGGACTAACAAAATTGCATAGGTACCGTGGTGGTGTGCTCTGTCACCGCTGCCGGCGATCATGATTGGCCCAGGTTCCCCATTGACAACCATGTAATCCAATGATCAAGTGCACAGCGGTGAACACCGCCTTCAGCCATGACGACTTACGCCAGCGGAATGGAGTCACTTCCACTCTATCCTACTTGGATGGCAGGAGGCTGCCAGTTTGCTACCACCAAGTCACCATAGCTTGGCCAGGGGCCTCATCCAGGGCCCTAGTCTCTCTCCCCTTCGTCGCTTGCTGACATCATTCTTACTCCTCACATGTACCCATCTTTGGAAGTGTGTCCACACTGTGATGCCATAATGACAGAGTAAACTCAGCACACATTTGCCTGATGGTGTACCTCATACTTTCCGTTTGTGTGTGTTACCTATGTGTCACATTTTGGAAAATACAGTGACATAATGGGATGCAAGTGTAAGTTGACCCTCAGAATGTGTTTTTCCCTCCCCCATAGATACAGACCCACGTGGCGAGGGAGGGCCCCATCTATATACAGACACCTGGTAGATCTGGAAACTATAGAGGAACGTCACATCGTTATCACCTGCAGATTCAATAGAGCTACAATCCATGACCACTGTGCATTAATGGATCCTGTTCTGAAACCGGCAAATCGAAATCAGTATGCCCTCCCTACAACTGTGCAAGTGCTATTTGTGTTCCATTTGTTAGCTACGGGCTAATTTCAGGTGACAGTGGGCATGGGTGCTGGGATCTCACAGCCAATGTTCATCCTATACAAACTCCTGGATGCCTTCGTACAACACTTGCAAACATATGTCCAGTTTCCCCAAAGGGCTTAACTTCCCGCCATCAAATCTGGATTTTATCCCTTTGCTAATATCCCCCAGGTGATAGGTGCCATTGACTCACATAGCTCTCATACCCCCAAGAGTGAATGAACAGGTGTATAGGAGTCGTAAGAACTATCACTCTATGAATGTACAATTGGTTTGTACTGCTGATCAGTACATATCACATGTCAACCCAGGTTCGCAGGCTCTGTCTATGATTCATTTGTCCTGAGAAACAGCAGTGTGACACACATGATGGAACAACTACAAGGGGACAGAGGATGGCTCATAGGTGAGTGTATGACACTGGATCAGTACACAGCTGACAGCCAGGCTGAATAAAAGTAAAGGCAGTTTGTTAAAGTCCTCTTTTGCCTACTTTTGCAGGTGATTCTGGCTACCCCAACTTGCAATTGCTCCTGACACCTGTGAGCAATCTCAGGACAGAGGCAGAGAGGAATTATAATAAGGCCCATGGACGTACTAGGAGGGTGATTGAGCGCACTATAGGTCTCCTGAAGGCTAGATTTTGTTGCCTCCATCTCTCTGGGGGATCCCTGTGCTATGTCCCTGACAAGGTGTGTAAGATAATGGTGGCCTGCTGCATGCTGCACAACTTGGCTGTGAGGAAAGCTATCCCCCTTCTAGAAGAGGAGGGTGGTGTACAACCAGCCCTGCAACCTCAGAGAGGGGATGAGAGTGATGGTGAGGAAGAAGAGGGGAAAGATCTCAACTCCAGGACCCAGCTAATCCGCCTATACTTCCAGTGACTCTAAGGTACTGTTCAATGATGCTGATATATTCACTGCATAGTTTCAGTCTGACTCATGTAATAAGTAATGTGGTGTCTTGTCAGTGACAATGCATACTGATGACTGAAGTGTCATGTGCCAGGAAACCCAATATTGTGTACAATGTGACATACTTCAGACGCCACAGTCCATTGGACCTCCTCCTGAAATAAAGGTGTGATTCTGATATTAACAGTCTAATGCATACACTCACAATTCATATCTCATTTTGAAGAGGGACATACGAGTACTGGGTTTTGGTCCATGTGGCCATTGGAAGATGGTGTGATGGTAGTGGCATGACAACAAGGTAGTTCAGTGGCACACGAGGGAGACAGCTCAGGGCAGAGTCACTTCCTGGCGCTGGGCTTCGTCTTGGCTGGCGTTTCAGTGTCATATCTGGCTTGCAGGTGGGTGGAGGTCTCAGACTGGCTGTGGTACCGGTGCTGCAGCACCCCTGCAATGAGGGCCATGGTGACGTTGAGCTGTTTCCATTGTTCCTTCGCCTCCTTGTGGTGTTCTATCTGCAGCCTCTAATTCTGCTCCAAGGTGGCCAGGATCTGGTCCATCCTGTCCTGGTTATTGACTGGTATGCTCCCAGGACCTCAGATATCATCTCCTGGGCCATACCCCTGGGCCACTGATGCCCTCCCAATGGCCCTAGCCCCCGTGCCTGTGTCCTCTGCACAGGTCTGGCAGTCCCACTTGCACTGGGCCCTTCATCATCCTGCCTGTTGGTGGGTGGAGACTCTGGCCTCTGTACATGTGGGCTGCCAGTCCATGGCCGGTAGACACTGGTGGGGGCTTGTTTGGCCAGGGCTGATGATGGTGGCTGGGTGGTATGAGTGTCAGTGGTATCCTGGGTGAGGCTGCTGGAGGGTGACAGTCCAGGACCGTGTGATGGGCCAGGGAGTTCCTCTATTTCCAGACATCTCCCTGCACTCTCCTGAGTGGGGCCTCTGTGTTCAAGTGGGGGGCTGGCACTCCTTGACGTCTTTGTTCGGGTGGCATAGGTGGTAGTTCTTCTGTGTGGGGGACTAGACAGGTGGGTATAGGGTACCTTATCAACAATTGCTGCACTGCTCTGCACTATTTGATGGTCATATTCCCTGTCGTGGCATGCAATGTCCCTTTGTGTACATTTAGTTGCATTTTGTGTGGGGGTGGAGGTGCATTGTGGGTGCTGTATTGCCACTGGGAATCCATGCAGGGATAGGTGACTTTGCCCAGGGGGCTGGATGGAGGTCTGTTTGTGGGATTGTGGGCATGCAGGGAAGTTGGATGTGGGTGTTGTGGACTGGGTAGGGGATGGGGTCTTGGTGGTAGTGAGAGGGGTGGGGTGATACATGCATTTTAGATGTGGTGACTGTTACGGTACTGTAGTTGACTTACCCGAGTCCAGTCCTCCAGTGAGTCTGATGAGGCCCTCTGGGTGCAGGATAGCCAGGACCTTCTCCTCCCAGTCGGTGTATTCGCGATGTGTCGGTGGGGGATCACCACCAGTCTTCTGTACAGCGATGTTGTGCCGAGATGCCATTGACCGAACCGTCCCGCGCAGGTCATTCCATCTCTTCTGAATGTCGTCCCTTGTGCGTCGATGGTTTCCCACTGCATTGACCTTGTTGACTATCCGCTGCCATAGCTCCATCTTCCTGCCCACGGGTGTCTGCTGCAGCTGTGCCCCGAATAGTTGTGGCTCGACCCTGAGTATTTCATCCACCATGATCCTTAGCTCCCTGTCTATGAAGCGGGGTTGCTTAGGGGGTGCCATGGTGTGTGTTGTGGGTGGTGTCTCGTGGGTGTATTGGTGAGGGTGCTGTTGTGTGTGGGGCTTGTAATGGTGTTTGGGATATGTATGTGTTTTGGTGGTATATTTGTGTGTGTGTCACTTGTGTGATGTTGGGTTCAGTGTATGCTTGTGGTGTTGTCAATTTCTGTTGTGCTATTGGCGATGCAAAGGATTGTGGGGTATGTATTGGTTGTTTTATAGTGTTGTGGATGTGTGTCAGGTGTGTGGGTTTCAAAGTTGCCAATGTGTGCATTTGTTGGTGGTGGATCCTGTTAACGCGCCCCTTTATGACCAATTTACTCACTTTGGGACTCATTTAGGCCAATGAATCTTTTGACCCTGATTGAAGACACCTTAGGACGAGATAGCTAATCAACATGTCAATTAATACGTCAATAATGTCATCAATATTTATTACAACAATGCATTTCACCTTAGTCAATGACATTTAACAAAACTCAGGACACCACCATGACCTTTCAGTCATGAATAACCACACCAGTTTAGTATGATTTTGTGATATTTATTCCCTATTGATTACAATTCTACTAGTAAGTTTATTAGTCTCAAAACCAAGAAACTCATTAGCATAGTCGCAATATGGCAACTCTGATAAGATTTCATCAAAGCAAGAATCACGAACATCAAAATATAGCAAGGCGTGAACATAGGTTATCCTTAGCAGAGTATCATTAGCACATTTTTCAACAAAGCATAGATTCAGTCATTTGTCTATTTGCATCAGTTTAGTGAACCCCTTAACTAACCTCGAATTAGCATTGGCATGTTTGGCTTCATGCAAAACAATTTAGTAACACCAATTTAGAAAACATCTAGCTATGGTCTCTGTCAAAAGAAGCAGTTGGTACCTAGAAAGGAAAAGCAAACAGACAATTACAATTTCATTGTCATATAGTTACCCTCCAAGTTTGGGTCAGCACTCAGGTACGGTCTTCGTCTTCAGTACATCAGTTGATTCGCCATCATTCAGGAACTCAGCTCAGGTAAAAGGGGCACTTCCCTCATAAGGAGGTAAAGTGTAAATGGGCAATCTAAGGACAAGGATGGTTCTAATCTAAAATTATCAAATCACTAGTCAAAGTGACAAAGTGTCTGGGTCATAGCAAATCGCATCAGCATCTCCCCTAGTCTCTCATCTCTGGTCTCTCTAGTTCTGATTTACTTCCTGGTGTCAAGGGTTTTTATCCCCTTTTCGTTGTACATTCCCCTAAAATCTGGTTGTACAAGGGATTGCACCCCACTATCTTTAACCAATTAACTTCAAATTAGCTCATCGAATTTGTCACCCCATAACAGTTCTCACGTATTTTAATGGTCCTTATGATTGACGTCTTTAGAAGTAGAATGTCCGGTATGATTTCATCTTCTTGTGATTCTTTGCACATCTTCAGTCAGTGGCTCCATTGTCTGTACCGGTTTAGGCGACCTTGTACCTACGAATATTCTACAGTGTTGCATTCAGCTAAAATGTTTCTACAAGCAAAATGAATTTAATGAGAACGGAACGGATCTACTACAGTTACATTCCGCTTCTAGTTTGAAGAAAAACAAGAGTTCATGTCCTTTAGCAAGTCAGCACACTGCACATTAGAAAAACTCATTTAATATGAGTGTCAGGCAGCTAGGCCTCAACTCATGCTAACTAAGGCCTAATGATTTATTTGCAAAACTTTAGCAACTTAACCATTAATAATTAGTATAAAACCATATTTTATCGTAATAATTGATCAACATTAGTCATTTTCATTAGTCCCCGTATACATTGACGGCCACTCTCCGTGGGCACATTTCAAGCGCACGTTTTAGCAAAACATATTAATACATTTTCTATGCGTCATTATTCTACATTGGTTCATAAACATTTCATGTTAATATTGATTATATAAGCTACGCTCTCTCCGTCCCATTGCTGGCCGTGGCGGTGCATACGGCCAATGGTCATTCGGTATTCACTAACGGCCACACTGATCTGTGCATCATAATTTGGTGGGCAGAGGATTTGGCTGCATGGCAGTGGCGGGGTGGGGTGTACTGGCTTTACGGCGTCGTAGGCCCTGGCGGTGGGTGGAGGTTGAAGGATTTTTGGAGGTTTTACTTTTTTGGCATCATTATTCGGTGGTGTGCAGTCTACCGCCACTGGCGGTCTTCTGGTCACCGTCGCCACGGCGGTCGGCAGTGTTTACCACCAAGTTCATAATGAGGGCCTATGTCACTAGAGGGTGAAGGGACAGAGGATGCCTAATGCTAGGTGACTTATAATCTGGACCAAAGTTTAAAACCTACTGGGAGGCCTGCAAGGCCTTCAGGATTGAAGCTAGTCAGTTTCTACAGTTTGCTAATTTAGCTAGGGAGCTATGGACTGGCTTTCCAGATATATCTACCCCCTCCGCAACCACTGAAATCCCACTAGAGCGGTGGTCTTGAAACTGGGGGACTGGCCCCCCCTCAGGGGTCCTCAAGTGATCCCAGGAGGGGCACCAGTCTCTGACCAAAAGAAGCATTATTCAGATAACAGTACTTTGTTTTAAGCAGAAAACAATTTGTTGCATTTTTAAAAAGGTAACAGAACTTAACTGCAATGTTTAAATATGTCTAGACATGTTTAAACATTGCAAACTTAAAAGAAGAATTGTGAAAAATTCTGAAGGGGGCAGATGGCTTCATTTTTCTCACTGGGTAGCGCGGCATTAAAAAGTGATCTGCCGCCGGTTGTGGTCCTGCGGACGTGTGGGACGGTTGCGAGGGCAGCGGAGGGGAGATGTTGGGTCGGGGTGTAGAAGGAGAGCCGTCTTGTGAGGTATTCTGGTCTAGTGTTGTGCAGTGCTTTGTGAGCGTGGGTGAGGAGCTTGAAGGTGATTCTCTTGTTGACTGGGAGCTAGTGCAGGTCTCTCAGATGGCCTGTGAGGTGGCAGTGGTGGGGGATGTCCAGGCGTGCAGAGGCGTTCTGGATGCGTTGCAGCATCTTCTGGAGTTTGGCCGTGGTTCCTGCATAAAGGACAGGGTAATTTGTTCCTGCTCAGTGAATTCATGGGTCCCCTTCATGATGGTGTTGGAGAACTAGTTCACACCAGTAATTAAGAGGGCAGTATGTAGCCTATGGACACCCAGTTCTTTATGTGCACTACCTAATGGTAGGGATTAGCCCGCTAAAAGTTGCAAGGGATTGGGACACACTTTCCCTGTGTTATTTTAGGGAAAAATAAAGCAATTTTCTGTTTAATTTGGCTGCCTGGGTTGTGTCCCTTAAATAAAACCATAGCACAGTACACCGTGTCCTACTCGAACAAGTTTCAGACTCCAGAGGGGGGGGGGGGGGTTGGGAGTGGCTCATGTCAGTAAATCAAGGTGGTGTGGAAGGCAGTGACAGCTCCCGCTGTTAAATTTGATCGTCAGGCGCGTTATTTGGCAAGAGACTACAGCTCCGGCGTCAGAGACACCGCAGCCGGACGCCCTTCACCAACAACAAACTGGTGAAACTGATGAAACTGATGCGCCTGCCTCTGGGAGGTAGGCCGCACTGAGCGTGGAGTTCAAAGACCGTTGCGGCTCTCCAGCAGTGGGAAGACCGCAGCTCGCTGAGCCCACAATATTGACAGCGGCCGTGGAGGAGTGGAATACGTTCCCACGGCCGCGTTGGAAAATGAAAAGAGTTAGAGCAACAGCATAATCAGGCACAATACAAGTAAGTGTATTCAGAATTAAGCAAATGAAGTACAATGAGAGCACTTATCTAGGGCTGCTGGAGCAGCAAAGAAAGAGGTAGAAGGAATGTTGACAGAGGATCTTGAAGGGCGTTCCTATCGGGGATTGGCTGACATATAGAACTCTTGAGGTAATTCCCTTGGCTTTATGGGGAATGTAGTTTGTTACTGAAAAGTGTTACATTTGTTTTAAAAGGCTGCTGTTTCATAAAGCGAAGAGAGAGAATGCCTAATCCTTGCCTCCGGTCCTGGCATAGAATCTGATCTTCGAGTGCAGTTGTGTAATGTTTGCTCAGTACTGAACGAAATGTATACAAATGTATGGGGGAGCGCATGGATGTTTACTGATGCTATCTCATTGGATGACTGAAAAAAAAAATAAAGATATTAAAAAAAGATAAAACGTGCAAAGAAAAAAACAAGCTGGAAACAAATGGAATGGGTGTGTGAAAAGACAGAACGAATAATGCAAAGAGGAAGGGACAGGTGGAAAGGAGAAAAACATTTATAGAAACGGGGCAATGAGAATTAGTCTCACATGTTTCACTCACTCGTGTACTGAGATATTGTTTCAAATCGTGGGGTATTTTTTATTTTTTTGGCTACTCCCTTGCCTGTGATCGACAAACCTTGAAGGTTCAGAGTCCATTAACACGGAGTCTCTTTTCACAATGGAGAAATCAAGGCTAGTACCTGAGCAGAGAAGAGACAGAGGAAGCCCAAGTAATCTGGAAGGACTGAATACACATATTTACATTGGCAAATAAGTGACAGTTGAAATGTATGGGGGGCCCTTAGTAATGGTTCAATGTTGCCTACATTTCAGCTAAGACCAGGAAGACATCCACGACAGGCCGGCTGTCAGGTGCTGACAATACAGAGACCCAATTACATTTTCAGTGCACCACTATAAATAAGGTAAACAAGATGTCGAAAAAACAAATTGCGGTAAGAGGGACGCTGACGGCAAGTGTTGTGAAGATTTGGTGATAGTGGCAACTAAACTGAGCGCAGAAGCAATAATACATGATAGAGGAATTATACTGCAAATAATAAAATATGCACATTAAGGTGGAGTAGATTTTAATTATCTAATTAGTTTAGGAACAAAATCATACCAGCTGTGTGCACAAAGTTTAAATGAAACAAGGTCTTCATTTCTATTGTTTCAAGGTGTAGCTACGCTGGTACAGTCAGTCACTGCAGAACACTGCCATCTCGTGGCTGGATTACAATTAAAGCACAATAGTGGAAAACAGCTTCATGGAAAGCCTGGCGGCAGAGCTATCTTTTATGATGTGTGGACCTTCTATTTCGTTACAAAGAGTCGGGAAGGTTTGTTTTATAAATTATTTGGAAGCTCTGGACGGTTAGACTTCACATTTTGATGGGAAAGAATAGTGCGAATGACTGCTAATGGGGATGGCCGGTGAAACACATTTTGATTTTTAGAAAAGGGTTTAGAGGAATGGAGAAGTGATAACAGATGTGTTTGAAGCGGCATTTCAGCATCTAGAGATGCATTATGAAAAAAGTGTGACCTTGATTAACGGTGAGCGAAACCTCTACACACCCCTGCAAAGAACAGGGAAGACAATCAATTTGATCTATGTGCTACAGTGCAAGCTCTCTCTTGTTTCATGATTGAAGCAGCCTGTTACCCCCACATGCCAGTGCCAACACTTCTCACTTAGGCTGGACTACAATTCCCTACCCTACCAAACAACTGCCCGAAGAATCTAACTAAACACAGACACAACTATTTCACATCTCCTTCTCTCTGTGCTTAAATCTAGCCTCGAATCCATCACAATCTATCTGGAGCAACCCTTCAGACCTCACACACCACAACAAAACTCTTCTCTCAGAGGCCACCATCTAAACGCACACTCCATTAAACATGCCCAACAAGCGGAATAGACTCAGGTAAGGTGGTAAGTACACACAAATATGACTGTGCTTTTCACATTAGTCTGCTTTATCTCTTGCTCAATATCAGCATCAAGTTTGCCATGACATGTTTGGCCTCGGCCACACGAAAAGCAGCTGGACTCTTTCCACAAAGGCCCTTCCATTAACCCAGTTCCAACAATCTGTGCACTACAAAGTAGCCTTTTACGAGCAGCCTTATGCCTTTCAGGTCTCATCAAATGTATATGGAGCGAGACAATGCTAAATTATAGTACATTACAATACAGTGGAGTTCTTCCTCCTTTCTGGGCTGCCCATTCTGCTAATGATCATCAGCACAGCGCATACAATCAATAAATAGCCTCACTGTAATTAGTCCTGCCTTCCTGACATCTTAACTGCAAATTAATGGTCCCTGAAAACTTCTCTAGACTTGCCCATCTACACCAACTCAAACTTTTGCTTCTGTTTTGGACACACCTCCTACCACCATGTTCAGCTCACCTCAGGGATACCCCCATACATTTTAAGACACACAAAAGCCATGAAAACGCCAATAATTAATTATAGATGTCGTTTTGGACTTACCCACTTTTCATTATCTAGTTTCCTTTTGTTTACAAGCAAATATTGACTTATATCAGACGTGTATTAATTATGTTAAATAATGAGTAACTCCGCATAGCAACCATAGTACCAAGGTGTTACATAATGCTTTCCTATGACTGTTCAGAGCAAATACCTAACAATGAACAGCTGTACCTACTGAGAATATTACAAACAAGTAAGAGATTCATAACTACATTTCTAACATGATGCTGCTGGCAGAGGATCTTTGTAAGGTCGTAGAACTCCAAGGTGACGTGCAATATCGTTGGTGGAGACATGTTAAGTATTTCTTTCTTTCAGGTAGATGGATGGAAATTAAAAAGTGAAGAGCCAGATATACTATTGGCCTCGTCACACTCTCCCTGTTTTTAGGCCTTGCCTACACAGCGCGTGCTCTGTGGTGCAAGATATATTATTTACAATTCAGTGGGCTCACAACCTGCCCACAGCCTACCATTAGCTGTTTTCGTTGTCACTCTCATTTGCAATCTTTCGATTGCTTTGCTCCCGGAAGCTTCTCCTCCTTTCTTGTGTTAGTTCCTCCCTGGAGCCAAGACAAAGTAAATGTGTTCTTCCTTGTCGTCTTGCAACGTGCTATTTTTTATTTTATAAGTGTTTCAGTATTATTCCTGGACATGCAATGTGCTTTCCTTCTTTTAACACAGGTATACGGGTTCTTATTTATGTTGCTTTCACCCTATCTTCCATCTCTATTGATGCTTTAGTTACTTACATCCACAACTGCCACTCCACTCTGTGCCATTCCACTCTACTATACACCTCTCCAGTCTATCTACTGCACTGTACTCCACTCCACACCATTCCACTCTGGCACTCCACTCTACTCTATGCCATTCTGCACAACTCTACTGTATGACACTCTACTGTACGCCACTCCACCTTACGCCACTCTACTCTACACCATATTACTTCATGCCACTCCATACCACTACGCCTCTCCACTCTATGCCACAAAGTGACACTCTATGGCACTCTACACTACTCCACTCTGTGCTACTCTACTCTATGCCATTCTACTGTACGCCATGCCAATCTATCCTATGCCACTCCACTCAACACCACGCTACACCACTTTATTCTACCCCACTCAACTCTATGTGACTCTACTCTATGCCACTTCATTCCCCTCTGTGCCACTCTACTGTTCACCACTAAGCATCACAACACTCCACGTCACTCCACTCGACACAATGATACTGTATGGCACTTTAAGCTATTGCACTCTATGACACTCTAATCTAAACTACTCCACACTAATCTGCGCCACTCCACACCACTCTACTCCATGCCATCTTATGCACTCTGTGCCACTCTACATCACTCTGCACCAATCTACTCTACTACATGCCACTCTACTCCACTCCACCCCATGCTACTCTATGCCTCTCCGTTCTACTTTACACTACTCCACTCTACTCCTCACTACGCTACTCTGCGCCACTTGACTCTGTACCATTCCACTCTATGCCAGTCCACTCCACACTCTACCCTATGCCACTCCACTCAACACCACACTACACCACTCTATTCTACCCCACTCAACTCTATGCCACTCTACTCTATGCCACTTCATTCCACTCTGTGCCACTCTACTGTTCATGACTCAGCATAACAACACTCCACGTCACTCCACTCGACACAATGAGACTTTATGGCACTTTAAGCTATTTCACTCTATGACACTCTACTCTAAACCATTCCACACTAATCTGCCCCACTCAACACCACTCTACTCCATGCCATCTTATGCACTCTGTGCCACTCTACATCACTCTGCACCAATCTACTCTACTACATGCCACTCTACTCCACTCCACCCCATGCTACTCTATGCCTCTCCGTTCTACTTTACACTACTCCACTCTACTCCTCACTACGCTACTCTGCGCCACTTGACTCTGTACCATTCCACTCTATGCCAGTCCACTCCACACTCTACCCTATGCCACTCCACTCAACACCACACTACACCACTCTATTCTACCCCACTCAACTCTATGCCACTCTACTCTATGCCACTTCATTCCACTCTGTGCCACTCTATTGTTCATGACTCAGCATAACAACACTCCACGTCACTCCACTCGACACAATGAGACTTTATGGCACTTTAAGCTATTTCACTCTATGACACTCTACTCTAAACCATTCCACACTAATCTGCCCCACTCAACACCACTCTACTCCATGCCATCTTATGCACTATGTGCCACTCTACATCACTCTGCACCAATCTACTCTACTACATGCCACTCTAGTCCTTGCAAATCTACTCCACTCCACCCCATGTTACTCTAAGCCCTTTCCGTTCTACTTTACACCACTCCACTCTACAACACTCCTCTCTACGCTACTCTACCCCACTCCACGCCACTCAATTCTGCACCATTCCACTCTATGCCAGTGCACTCCACACACTGCCAATCTACTGCATTCCACTCTATGCTACAACACTCTACATCACTCCATGCCACTCAATGCGACGCCACTCTACCTTACACCACACCACTCTACTCCACCCCACTCTAAGCAATCCCAATCTATGCCACTCTATTCTATGCCACTCTACGCCACTCAACTTTATCCCACTGTATAATATTCCATGCAACTCTATGCCACTAAACTCCACTTCAAGCTACTCTATGCGACTCCACTCTACTCTACTCCACTCTACTCTACACAGTTCTGCTCTCCGCCTTCTCCGCTTCTCTCCAACCCATTCCACACAATGCCACTGTACACCACTCTATACCATGCACTCTAAGCCACTCTACACCACACTATTCTATGCCATTGTACTCTACACCATTTCACTCTGCCATTCCACTCTACTCTACGCCATTCCACTCTACACTATGCTACTCCACACCACTCTATGCAACTCTACACCACTCTATTAAACTCTACACCACGCTACACTACTCCACTCTAGGTCACTCTACTCTGTACCAGTCTAATCTGTGGTACTCTGCTCTATGCCTCTCTCTGCAATTTATGCCACTCCACACAATGCTATTCTGCTCCACTTCAACCTGTCTACGCCTCTCCATTCCACTGTGTCACTCTACACTATCCTATTCTATGCTATTCTACTCTACAGCACTCCACTCTACATCACTCCACAGCACTCCAGTCTATGCCACTCTACACCACCCTACTGTATGCCACTTAGATCTACGTCACTCCACTCTACTCTATGCTTCTTTACCCTATGCTACGCCACTCCATTCTCAGTCACTCCAATTTGTTAGACTGTAAGCCACTGCACTCAACTCTAGGTTACTCTATGCCACTCCACATCACTCTACACCACCCCACTCTACACCACTCTACTCTGCTCTCCTCTATGCTACTCTCCTCAATGCCACACCACTAACCTTTAGAAAATTTAGCCATTCTGAACAGCAGCCAGGCTGCTTTATTCCATGGCTAAAAGACATTGGCAACATCAATAGCTCTCACGTATGCAAAACTTACTGGCTTTGCTAATTCTTGGATCCTTCAAATGGGTTTAAATGGATGCAAATGTAGAGAAGGAGGCCTTCAAGCAACAGCCTCCACCTTTTCATTCACATTAGCAAAGCGGCTGTATTGCGACCTCATCCACTTGCCTTCTCTCAAATGGTCATTATACCTTAAAAGAAGGGGGTTCATTGTGAAACAGACTTTAGAGGCAATGTCTGGCGATCCACAGGAATGCTGCATGATCCCTTCAACTCCTAAATTGTCCACTCGTACAGTGGAATCTGTCTCTCAGAAAGAGCTTCCAATTTGTGCAAATGTTTGACGACTGACAAAGGAAACTAGTAAACCTTTAATACATTGAGACCCCATAAGCAGGCACAAACCATTTACACATGCACATTTTAAAGTAAGGAGAAAGTCCCTATGCCCCCATGCATTTTTGCTATACAAATGGAATAGCAATTTTGGCACTGAATGGCAAAGACTATTGTGACTAGCATTGTCACTTTAAAATAGTGCATTTTCCCTTTTTAGCCTCACAAAGACTGACAATTGGCTCAGCTGAGGTTTGCGGAGGGGTCGTCCTGCGACCCACCTGGTTTCAATAACATGCAAATCTCCCTCTTCCTCATCATCGGCAGCAGAACTCCCATGTCCTCGGCCTCCTGGAAGAACTCTAGGAGCTTCTGTGTCAGTGGGGCTGAGAATGACTTGTGGGAAACCGTCGCCACCCAGCGCTTTGGAGCGCTGGAGCGCTTTCAAAGCTGTCCGAAGTTCCTCTAAGTCTATTGGGACCTCCAGCGCTTCTACTGCAAGAGGGGAAAGCTTGAGGATGTCCAACCCTTCCAGGAAAATAATGTATCTCTGGGTACTACAGTTGAGTCAGCTACATACACCTGCTGGAGGTGCTGCTTAAAAGCTTGTGCAATTTCCGCCCTTGAGGTGACTGTCTGGCCCTCGGGCATCAATAAATGCGTCACAGGTGTACGGGCAGTTTCTCTCCACAGTATCCAAGCCAGTAATTTGGCATATTTATCCCTTCCCAGTTTAATTGTTGTCTATAATGGCACAAGATGTTTTTTGTATTGCCAATCCCATATACCTATGATACCACAGCGGATTTATCTTTCCTGTCCCATGCCTCATGCTGAGTAGGGTCTGTCGCCTGGGTCCACGCGAGATCAGCTTCCTCCATAAGGAGTTCTGGTTGTAGTTGCCTATGTACCCTGTATGTTAGGCCAATACATGCATTGCTCATTACAGCCTTCAGGGCCTCCCACTCCGTGGCCCTGTGTGTCATAGTACCCCAGTTAGTGTCCATATATACTGATTGCGACCGATAAGGCTTCCTGCCCCTCTCAGTCCTTCAGTATGTCAGCCAGACTCCACCAGAACTTGGGTCCACGCATGCTGCCCCCATCTTACCTTACAACTAACTGGGGAATTGTCAGAGAGGAATGTGGCGAGGTGTGTAATTGTAATGTCTTCTAGTTGTGGGAACTTGGAAACTAAGATTCTGACAAGGCGACTATGGGTGTTTTGGGTACAGGAGTGACAAGTAAAAACTGATTGGGTAGGATGGTGCAGTTTCCTCACTCCCAGGAGCCCAAGGTTTTTTGCCATCCCTCGGGTGTGATCTGTGCAGGATGGGATCTAATATGCAATTGAAATCTCCCAGCCATAATGTCGGGTGGGTCCATATTCTGCACCTGCAAATCTTGCATTGCGTGAAAGCACCCCACGTCATCGGTGTTTGGGGTACAAGCGTTTAGTAGGGTTGAAGGTATGCTGTCCATCCTGCCCTGTAGCAAGACGAACCTTCCCCCCTGACGTCAGCTTCAGAATATGTGAGGGAAAACAGGACCCCCGGGGCCACCCAGAATAATGTGCCCCTAGCAAATGAAGAGCGGTAGAGCTGACCTCACCAATTTTTGGCCAAGCGCTGAGCACCTATTTCAGTAAGATGGGTTTCCTGTAAGCACGCTATATCAATCCTGTACCGATCCAGGAATGTAAGAACCCGGAAGCGTTCTACATATGTCCCCACGCCCCTAACATTCCAGGTTAATATCCGTAAATCTCCCCCAACCATTGCCCTTCAGTATCAAAGAGTAGATTCCCCCTCCTCTGATGTGTCCTGAAATCCATCATCTGATGTGAAAAAAAAAAATCAACCAATAAAACATACCCAACTCCAGGAACCTTCCCTTGGACAGACACAGACTAACCAACATCTAATAAGTGCCCACCTTATGCGTGCACCAGGACTCGCACCACCACCCAGCCTATCCAACGGGGACCTGCTAACTGCTTATACGAGCATAGCTCCCGGCCAACCGTATTCCAGCCATAAATCAATCATTCATTCGTACCCCAGACTTGTCACGCAGGCCGAGAGGGCATTCCATCTGCACTGTAAATGGATTGGTTGCCATAGAGGTTCCCGGCATGGGACGCTCACAGAGCACCAGCTTCCTTAAAGATATTTTGGGCCTTGGCACTAGTTGTTGTTGTTGTTATTATTATTACAAAAGACACAAAGAATGCAAGAAACTGCACCTGTTGGGGGGCGTGGCTTGGCCGACCAGCAAGATTGGCCGCCACACCGTGAGGCTCTGCTGGGGACCCGATCCGCTCGTTTAGCCTGGTGAGCGGCCACCCGGTTCCTGTGACAGATCTGGATCGGCACCGGAGGTTGTGGGGAAGCTGTGGATCTCTTTGGCGGGCCGCTTGGATGGCTAGAGGCACTTCGGCCTGCCCGGCATCCCGGGGTGGGCCTAGTTGTGGGCGCAATGCGCGCGGACCTCGGCTGCAGTGGTGGGCCCGGCGGCTGCCGGGCCGGATTAGTGAGTGCCCCTGAGGGCGGCCCCTTACTATTGTGCTCCTCTCGCTCCCGATATCAGGAGCTGAGGCCTGGTGGCGGCCTCGTCGGCAACCTGCACAGCGCCCTGTATTCTTCTCCCTGCGGGGCCCATTTGGCGGATTGTGTCGGACCGCGGGTGCCCGAGGGGGTTCAGGCCTCATATTGCGCTGAGTGCTGGCCCCTCTGCTTCAACTTACCTGTGAGTGGGCGTATTTTGGACGGCTTGTTGCTGCTCCGGGGCTATTGGAGCGCCGTAGTCCGGCGCCCTGGTTCTGACTGGGGCCTGGCAGTGGGCACTTGGCGGGACCTGTCCGGCGGCGGGACCCGGGCTGCTTGGCCCTGGGGTGGAGGCGGGTTTGCCACTCAGGACTGTTGAGATTGGCCATGTACAGCTGCGTTTGACCGTGCTGTGACGGGCGCAGAGTCGACCTTGGGGCCTACCGCCCTGCCTCTTCTCCATGCTGAGATGGGATGTCAGTGTAGTGCGGGAGTGAGTGCCTGCGTGGGTTTCTTATCCCTGGTGGGCCTCTCCCCCCCAGTGACTACTACTGGAGTAATACGGCGCATTCTGCTTGATGCTGGTTTGGTTGACGGAGCTGAGGATGCTGAAGGCTGACCATAAGCAGCCTAAGCTCACTTTTGAAGGGGGTAAAAGGAAGGGTGGCGCGGCTGGCTATCCGGTGGAGGATCTGCCGCCTGAGGAGGGGTATTCAGCTTCTTCTGTGAAGGCTAAGTTCTTAGACCTTAAACATAGCCTAGCTGGCATCAACGCTAAGCTTGACCATCTGACCGAGCAAATGGATCGTATAAAGGAGCGGGTGGATGACCATGACGCCCGTTTTGAGCAGCTGGAAGCACGCATGTCAGAGCTGGAGGATGGTCGCCGCGGAGACAGAGAACAATTGCTGCATATGGAACATGTACTGGAGGTGATCCGCAGCAAGAACGAGGACTTGGAGGCTCGGTCGTGACGCAATAACATTTGCATACTCGGCCTCCCGGAGTCTACAGATATGGGGCACATGGAGGACTATGTTGAATCCATGCTAGCTGAGCTCTTTCCTGGTGAGCTCTCCCGGATGCTTGTGGTGGAGAGGGCCCACAGATCTCTGGGAACTCATCCACACCAGGCATGCCGGCACGCCCTATTATTGTACGCTTGCTGAACTATCAGGATAGGGACACTATACTTAGGCTGGCAAGAGAGAGGAGACCTGTGATCTATAATAACACTGAAATGAGCATGTTTCCTGATTATACTCCTGGGGTGCAAGCGGCCTGCAGGGCTTTCTTGCCTGTCAAGCGAACTCTAAGTTTGCTAAATCTATCCCTAAAAAGGTGCAGTTGGAGAGACCCAAGAGATACTGGTGGAGAGAGAGATGCCCTAAGTGACAGTGACTAAATGTCTCTTACTATTTGGGGCCCCGGTGGCACTACTTGAGTCCTTATGGAGGGCAATATATCACTGTTATACTTGTTCATGTTGGCTGCTCTACTATACACCCTGTTTGTGAGTCCCCTCGCCCCTCCATCCCGTTCGGGATGGTGTTTCGGATGGCCTGGCTCACGCCCACTGGATGAGTCCTCTCACATTGTTTATTATTATTTTATGGGATGTGTATCTAGGGATGGGAGGGATTGTAGCTCTGACCCGTTTGGGGGGTCAGCATGGGTGGGGGTTGGAAATGTTCTGCTTCTGGCTCGCTTTCCCTATTCTTCTTCCTCCCTTTCTGCTGTTCTTCATGCATGCTGCTGAAGCCTTAACTGTGATGGTATGGGAGGGTGTGTGCTTCGATTGGATATTGAAATGGCATGGAAAAGCGTGACGCCTGTGTACTGCCTTACTTGGAATGTGCCCAGACTGAATGATGGGCGCATGATGAGACGGCTGGATGCCTATATGCAGCGCCATGCGATTGATATTTGCATGCTGCAGGAGACCCATTTGGTCGAGGCCACCGAAAACCAGATAAAAGCTGTCTGGAATGGAAGGTGTCATGTTGCAATGTATTTGCGATACGCTAGAGGGGTGGCAATTTTGCTTCAGAAAGGGCTACAGTGGCGCACCGAAAAGGTAATTGTGGACCCTAATGGCTGTTATGTTATGTTACGTGGCACATTGCTGGATAGACCTTGCAGACTAGTATAAATTTACGGCCCTAATACTGATGACCCTGAGTTCTTCAGGGAAGTGCGGCAGTTGATTGAGTCACTGGAGAATGGGCCTTTGCTGCGGGGAGGGGACTTCAATGTGGTATTGGATCCTGTGGCGGATCGCGAAAGCCTGGCTCGGCCTCAACATGTGGCGGCTGCCAAGGTCCTATCGCTTGTGATGGCTGGGGGTGCTCTAGTAGATATATGGAGGGCAAAGCATGGAGCTGCCAGGGAGGGCACCTGTGTCAGTAATTGTTCTGGCATTGATAGATGGCTTGGTACCAGGGACGTTGAGCTCTGGACGCAGTCGATTGAGCATATGGCGTGAACCCTTTCGGATCATTCGCCGGTCCTGCTGGAGCTAGCTGTACCCAGCGGTCCCGGGCGAGCCTTTATGTGGAGGCTGCCTCGCGGTGTGCTGCGTGACCAGGTATTTAGGGATGAGATCCGTGATGCTATTGTACATTACTTTGTGGAGAATCGGGGTTCGGTGACCTCGGCTGGAACCCAGTGGGAGGCTTTTAAGGTGGTGATTCGTGGTATCTGCCTCTCTAAACAGCATAGTATGCTGAAGATGTTGAGGCAGGATCTGGAGGCACAACTCATTGGCATGGAAAAACGCTTAGTCGCGGACTGGTCTGGGGACCTTTTGGCTGTCCTGAGAAGCACTATGACACAGTATGAGGAGGCGGCGCTGCATGAGGTCTGCTTTCTGGGGAGACATGCCACGGCGAGGAGATACGGTGAGGGGGAGAGGGCTGGCCGTTTGCTAGCAAATATGCTCCATGAGCTGTGGGCAAGTAACTATATTGTTGAACTGTCAGATTCGACAGGTGAGCGGTACACCGGCACTGAGGAGATCAGGCGCGTCCTCACTGACTTTTACGCTGACGTATATACGGAACCTCCTGGGTTGGACTCTGCGGTGGCCAATGATTACTTCTCAGAGATTAGTCTGTTGTGGTTTGAGGAGTCTCATTAGTCATATCTAGATGCCCCTTTTTCGGTGGAAGATGTGATCCAGGCTATTCATTGTCTGCCGGGCGATAAGGCACCTGGGCTGGACGGCCTAACTCTGTCGTTTTATAAGGAATATGCTGATATCCTTGCACCGCAACTCTTGGAGGTTTATGCGGAATCGCTTGAGACCGGGGTTCTCCCTGCTTCATTGCGAGAGGCTCTTATTGTGACTATTTTAAAGCTCGGGAAGGACCCGTGCAATTTTGATTCATACCGGCCACTTTCCCCAATCAATATAGACATTAAGATGCTGGCGAAGATGATAGCTGCTCGTTTGCAGCCTTTGCTTCCGACTCTGGTGCTGCCGGATCAATCTGGCTTCGTGCCGGGCCGCTCTACCTTACATAATTTCCGTACGTACTTTGCAGTATCTAGTACGATCGACCCTGATGTCTGTGCAGCGGCGGTGTTTCTGGATGCCACTAAGGCCTTTGACTTCCTGGCGTAGTTGTACATGTTTGCTCTGCTGGCTCGGGTGGGACTAAGTGTCAGGTTTATTCAGTTGATCCGCTTGCTGTACTCGGGACCTTCAGCTCGGTTACATGTAAATGGGACTATCTCTGACCCCTTTTTGAACACTAGGGGCACTCATCAGGGCTGCCCACTTTCTCCGTTGCTTTTTGCAATAGCGATGGTACCGCTGGCGGCACGCATGAGACAGTACCACAACAATAGAGGACTGGCTTTTTGACAGTATCCAATATTAAATTCCATGTATGCGGATGACTTTGCTTTGTATGTCCGCGATCCGCAGCATCAACTCGATGCACTGCTAGATGAAATAGTGTGTTTTGGACGGTTTTCCGGGATTACCATCAACTGGTCCAAGTCGATGGTGCTGCCTCTCTCTGAGGCTACGGCGCGGTTCCCCTCTGAATACCCTATTGGCTGGGCTGACGGCCCGGTGCGTTATTTAGGTTTCTGGCTGAGCAGGGACGTGGCAACGCTTTGGTCCGCAAATTACTAAGGCTATTACGTGGCTAGAGGACAAGGTGGAGATGGTTGTACGACGGAATGCCGACTGACAAAACAACGGGTGCCCAAACAACGAGGTCGGAACACCAACCTCGTTGTTACTACTAATGCCTTTACCACGAATGCCTTAACAACGATATTTCGTTGTAAAGGCATTCCTGGTAAAGTCATTAGTAACAGGCACCCATTGATCCTGCATGCCTCCCCCCACCCCCCCAACCCCACCCCAAAACCTGAAACCCCCAACCCCCACCCCCTCCCCAAAACCAAAAACGCCCCACCCCCCCAACCCCACCCCAAAATCTAAAACCCCCGACCCCCCACCCCTCCCCAAAATCAAAAACGCCCCACCCCCCAACCCCACCCCAAAACCTAAAACCCCAACCCCCCACCCCCTCCCCAAAACCAAAAACGCCCCACCCCCCAACCCCACCCCAAAACCTAAAACCCCGACCCCCAACCCCCTCCCCAAAACCTAAAACGCCCCACCCCCCCAACCCCACCCCAAAACCTAAAACCCCGACCCCCCACCCCCTCCCCAAAACCTAAAACGCCCCACCCCCCCAACCCCACCCCAAAACCTAAAACCCCGACCCCCGCCCCGCCCCAAAACCAAAAACGCCCCACCCCCCCACCCCACCCCAAAACCTAAAACCCCCCACCCCCTCCCCAAAACCAAAAACGCCCCACCCCCCAACCCCACCCCAAAACCTAAAACCCCGACCCCCCACCCCCTCCCCAAAACCTAAAATCCCCCACTTACCTGAGTCGTCGCCTCGTCATCTGCGTCGTCCACCTCAGCCGACTCCCTTGTTTGTACCTTAACCATGCATGTTCGTTGTTCAGGACATGCGTGGTTAAGGCACAAAATAACGAAGTCGTGGTTAAAGAAAGCGTTGTTCCGCTTTCGTTAACCAGGACTTCGTTATAAAAAAGTCGGCATAAAGGATGTTTCCCGGTGGAGATGTGGCGCTCGCTGCCGCTTTCGCTGGTGGGTCGCATTGCGATAGCGAAGATGGTCAATCTGCCCAAATTTGTATATCTGTTTGTCAATCTACCTCTTGTCCTTACAGTGAGTTTTTTGCAGAGACTTAGGTCTTCCCTGATAAAACTGGCTTGGGCTGGTGGACAGCCCAGAATATCGTGGGAAAAACCGACACTTCCGTTTGAGTTGGGAGGTTTAGCTGCTCCAGACTTAGGGGGTCATTCCGTCCCCGGCGGGCGGCGGGTGCCGCCCGCCGGGCGGAAACCGCCCAAACACCGCCCCGCGGTCAAATGACCACAGGGACCATTTTAACTTTCCCGCTGGGCCGGCGGGCGATCTTCAAAAGATCGCCCGCCGGCCCAGCGGGAAAGCCCCAGCAAAGATGAAGCCGGCTCCGAATGGAGCCGGCGGATTTGCTGGGGTGCGACGGGTGCAGTTGCACCCGTCGCGATTTTCAGTGTCTGCTATGCAGACATGGAAAATCTTTGTGGGGCCCTGTTAGGGGGCCCCTGCAGTGCCCATGCCACCGGCATGGGCACTGCAGGGGCCCCCAGGGGCTCCAAGACACCCGTTCCCGCCAGCCAGGTTCTGGCGGTTAAAACCGCCAGAACCAGGCTGGCGGGAAGGGGGTCGGAATCCCCATGGCGGCGCTGCTTGCAGCGCCGCCATGGAGGATTCTTTTGGGCAGGGGTAAACCGGCGGGAAACCGCCGGTTGCCCTTTTCTGACCGCGGCTTTCCCGCCGCGGTCAGAATTGCCATGTAGCCTGTTGGCGGTGCTGCCCCCGGCCTCCACCCTGGCGGTCATAGACCGCCAGGGTCAGAATGAGGCCCTTAGAGCTCTATTATGACTGTGCGCAGGCACATTGTGTGCATTTTTGGCTATGCCCCACCAGATACCTTCCACACCTGGCTCTTGAAAGTGATGCCGTGTGGCCGGATAGATTATCGCGGGTGCTTGGGAGCCCGTTTAGACCCAGACCACGTGGGGTGGACACCGTGACTTGTACAGCAAGGGCTTGGACTGCGCTGTTGCACCGTGCCAATGTGCTCCTGCGATGCCGGTGCTGGATGTTGTGGATACGCAGTTGTCGGGTGATACCCGTGTGCATGGGTTACTTCGGGAGTCTAGCTTAACTACCTTAGGCGCTTGGTTTTCTGATGGGCTGTTTATTTCCTTGGAGGCGGCGCTTAGCGATGGGTGAGATACTGCGCTGCACCTGCTATATATACTTAGAATCGGCACGATGCTTCACGCACGCTTCCCCTGTTTCCCTGAGATGCCGCTGGTGTGCCGAGTTCTGGAACTCATGTATCAAACGCAATCCCCATGCAGATTTATTACCAAACTTTATGCTTGTATGCAGAGCGAGATGCCTGAGACTGAGATTAAAGCTAAGGTGCGCTGGGAGGTGGACATCGACGAGACCATTCCTGATGAAGTGTGGCAAAAATGCGCGCATATGAAGGTGCTGTGCCCTAATTACAGACTGCGCCTTATTCATTTTAAGTTCCTACACCGTTTGTATTATACACCCTGTAGCTTGCGCAGTATGGGTCTGCGTGCTGATGCGTGCTGTGCTAGATGCAAGGCCCGGGATGCAGACTTTCTGCATCTTGCGTGGTGCTGTGTTGCTCTGCGTGAATACTGGACAGAGGTGCTGCGGATGATTGAGGTGATGACTGGTCTCGAACTGCTATGTACCCCTAAACTTGCCCGTTTGGGTTATGTGGAGGATATCCCCTCCCTTCACAGGAGACTAGTGGGACTGCTGCTGTTGCTGGCTAAGCACAGATTTGCAATGTGCTGGGTGCGTAGTCGTGCTCCCCGTTGTTATGAGTGGCTGCGAGATGCTTCGTTCTGTCAGGAACAACTAATGTTATATTGGGAACTGATGCCTGAGGGATCCTGGCCGAGAGACATATGGGCCCCTCTGCGCTCATTCTTGGAGTCCAGGAATTTGGTGCCATCGGACAGCTAGGCGCATTTCAGTGTGAATATAAATTGCTATTCTTTCCTTCCATGGTATCCCTCACGACCTGCAGTTATACTGGTAACTTGATGGCTACATTGTTTCTCTGTGCTTTCCTCTTTCGTTTATATTCTTATTCCCTTCCTCTTTTCTTTCTCTGTCTTCATTCTTCTCTTAATCTTTCTGCTGTTAGCCTTCTGTTCTTCTGTGTTTTTGCATTCCTCACTGTGCTCGTCAGGAGGCCTCAGGACATCGGAACGTTGTACTGCATTTTGTGAAGCCCTGTCTCCTCTTATTATTATACTGTACGATGATGCATGCATTTGTTACTGCCTACGCTTTCATCAGTGCACAAGATGTAAGTGTTGGCCTCCCAGATGGGGTGCAATGGTTGTGTTATTATAAATGCTTAATAAAAAATAAATAAAAAAAATAAAAAAACGCACCTGTACTCCTGTGTTTGCTTTAAATATCCCCATTCCTGCCAGCTAGCTCTTTTTTTCTTCAGTATATTTTGAAAAAGGAGCAATACACAAAATACCCAAACTGATATGAAAACAGTCATTGCAGGAAAATGTTTTAACCAAGAAACTGCTTTCAAGACAAATATAATTTCGAAGCAATCAGTTAGGTTTTCTTTTTTAAATTCCAAAATTAAAACATAGGAAGTAGTGTACTGCATGGCTTTTGAAACTAGGCATACAGCCGTTCACTCTCAGATTTTGTTTCACTTTTGGAGGTAAAATAAAAAGCTGGTGTGAGGGAATAATGTTTATCAGCAGACACAAATGACAGAACATGGAAAAAGGATTCTTTCATCATTCATTTTTTTGAGTGAAAAGTGTATGCTCTGCAAACATCTGCCCATGATATCAAGAATGAAGAAGAGTGGCCTTGTAGGCGAGCACCCTAGAAAGTACAATGCTAGGAGCAAGACTGAGGGAAAGGGATCTGTCACAGCAGGAAGGCAACTAGAATGACAGATATAGCATCAAATATGAACATTTTCATATCACTAAGAAAGGGAAAAGGGGAACAGTCACCTATGGTACACACCTGATCAACTTATATGCAACAAAGGGTACTCCAAGGAAATTAAACAACATGGAGCATATGCTTCTAGTACTGAAGATGACTTTTATCTCCTAATGTTTCCTGTGATCCATACCGGGTCAAAATGCAGCTGTCCTCCTAAGCTGATCTATTTAAAGGATGCTGAAACCTCACCCACAGGAAGGTGGCATGGTTCATTATAGGTCAAAATCCTCACTCAGGTGGAATTGTTCCATCACGAGTAAGCTCAACTCTCCAGTAGAGAGATCTGGAGTTTCAAGTATTGATATAGTATGAATTGCTAGACTGTCTCAATATGCCCTACTCTTGTAAGACGAGTGAGAAGCAAAGGGAAGGGAAACACCTACTTACAAATGTTTCCTCAATGAGCTCAAAAAACTTAATTTTTGCTAGTTGTAGGAAGCTGGCCTGGTGTGTGGTGAGGACCTATGGTGTTATCACCCTATACCTGGTCCAGGGATCCCCTATTAGTGAGGTGTAGTCAGTGTCTAGGAATCCAGGATCTCTAGAGGTAGCTGTGGCTGAGCAGCCAAGGCTTATCTAGGAGACATGCAAAGCTTGTGCAACACCACTTATGGTCAACCAGCACTTACACACACATGAAAGAACCACACATTGTTACAAAAATAAAAGTACTTTATTTTAGTGACACAAATACTAAAAATACTATATAGGCAATACTCTACTAGCAGGTGAGTAAACACACTATTATATACACCTTAGTTGTCGGGAATGAGCACAGAAAGTAAGATAAAGTAGTGCAATAACAATAGACAATGGTGACCCTTGGGGGAGCCCAAACCATATACTAAACAAGCATTTCCAATGCAACGGGTCTCGCGTTCGCTCGAGTTAGAGCTATTCACATTTTAAACTCCTAACCTGACTTTTCTTGCCAGATAAACTGAAAAGTAAAACAGTTTCAGATAAGCGAGCCCACGGCCACCATGAAACGTGACGGAGACACACAAACTGAAACAGAAGTTCGCTCGCAGTGAAACATATAGGCAAAAGTGCAATTATCCATGTAACTGGCAAAAGAGCAATTAGCCAAACCGACAAAAGTGCAATTAGCCATGCAACAGGGTTGATGCAAGGTGCACGACTAATGCCCAGCAAGATCACGCTGCCTGCAAAATAAAGAGAAAAAGTAGTCCAGAAACCATACAGAAAACAGCAAGCCTCACATGTTTTCAATAGTTGGCCGTTGCACTCGAAGAGGGCTAAACACCTGAAAAGGCATGACAGATGCATGCCTTAAACTAATGAAATGAAGCGAATTGTAAAAGGCAAGCCCACGAACCAACCAAACTGATGGACGTGGTTAAAAGCCCATAAAGAGATTACACCAGGGACAGAGCGCTTTGAGCTCGACCCTAAAAATGGAATGCGAATGATGGACTCACACCCAGGTAAGTGGAATCTGTAGAGGGGAGCTGGAAAAACTGAACTAGGAACCTCTAAAGGTAAGAACCGGAGTGTCCCCCCGCGACCAGGAGAGAAGTGTTAAGTACCTGGTTTTTCCAAAACCCACATAGAAACTTTGTGAAAGGACTGTGCAAGACCCAAATAAAACTGAGAGAAACAGGAGATGGATCCAGACAGAAGAGGACCTGCAAACAAAGGGGACCAAGTCCAGTTTGAGTGTCCAGTTGGGGCAGGGGCCGCTACCCACCCTTCTGGAGGTACAGGACCTGGTCGACGGTAAAGACCAGGATTTGGCAGCACAGGAGCAGAGGAAGAGTTCCAGAAGTGATGCAGTTGATGTCTCACGTCAGAAGAAGAGTTGCAGTCCATCGGTAATGTGGAAAAGCCACCAACAACCCTTGGCAAAGACAAGAGTCGGGGAAAAGAAGTTGCAGAGCTGCTGGGGACCAGAAAGGTCCAATTGGACTCAACCCATGAAGGGGAGTCCCAGGCAACCCCCAGCAGTCAGCAGGGCAAGAAGTAGTGGATGCAGCCCCCACAGGCAACTCACAGGCAGCAGGCACAGGAGTCACAGTGAGGTCCACACAGCACACCTGGAAAGGAGTCCCACGTCGCTGGAGCAGCAGGCAGGAAACCCCGCGTTACAGGGAGGAGTGCTGGAGGCCGGGGTTACACGGAGCCTGAAAGTCCCTTTCAAGAAGAGCCATCAAGCCTTGGTAGCTGCAAGAGTCGCTGTGCACAGAGGTACCGTCCTGCAAGGAAAGGCAAAGACTCACCACCTCCAAAGTTTGATAGCTGGTAGAGGGGACCAAGGGGACTACTCAAGACCACCCACCACCTGTGTTGCAGGATCCAAGCAGAGTTGCAGGAGAGAGGACCCACGTAGCCAGTCGTCATTGCAGTTGATGCCATTGGATGCAGGGGAGTGACTCCTTCACTCCAAGGGAGATTCCTTCTTGCTTGCTTGGTGCAGACTGGAGACTTGCCACCCTTAGAGGATGCACAGCCAGGAAATGTTGCAGTTGCTGTAAGGAGCCAGAGAAACAATGCTGCAGAGTGAAGTTGTCACTGGAGCTGCAGATTGTATGTTTCTGTGAAGTCCAGTTCTGGTTCCAGTGGCCAGAAGCCAAAGTAAATGTTGCAGAGGAGTCTGGCTGGAATCTTTCATGTCGAATCTGAGGACCCACCCAAGAGGGAGACCCTATATAGCCCTAACAGGGGGATTAGTCACCTAGCATGGTGACCAATTATTAGGAGGGGGCTGTGATGTCACCTGCCTGACCTGGCCACTCAGACGCTCCCAGGGACCTCTGTCCACCTTCGATTCAAGATGGCAAAACCAAGTGGCCACCTGAAGAAGCTCTGGGCACCACCCCTGGAGTGGTGATAGACAAGAGAGTGGTACCTCCTCTTTCTATTGTCCAGTTTCGGGCCAGAGCAGGGACCGGGGGTCCCTGGACTGGTGCAAACCAGTTTATGCAAGGAGGGCACCAAATGTCCCCTTCAAAGCATACCGGTGGCTTTGGGAGGCTACCCCTCCCAAACCATGTAACACCTATTTCCAAAGGGAGAGGGTGTTGCCTCCGTCTCCCAAAGGAAATCCTTTGTTCTTCCTTCCTGGGCTTGAGCTGTTCAAGCAGCAGGAGGGAGGAAACACATCTGTAAGATGGCAGCAGCGTGGGCTGCCCGAGAAAACCCTGCAAACTGGTAGGAGCAAAGCTTGGGGTCCTCTAAGGAGCCCCCAGAATGCATGGAATCATACAACGAATACTGGCAACAGTATTGGGATATGATTGTGACATGTTTGATACCAAACATGCTTAGGTTCGGATTTACCATTATGTAGCTGGACATAGGTAGTGGCCTATGTCCAGTACATGGCTAAAATTGCTTCCCCATACTCACAAATTCCAGAACAATGGACCTGGAGTTCATGGGGCACCTCTACTCATGCAGGGGTGCCCTCACAAACAGGTACTTGCACCCTGCCCTCTGGGCTACGAGGGTCTGCCATAGGGGTGATTTACAGTGACCTGGTGCAGTGACCTGTAGTGAAAGGGTGCATGCACCTTTTCACGCAGGCTGTAATGGCAGGCCTGTAGACACATTTTGCCTGGGCTCCCATAGGTGGCATAATACATGCTGCAACCCATGGGGAACCCCTGGTGCCCCAATGCCCTGGGTTCCTAGGTACCATATACTATATGGAAGCACTAGTATACCAATTGTGGGGTGTAAAAAGTTTGGGTGAACCAAATCCAGAGGGAGAGAGCACAGTCAATGGGGTCAGGTTACCTGGTTACCAGTAAAATAACACACTTACAGCAGACAAAAAGTGGGAGTAACCATGCCAAAAAGAGGGTACTTTACTACACTAGTTGGCAAGATAAACACATTACAGGGAATAATTCAACCATGGGTAGTGGATGACAATAACTACATCCAAACATGTGTCTGTGGCTTTCGTCAGGACAAGAAATCTTGGTATACACTTCCTCACCTTACTACCTATTGTTTCACAGGCACACCTGTAAAAGATAATACATTCAAATAAAACTGTATATGTAACCAGAATATATGGTTACAAGCAGTGGACTGATATGCTTTTATCTATGAAGACCTGTCTGTAGACATAGAGCATAAAGGTCCAGATTTATATCTGCAATAATAATAATACACGGTCACTACAAGAGGGAAGTAAACCTAGACTTCCACGGTACGTTATTTAAAATTATTCTATTCAATACATCCAGTCTCCTTGGATTACTTTAAGTTTTTTATTTCTTTAACAAACTCACTTAATGTACTCAAAAAACCCCAACATACATTATTTCTCAATAAAGAATGTATACCAATAGGTGCTCATATATTAATAAACACAGTGAAGGTGAATATTGCGAACTCGTTGTTGATTCATATCTATATACAGGGTTGAAACGTCGACATAAATTGAAATGTGGATTGACATTACATGTGTTTAAGTGACTTCAGGACTCCTGGATTGACGGAGCCTCTGGAAGTTCACTCTGATTTTAACCACATATTTTGTACATATTGGGGGTGATTCTAACCCTGGCGGTCGGTGATAAAGCGGCGGCCAACCGTACATATTGGGGGTGATTCTAAGGCCGGCGGTCCAAAAAATGGAATTCTGACCCTGGCGGGAACCACCAACAGAGACCGCCACATTAACACTCCGACCGCCACGGCGGTACAGACAAACAGCGCGGCGGTCACCGCCAACAGGCAGGCGGCAGACAATGTACCGCCCACACTATCATAACTCACCAATCCGCCACCTCTTCCGGGGCGGGAGCACCGCCGATAAAAACACGGCGGAAACAGACCACGAACGGGAAAACGCTCACCGAAACACACTCCACACGGAGGACAGCATGGAACCCGAATTAAACATCCTACCTGCTCTCGTCTACCTACTCATCTACCACGAGTACGAACGCCGGCGCAGACGACAACGGTGAGTACTGCACCTACGACACACGGGAGGGGGAAGGAGGAAAGGTTACGCGCACACACATATGCGACCCCCACCCCCCCAAACTATGTACACACCAATGCAGAGCAACAAGTCACAGTGACACCACCCAAACCCCCCGGAAAAATGCAAAGACATAATTAAAATTAGAAAAAATATTTATGTACAATATAGGCTTTGAAAAGTATTGGTCAACTAGCCAAAAAACAATACCAAAATAATTATATATACAGTGCAATGGATAACCGAGGCAATTAGTCCTGCAAATCAAAAGTAAATCGAAGTGTCCGTGGGCCAAAGTGCAACAACACAAGGGCAAAGCCCACACAGGAGACCTGAGTCCTTTGGAGAGAACACTGCAGGGGCATCTGATGACAAAACTACAGGCACCTCAGGGGGAAGGGAAGGGGGGGGCACCACAGCCACATGAGTCCACGACGCCAGATCCACAAAGGGGCCACCATGCCCACTGTGCCATCCTGGGGAGTGCAAAGCCACAGTCTCACAAGTCTCTACAGTGGGTGGATTGCCCACTGTGCCATCCTGGGGAGTGCAAAGCCACAGTCTCACAAGTCTCTACAGTGGGTGGATTGCCCACTGTGCCATCCTGGGGAGTGCAAAGCCACAGTCTCACAAGTCTCTACAGTGGGTGGATTGCCCACTGTGCCATCCTGGGGAGTGCAAAGCCACAGTCTCACAAGTCCCTACAGTGGGTGGATTGCCCACTGTGCCATCCTGGGGAGTGCAAAGCCACAGTCCATCAGGTGGATTACAGTCTCCACTGGTTCTGGAGGAGGCATGGTGGGCACAGTGAACCGTTAACATTGCTTGACAGGAAGGGCCCAGCGGAGCGGTGCTTGAGACGGCGGGGCCCAGCGGAGCGGTGCTTGACAGGAAGGGCCCAGCGGAGCGGTGCTTGACAGGAAGGGCCCAGCGGAGCGGTGCTTGAGATGGCGGGTCCCTGTTCAGCGGTCCCTATCTACACGGCGGGCCCTGTTCGGCGGTGCTCTTCTGCACGGCGGGCCCTGTTCAGCAGTGCTCTTCTGCACGGCGGGCCCTGTTCAGCGGTGCCTATCTTCACGGCGGGCCCTGTTCAGCGGTGCTCTTCTGCACGGCAGGCCCTGTTCAGCGGTGCTCTTCTGCACGGCGGGCCCTGTTCAGCGGTGCCTATCTTCACGGCGGGGCCCTGTTCAGCGGTGATCTTCTGCACGGCGGGCCCTGTTCAGCGGTGCCTATCTTCACGGCGGGGCCCTGTTCAGCGGTGCTCTTCTGCACGGCGAGCCCTGTTCAGCGGTGCTCTTCTGCACAGCGGGCCCTGTTCAGCGGTGCTCTTCTTCACGGCGGGGCCCTGTTCAGCGGTGCTCTTCTGCACGGCGGGCCCTGTTCAGCGGTGCCTATCTTCACCGTGGGGCCCTGTTCAGCGGTGCTCTTCTGCACGGCGGGCCCTGTTCAGCGGTGCCTATCTTCACGCCGGGGCCCTGTTCAGCGGTGCTCTTCTGCACGGTGGGCCCTGTTCAGCGGTGCCTATCTTCACGGCGGGACCCATGCACAACAGTGACACTCGTAGCTGGGCTGGTGGTGGCTGTGGTGCTCTTGGGACTCTTTGCAGATGGAGGGGGTGGGTCATCGGAGGGAAAGAGGTCAAGATTAGCGAGGAAAAGTTTTTTAGGACCAAGGTAAAGGGTAGGAAAAGTGGTGATGGGAGTGGAGGAAGAGGATGTGGTTGTAGGAGAGTCAGGTGTGCTGTCATTGGGTGAAGGTGCTGGTGCTGTAGGCTGTCGTGAGGTGGATGACTGTTGGGTGGGTGGCTGCCTGCGTTTGTGTGTCTTGGAAGAGGGGGTGACAGACACAGTGGGAGAGGACACAGGGGACGTGTAAATGGCAGTGGGGGTGGTGACTGCACGCGTGCGGACTGTACTGGAGGGTGTGGTGGTGATGGAAGCACTGGCTGATGTTGGTGTGCATGCAGGTGTGAGTGTAGACGTCACAGGGAGGGAGGAGGGAGACGAGGAGGAGGGGGACACAGAGGTGGTAGTGACTGTTGGAATGTCTGCATCTGGGTGTTGCTTGGGTGAGTGTTTGTGTGATCTGTGGTGCTTGTGTCTGGATGAGCTGCCCTTGGGTGTTGAGGTGTGTGCAGGCTGGTCAGATCGTGTGGATGGGATAGGCTGAGGAACAGGAGACAGAGACAGGGTGGAGGCAGTCAGAAGAGGGAGGCTGGAAACAGGGACAATGGCTGCCGTCAGTGCTGAGGCCAGAGCATTGAACGATCGTTGATGGGCAGCCTGACCCGAATGAATGCCCTCCAGGTAGGCATTGCTCCGATGCACCTCCCTTTCTACCCCCTGGATGGCATTCAAAAGGGTAGTCTGCCCAACAATGAGCGTCCTCAGGAGGTCACTGAGCTCCGCACTGAGGGCAGCAGGGGTGACAGGGGAAGGGGCTGAGGTGCCTGGGGCGAAGGAGACGCCCGCCTTCCTGGGCGAGCGGGCACGGAGCGTAGGCTGAGGGGCTGCTGGGAGGGCGGGGCTGGTGCGCTGGGTGGCGGCTGTACCTGTAGAGGCGGGGGGCACGGATGTTGCCGCCACCGCTAGGGAGCACCCATCCGAGGACGTGTCTGTGTCGCTGGTCTCACCACCGGTCCCCGTTGTGGTGCTCCCCTTGCCCTCCGGATCACTGGTGCCCTCGGTGTCTGTTCCTGGGGCCACCGGGGCCTTGTGACTGGCAGCTCACTCGTGCTCCGATGCCAAATCTCCTCCGCCTGATGATGCTAATGCACACATGCACAAGAAGATGAAGAAGAAGGGTGGGGGGAGAAAAACGAAGACCAGGTTGAGTGCATGCAATGTCAACACCGTTGGCGGAGAGGACAGACAGAGGAGCCTCATGCACTACGCCGCGCATTCGGAGTACACTACTCAGTACTCCTGACTAGGACAACAGGTCTAGAGACGACAAACGCGCACATGTGTGATGCTGGACCATCAATAGCTGTACTTGTCACCCTACAGAGGTGGGGGCCGGGAGCACAGGGCCATGCCTAAGGGAGGGGACTAGCCTACAGAAAGCGCCCTGGCCTAATGTCACCCACAGCCCTCCTCCCCCACCCAGACGCCTCCACTGCGCAGAAAGATAGGAGAATGTGCTCACCCCCTTGTGTCTGCTGTGATGTCCTCAAGCGCCCATCCAAATCAGGGTAGGCCACCGCCAGGATCCGGGACATCAGGGGGGTCATGGTACGACTGGCACCCCTCCTAGGTTGGGAGGCCATCCCCAGCAGTGACTAGGCGGTCTTCCTGGTTCCGCGGCGGATGTCCTCCCACCTCTTGCGGCAGTGGGTGCCCCGCCTGTTGTGGACCCCCAGGGTCCGGACTTCCTTGGCGATGGCACGCCAAATGTCGACTTTCTGATGGGCGCTGACCTATTTGACATGTACAGGGTGGGAAGGAAACATTCATCAATGAACTGCATGTTAGATGTGATTGGCCCCCCCTTACCAACTTTGCCAAATGGCACATGCTCTCATCTGTTGTGCGTTGCACTCCTCATTCGCCCCCCACCCCACCAACTTACATCCACCCCACTCCACACAGGCATCGCCCATTCCATGTGCACACGGTGTACTTACCTGTTGGTCTGGAGGACCGTAGAGTAACGCATACTGGGGGAGGACCCCATCCACGAGCTTCTCCAACTCTTCAGACGTGAAGGCAGGGGCCCTTTCCCCAGTCGCAGCAGCCATTGTCACTTCCAGACCGAGGTCACAGCAGCACTTGCAGTATAGGTCCTCTCCTGTGGATGATCAGGTCTCGAGTGATTAAGCAGATAGAAAATGGCGGTCACGCCCGCGGCGGTGCGTACCGCGGCGGTGCGTACCGCGGCGGTGCGTACCGCGACCGCCGGCGCACCTCGTCATTGGCTCCTGAAACCCATAGGCTTCAATGTTAACCAATGCGGCTTCGTATAGCGGTCTTCGACCGCCTACCGCCACGGTGCACCCCGCCAGCGCATTGACCTCACATCCCACTGTCCCACTTCACAGGTCAGGCAGCCGCCATTTCAAGGGCCCACATGGCATAATTCGTACTGCGTCACACAGGCCTAGGCCTTGCATTGCCACACATACACGCTCTCAATACATAGATAACCGTGTGCTATGCAAGCTGTGGTGAACGTACCTGTGAGTTGCTTGACTCTGTGCTCCATGTTGTCCTTCCTAGGAACCGTCCGCTGGGACTTGCGAGGAGAAGGATGAATCCTTGCGTGTACCGACCGCTGGTGGACCTGTCGACAATGGAAGAACGCCACATCATACTACGATACCGACTTGACCGTGCCACTATCCATGAACTGTGTGCCCAGCTGGAGCCAGCCCTGATGTCCCCCATCCGCCAACCCACAGGAATTCCCCCTCTGGTGCAGGTTCTGTCAGTCCTCCATTTTCTTGCAAGTGGCTCATTCCAGACGACAGTGGCCATGTCATCTGGAATATCTCAGCCCGTGTTTTCAAAGGTTTTGTCTAGAGTGTTGTCTGCCCTGACGAAACACATGCGGAGTTACATTCTATTCCCTGAGGAGGTTGATTTGGCCACTGTGAAGGGTGATTTTTATGCCCTTGGACATATCCCCAACATAATTGGTGCCATTGATGGGACCCATGTGGCCTTAGTACCCCCAAAAGACGATGAGCAGGTGTACAGAAACAGGAAAAGTTATCATTCTATGAACGTCCAGGTGGTCTGTTTGGCTGACCAGTACATCTCCCATGTAAATGCCATGTTCCCTGGTTCAGTGCATGACGCGTATGTGATGCGTAATAGCAGCATCCCTTATGTGATGGAACAGCTACAGGGACAATGTGTGTGGCTAATAGGTGACTCTGGTTACCCCAACCTGCCTTGGCTATTGACCCCAGTGAGGAATCCCCGGACCAGGGCTGGGGAACGGTACAATGAGGCCCATGGGCGGACTAGGAGGATCATAGAAAGGACCTTTGGCCTCCTGAAGGCCAGGTTTAGGTGCCTGCATATGACAGGGGGATCCCTGATGTACTCACCAAAGAAGGTGTGCCAGATCATCGTGGCCTGCTGTATGCTTCACAATCTTGCATTGCGACGTCAGGTGCCTTTCCTGCAGGAGGATGGTCCAGATGGTGGTGTTGAAGCAGCTGTGGAGCCTGCGGAGAGTGAAGAGGAGGAAGACTCAGAGGACGACACAGACAACAGGGACAGAGTTATCCAACAGTATTTTCAGTAGCACACAGGTAAGAATCACCCACGCCATTTTACATTTACTTGAAGACTCCTGCATCTCAACTTTGTCTATTTCCCCCCAGTTCTTTTAGACTGATGTTTGATTTTCCCTTCCCTTTGCAGTGCTGTATGACCCACTGCGTGACTTCTGGTTGGTTAGCCCATGGACTAATGCTTATTGACCTCGGTATGTTTTCAACACAAAGTTAACCGAACATAATTGATCTGTAATGTGTTATACATTTGTAAATAATACAGGCTGACTCCTGATAGATTTCAGTGCAATGAGTGATTTATTTGTAGTGCTAGATAATGGTACATGATATTAACACGGTGATGGGTGGGGGTGGAGTAATATCCATGGCAGAGTCCAGTTCTCAGTCTCACAGGTGCATTGTCCATATGCCTGTGGAAGGATGGAGCAGGGGCAGTTCAAGGTTGGACAGGGTGGCAATATGGGACAGTGGGATGACTTCAGGGGGTATCTCATGCTGGCGGGGGTCTTGACATCCTACTCTGTCTATTTTTTTGATCTCAGGCTCCTCTTGCGGGGTGGTTGTTCTTCAGCAGGAGGTGGGGTTCTGGTGGCCTGTCGTTGTGGTGGGGCCTCCTGACCACTAGCGCCGGCGGAGGTGGTAGGCTGTTCCTGGTCCGGGCTAGTGACAGGGACCCTGTGTGGTGCCACATGGTCCCGCAACGTGTCTTCTATACGGTTCAGGGCCTGGACTATGCTCCCCATAGCGGTAGAGATGTTGGTGAGTTGATTGCTGAACCCCATGTAGCGTTCCTCCTGCTGTGCCTGGATCTCCTGGAACCTGGCCAGTACCGTCGCCATCGTCTCTTGGGAGTGGTGGTAGGCTGCCATGATGGTGGTGAGGGCCTCTTGGAGAGTGGGTTCCCTGGGCCTCTCCTCCACCCCCCTGTCGCACAGCAGCCCTCCGAGTTGCCCGGTTTCCCCCGGCCTCTGTCCCCTGGACGGTGTGCCCACTACCACTGCCCCCAGGTCCCTGTTGTTGTTGGGGTGGTGGGTTAGCCTGGGTGCCCTGTAGTGGCAGACACACCGCTGATTGACCTGTCCTAGAGACAGAGGCATGGGCCCGCTGGGTGGGAGCTGTGCTGTTGGTCCCAGAGGGGGTTGGGTCTGGTGTGGCCTGTGTCTGTGTGTGGGGAACCCACTGTCCAGAGGTCCCCGATGGTCCGGGCTGGTCATCAGGTTCCAGGTCGACAGAGCTGCTGTCATCACTGGGGGCCTCTTCCGGGGGTGGGATGGACATTTCTGGACCCTCCTGACCGGTGTGTTGGCGTTCGGGTCCTGCATGGGGTAAGAGAGTATGGTTATTGTTTCTGTGTGTGTTATTGCGTGCGATTTATGGGTGCCCTTGTCCCCCAGTGCTGCCATTCCCTTGGGGGAGGTGTTGTAAGGGTGTTTTGGGGAGGGGGGGTATGTGCAGTGGTCATGCTTAGGTGATGGGTGTCCATAGTTTGTGGTGGCATGCAGGGGTTGGTGTTGGGTGGGTTGTGCTGGAGAGACATTCTCAGGGAGGATGTGTGATGGGGGTTTGGGGGTGAGGGGGGTGGTGGGGGTTAGCATGCTGGGGGGGGTGAAGTAGTTGAGATTGTACTTACCAGAGTCCATTCCTCCGTGTACTCCAGCGAGACCATCAGGATGCAGGATGTTTAGTACCTCTTGCTCCCATGCTGTGAATTCGGGTGGAGTGGGTGGGGGTCCCCCCAGTCTTCTGCACTGCGATGTTGTGTCGCGAGACCATCGAGCGCACCTTTCCCCGTAGGTCGTTCCAGCGTTTGCGGATGTCGTCCCGATTTCTGGGATGCTGTCCCACCGCGTTGACCCTGTCCACGATCCGCTGCCATAGCTCCGCCTTCCTGGCTATAGTGGTGTGCTGCACCTGTGAGCCGAATAGCTGGGGTTCAACTCTTATAATTTCCTCCACCATTACCCGGAGTTCTTGGTCCGAAAAGCGTGGGTGCCTTTGGGGTGCCAGGGGGTGGTGTGGATGAGGTGTGGGGTGGTGTATGTGGTGATGAGTGTGTTGGTGTGTGGTGCTTTGTGCTTCTATGTGGTGTGTGTGATGGTGTAGTGTGCCTCTGTGTGATGTAGCTCTCTATTCTGTGATGTGTCTCTCTCTCCTTCGTCTCTGATCTTTGGTCGTAGGGGTTTGTGGGTGATGTGGGTGTGTGTTTTATATTGCGTTGGGTGTGTGGGAGTAGTGTGTGTATGTGTATCAGGTGTGTGTATTTCAAATTGTCCAATGTGGCTGTGTTTTGGAGCTGTGTGTGTATTTTGAGCGCGGCGGTGTGTACCGCCAATGGAATACCGCGGTTGAAAGACCGCCGCGTGGATTTGTGGGTCAGAATGACATGGGCGTGTTTCTGTTGGCGTGGCGGTGGAGGTTTGGTCATCTCCAGTTTACCACTGGCCGCTGATGTGGCGGCCTGCTGTGGATGTCGGATTTTTGGCGGGTTGTCACTTGTGGGTCAGAATGACCGTGGCGGTTTACCGCAGCCACGGCGGTAGAATGGCGGACTTCTGACCGGCGGTAAGGGCCTTTTACCGCCGAGGTCAGAATGACCCCCATTGTATTTAACACTATCACTTTGTTCACAATATTCACCTTCACCATTTGGACAGTTCCTCTGGATCCGGAGAAACGGTACAAAGAAATCAGATTATTTCAGGGAATCGGATACTCTTATAGAAAGACTCATAGAAAGGGGTTACCCAAAAAGACTAGCACAGAGAGTGAGAAAATGGGCTTGGTACAATCATAGAGAATGTCTCTTAGAACCAAAGCCATTGAAAGATAACCACAATAGACTAGCCTGTGTAACTACATTCAATCCGGCTAGTAATGATATTAAGAAAATTATTTTACACCATTGGGAACTAATCAAAGATCATCTTCATGTACAGGATTCACCATTATTTTCCTTTAAGAAAAGCAAGAACCTAAAAGATACTTTGACACGAGCACTTGTACCACAGATGCCTAAAAGGAATGACAACACACTTTGGGGTTTGCCAGCAGTTGTGGGGCACTATAAATGTGGACACTGTGCGGCATGCAAACTTAGCTTTAATACAACAGAATTTTGTTATAATGATGACACATTCACTTTACCTGCTTTTACAAATTGCAATACACGGGATGTTATTTACGTAATCTGGTCCCCATGTAAGCTTTTATATATTGGAAAAACGACTCAGAAGGCTAAATGTAGGATCTTGCAGCACAAGAGCAGGATTAAATGTAAAACAGTGGGAGCGCCACTAGTGGAACATTTTGAAAAATTTCAGCATAACAGTGAATTATTAAACAAATCAATTTGGGCCCAAGAGGAGGAGATAAGGATTATCTCCTCTCCAAACGTGATTTTTTTGGGATGGAAAAAGGTAGAGCTATAAATGATGGACTGAATACTTTGCGGATTGGAGACAGGCATCTTTATTATGATTGTTAACCCCTTTGCTGCCAGGCCTTTTCCCCCTCAGGTGCCAGCCTTTTTTTGGCTATTTGGTGCAGGGCGCGCTTAGGCCTTCATAACTTTTTGTCCAGATAAGCTACCCACACCAAATTTGCGTCCTTTTTTTCAAGCATCCTAAGGATTCTAGCGGTACCCAGACTTTGTGGGTTCCCCTGAACGAGACCAAGAAATTAGCCAAAATACAGTAAAAATGTCATTTAAAAAAAAAAATTGGAAAAAAGTGCTGCTGAAGAACACTTGTGGTTTTTTCCCTGAAATTGGCATCAACAAAGGGTTTGCAGTGCTAAAATCACCAGCTTCCAAGCTTCAGGAACAGGTAGACGTGAATCAGAAAACCCAGTTATTCAACACAATTTTGGCATTTTACTAGGACATACCCCATTTTTACGATGTTTTGTGCTTTCAGCCTCCTTCCAGTAAGTGACAGAAATGGGTGTGAAACCAATGCTGGATCCCAGAAACCTAAACATTTCTGAAAAGTAGACCAAATTCTGAATTTTCAGCAATGGGTAATTTGTGTAGATCCTACAAGGGTTTCCTACAGAAAATAACAACTGAAATAAAAAAATATTGAAATTGAGGTGAAAAGAACAGCCATTTTTCTCCACGTTTTACTCTGTAACTTTGTCCTGCAATGTCAGATTTTTTAAAGCAATATACTGTTACGTCTACTGGACTTTTCTGGTTGCGGGGATATATAGGGCCTGTAGGTTCATCAAGAACCCTAGGTACCCAGAGCAAATAAATGAGCTGCACCTTGCAGTGGGTTTTCATTCTATACCGGGTATACAGCAATTCATTTGCTGAAATATAAAGAGTGAAAAATAGGTATCAAGAAAACCTTTGTATTTCCAAAATGGGCACAAGATAAGGTGTTGAGGAGCAGTGGTTATTTGCACATCTCTGAATTCTGGGGTGCCCATACTTGCATGTGAATTTCAGGGCACTTCTCAAATAGACATCTTTTTTACACAGTGTCTTATATTTGGAAGGAAAAAATGTTGAGAAAGACAAAGGGCAATAACACTTGCTATTCTATGTTTCCCCAAGTCTCCCGATAAAAATAGTACCTCACTTCTGTGGGTAGGCCTAGCGCCCGCGACAGGAAGTACCCCAAAACACAACATGGATACATCACATTTTCCCAAAGAAAACAGAGGTGTTTTTTGCAAAGTGCCTACCTGTGGATTTTGGCCTCTAGCTCAGCCGGCACCTAGGGAAACCTACCAAACCTGTGCATTTTTTAAAACTAGAGACCTAGGGGAATCCAAGACGGGGTGACTTGTGGGGCTCTCACCAGGTTCTTTTACCCAGAATCCTTTGCAAACCTCAAAATGTAGCTAAAAGATCACTTTTTCCTCACATTTCAGTGACAGAAAGTTCTGGAATCTGAGAGGAGCCACAAATTTCCTTCCACCCAGCGTTCCCCCAAGTCTCCCGATACAAATGGTACCTCACTTGTGTGGGTAGGCCTAGTGCCCGCAACAGGAAATGCCCCAAAACACAAAGTGGACACATCACATTTTCTCAAAGAAAACAGAGGTGTTTTTTGCAAAGTGCCTATCTGTGGATTTTGGCCTCTAGCTCATCCGCCACCTAGGGAAACCTACCAAACCGGTGCATTTTTTAAAACTAGAGACCTAGGGGAATCCAAGATGAGGTGACTTATGGGGCTCTCACCAGGTTCTGTTACCCAGAATCCTTTGCAAACCTCAAAATGTGACTAAAAAAACACTTTTTCCTCACATTTCGGTGACAGAAAGTTCTGGAATCTGAGAGGAGCCACAAATTTCCTTCCACCCAGTGTTCCCCCAAGTCTCCCAATAAAAATGGTACCTCCCTTGTGCCGGTAGGCCTTCTTCTCGCAACAGGAAATGCCCCAAAACACTATCTGGACACATCAACATTTTCTGGTCCTGGGCTCAGCAGCCATCTAGGGAACCCTACCAAACCCAGACATTTCTGAAAACTAGACACCGAGGGATTCAAGGGAGGTGTGACTTGCGTGGATCCCCTAATGTTTTCTTACCAGAATCCTCAGCAAACCTCAAATTTATCTAAAAAAAATCAAATTTTTCCCACATTTCTGTGTGGGATCACTGCACCGAGACAAATTTCCTACCACCCAACGTTCCCCTTAGTCTCCCGGTAAAAATCATACCTCACTTGTGTAGGTGGGCCAAGTGTTTGTGACAGGGAAGAGCCAAAAACACATTGAAATTGAGGGGGAACCAAAGTGGGTCCAAAAGGGCAGTTTGAAACAAAAAATTGTTAGGCTGACAAGTGCAGCAGAAATTTTATCGGTATAGATGAGACAATGCTGGGTGGTAGGAATTTTGTGGATTCCTGCGGATTCCGGAAGGTTCCATCACAAAAATGTAGGAAAAAATGTGTGTTTTCCAGCAAAGTTGCAGGTTTGCAGGGCATTGTGGGTAAGGAAATGGTGCAAGTTGCATGCAAAGCACACCACCCTGGAATCAACTAGATGTTTAGTTATCAGATATGTCTAGGTCTTGTGGATTTTTCTACATGGCAGCGTCCCTAAGTTAAAAAAAGTGCTGCCCTCACCATTCCAAGTGGGACGATTTTGAGAGTTACCAAGCTCTCATGGCCCAAATGTAAAACAAAAAACAAAAAAATCAAATGTCCTCTTGCTTGCCATGGGAATAAGATGTTTTAGTGTGCGGGGGAGAGCTGAACGACTGTTAGCCCCTTCAGTTCGGGTGAGTGCATAACCAGGCCCATACTGGTTGGTAGTCACCACCCCACTATTGTTTTTTTTTTTATTTCATGTCATCTAGTAGACTTTCTGCCCCCGGGGTGTGGATCAGGGTAATTGCCCCATCTGCCCACTGGCGGGCAGAACAACTTTGGCCCCCATTTATTTGGGGTGGGGGTATGGCCATAACCCCACCCTCTTATTTTGAAAACAAAATCGTCCCTTGTCTCTGGTGAGCTTTCTGTCCCCCTTGGGGGCAGATGGGCCTTCCAAAAATAGGCCAATCTGCCCCCAACGGTGGCAGATATGGCCAACAGTAATATGTCCCCATGGGGAGTGACCCTTGCCCAAGGGGCTGCCCCCCCAAACAAAGCACACACATACACACACACCAATCCCTGGTGTCTAGTGGACTCTGCCCCCCTTGGGGGCAGATTGGCCTAACACAAATAGGCCTGAGCGGAAGAGAAATGCTAAGCATTTCTCTTCTGCATCGCGCTGGAGGCGACCTCTGATGAGGTCAGCACGTGATCGCGTGCTGACGTCATCAGACGTCACTGGCGGGGGATGGCGGGTCAGGGGTAAAAGGGGAAGCAATTCCCCTTTCATCCCTGAGGGGGGGTGTGGGTGGGGGGCCCACGAGGACGTGGGCCCGGTGCAGGACGAGGTGGTCTCGTCCCAGGCACACAGGAACCGTGTGCTGGGACGAGACTACCTCGTCCAAGGCACCGTAGGGGTTAAGCTATTTCCATCACTTTTAATTTGCATGAGCTTTATTTGATCGTTGTGACTTGTATATATTTATATGAATCACACAGATCTACACATTTGAATGGGTGGCTCAACATATATACTTATGTCCTGTTATAGGATTGGTCCTTTCAGGGAGCGATTTTGTTTATTGGTAACAAATAAACGATTAGTCCTCTCTCTCTTTTTTGATGAGGCCCTTGAATGATGAGAGATTCAATTAATTATGATAATGCCCATGTAGAATAAACAAGGGATTGTTTGTACTGGATACATTGACGTTTTATCCACTGAAGAACCAATAAGATAATTTCTTGTTAATAGGATAGTGGATGTCGATATTACTGTGGAGGGCATCCTCTGTTCGTAATGACAAATCGGGGCCTATTGTAGCTTAAGGTCCGCGCATAAGATTTGTAAGGGGTTTGGCTGAATTACATACAATGATGTTCCACCTACAGGCGGACCGGAGAGGAAGCATGGTTGTATGTGAATCGAATTGGAAACACGCAGGTGTTTTATATAAGCCTGCCCCTTCGGACCAGAAAGGAGACAGGCTGTTTCCCGTTACAGCTTTTTGAAAGGACGTTGTCTTATTAGGAGGCGGACCTGAAAGGAAACACTTTATGACTAGGTATCCATAGACCGGCTCTATTTAAATGCTCCCGTTATACGCAGACGGGAGATCGTAATTGAGTTACCTCCACTGCGCTGGACGACATACTGAAAGCGAGTAAGTTGGTAGATAAATCATTATTAAGGCTTGAATGCCGGTATTTTCGGCATTTAATTTTTACAGATCTTTGATTATTCACTTTTAGAAGCTCGGAATTGAACATTAGCTGCCATTATTGCCGGAACTCTCTCTTTTGAGGACACAAAGATATTAAGGGAGAAATTGGTTGCCCGTTGAAGAGCCCGTTTTTGAGGCTTTACTGAATAATTTTTACTGTGCAGAATCATTAATAATGTAAGTACTTCTGCATGGTGGATCATTAGTTTAATTTTCTTGTAATATTAGATTAAGGAACATTGATTGCTCATAGAAGTTATGTCTTTATTAGGAAGATGACTCTATCAAGAAATGATAATCAATAATTTCAACTACTAGGTGAGTGATTACGCTTTGGATTATTTGATATATTGCTTTTAATGAAAGGGGTCCCCTCATTAAAAAAGATGTTAAATTATTATTTTGTAGGTGCTACTATATAGAATGATTCCCAGTCCTGATGATGACCCGTTGTTGATTCATACCTATATACAGGGTCGAAACGTCAACATAAATTGAAATGTGGATTGCCATTACATGTGTTTAAGTGACTTCAGGACTCCTGGATTGACGTAGCCTCTGGATGTTCACTCTGATTTTAACCACATATTTTGTACATATTGTATATAACACTATCACTTTGTTCACAATATTCACCTTCACTGTGTTTATTAATATATGAGCACCTATTGGTATACATTTTTAATGAGAAATATTGTATGTTGGGGTTTTTAGAGTACATTAAGTGAGTTTGTTAAAGAAATAAAAAACTTAAAGTAATCCAAGGAGACTGGTTGTATTGAATAGAATAATTTTAAATAACTTACCGTGGAAGTCTAGGTTCACTTCCCCCTTGTAGTGACCACATATTATTATTATTGTTCATTTACCCAGGTCAAAGGGTTAGTGGGTTTTGCCTCATTTTCTTTATTATCAGATTTCTATCTGAGCGGATGGCCCGTGGGTCCGCCACGGAGATGGAGTAAATGACTACGTCCCCATGGCAGAGAGGCCACCCCCCCTAATTTATAAATGATCGCAAAGCAGATGGACATTTATGAAAGCATTGGCAGCAACCACGGCCACAGCGGTTCCCGACCATGCCTTTTACTGTTTTCTAGAGGGCTGCTTTGAAAGACGCAGCCCTGTAACAAACTGTATTCTTTTTTCCTTTTCAAAAAGGAAATCCTGAAAAAGGGTTTTCTTTTTTAAAAGAAAAAAAGCAATGCTCCCCTCGCCAAGGGAGGCTTTTCCCATAGTGTGTGGAGAATAATAATGTTTTTTTTGCTCCTTACTGCCAGGTTTTACCTGCCGGGTGAAAGACAGTAAAAAAATGACTTAATGTCCGCCCATCTAAATTGGGTGGGTAAACATGTAGCCATTTGTCCAATGGCCCTTATTCCCCTGGGCCATCTGAGAAGTTTGGCCACAGCGGGGAGAAAATAGTCTCCACTGTGGCAAACTTATGGTCCACTCCCTATAAACTTTTGCAGGCAGAGGGCATAGCATAGGCCACTATATTGGCGCAGAGGGAGCTTTGTTGTCCTCGCAACAGAATACCCTCCCTACCAATACATAAATCAGGCCCAAAGTGATTTAAAAAAGGGATTCACTCAAGTGGACATTACGGTTGGAGTGACATCACAAGTGAGACCATGTATTCCAAAGTATGTGTGCACCATATACATTTATGTAATATTATGTGTATAAAAGAGCTACCACTGGGCTGTAATGAGTAAAATAGCATATTCAACGTATCGAAGGAAAAAAGTCAGACAGACAGGACATTTATTTTATTACAGACCCACATGCATAAAACACATAAGCATGCTAATCATGTTTGTTTGATCTCTTTCATCTTGCTTACCCTGTCCTCATGGGTTCAGATTGATCACAGGGTAGGGGAAGGAATCACAATAACTCAGTACAACTTAAAGAAGGTAAATGAAACAAAAGGTAGATTCTCTGGTGTGTCTGTGGGAGAGGCAAAACCATATGTCTATAAGTCATAGTCGTTAGAGATGGGTGAATCAATGAAAACTCAATCCAGATGCCCAGCTCTGGCTCACCTCAAAATCCTCTTTAATGTGGTTTCTGCGTGTCGCCCATGCTATAACCTATGGTTCCAAGAATTTTAAAAAAAATAGGTTTTGATGTAAAACACAATAGGGAAATCAATACCCATCTAGTGGCTGATGGTACAATGTTATATCAGGAAACCTAAGATTCATCTGGGCTGGACCAAATTGTATGACCTGAGGGAATGGCTTTATTCCACAGTGCTTTCTTTCTGATTTAAATATGTTATAACATTGCTCTACGTAAGAATCTAGGCCACAAAACAAGGTGCATGGTACAACTGACGTGCCTCTTAATTTACTGCTAATGTATTGCTGTCATGGCGAGGGAGTGAGGAGGCATGAATACTTTGAGGTTCATGTTTAGAAACTTTCACATTTAATAAATGATCTTCTTAATGCAGTGATATAATCTGATGTCCTAAATTGAAATGCTTCTGCATTTATCATATTCTGTATAGTGCTTGCTGCACCGTTTACATGGTAAACATTTTCAGGGCTCTGCTCCTCACGGGTTCTTAAAGCCCAGCCAGACCCCAGACACAGCCCTAGCTCGGCTCTCCCTGTTAAGTCTTTGGCTCACCCACCTCTGATAGTCATTTGTTATACAACATATGTCTTTAAAGCGATATTCGTACATGTGCACCAAATGAATGCTGCTGAAACCCCTAAGCACCACCGCGCACCAGTTTTTGTAGCATAGTCTGGGCCAGCACAATGATGAATCCTGTTCTATTTGCACCACATGCGTTGAATGATGCCAAAAAAAGAGATGGTGGGATATAACATGTACTCCAGTTTTGCTCAACGGGCCAAATGCCTTTTATCGTGATAGCATGTCCATGGCCTTATTAGGCAATTACCCCGTGGGCTGGTTCCTTGGAGGCCGTTTTTCCTAGGTCCTGGGCTACCTCTTTCATTCATTATAGCCCTTCCCTTCCTTCTTCCTTTGTTTTTCTGAGAAATGTTCAATTCGTATACATGGAGCGCAGATGGCACCAGGCAGAGCTGCATGACAGAGGTGGGCCTGGTGCAATAAAGTCTCTCCTCTCTAATGGAGCTCTTTACTAATGGAAGAAGGACAAATCACATGTACACTGTCATTAAGCTGTCAATCACACATAGGCCCTCATTATGACCCTGAGTGTTGGTGATAAAGCGGCGATAATACCACCAACAGGCCGGCGGTAATAAATATGAAATTATGACCACGGCAGAAATCGCTCAGACAGAAAGCCACTTTAACACACCAACCGCCAGGGTGAAATCAACAGGCACCACTGCGGTAACCGCCTACAGCCAGGCAGAAGACAATGTTCTGCCCACTGAATTATGAGACACCAATCCTCCACCTTTTCCGGGGTGATACCAACGACATCAAAAGCCTGGCAGAAACAGATTTCAGAAGTCAAAGGACTCACCTGTGGAGACTCAGGGAAGAACCACACCGCCATGGAGCCCGAGTTGCATGTGTTCCCTATGATCTTCTACCTTCTGCTCCATTCCGAACATCAATGCCGGTGAAGACGACCACAGTGAGTACAGCCTCCTAGCATACAAGGGAGGGGGGGAGAAAAAAGAGAGTGAAACACACACGCAACACCCCCATCATAACCAGAAGCAGTAACATTACATATACACCCCGTACCCCTCAGGAATAATGCAAGGACAAAAGGAACTGATTAAAGTGAGCATAATAAGATAAAATACTATAAATACATGCATCCAAATCAACAATATATACATATTTACAAATGTAGGGACACTGCCCAGTCCTCATTGTCCCTGGGCCACACGGCCACATCACATAGTCCAAGGCCCCACCTTACTCCTGCAACACTACAGAGAGAACACTGCAGGGGCATCAGGTCGAAAATAGGCAGGCACCTCAGGGGGATGGGGAATGGGGGGCACCTCAGCTAGAAGATGGTACAACGCCACTGGTCCAGGAGGAGCCAACATGTCATGTGCTTGGTCCTGGGGAGTGCAAGGCCACAGTCTCTCAAGTGGGTGATTTGCCCACTGCCTGGTCCTGGGGAGTGCAAGGCCAGTCTCTCAAGTGGGTGATTTGCCCACTGCCTGGTCCTGGGAAGTGCAAGGCCATAGTAGGTGACTTTTTCCATTTGTTCTGGAGGGGGCATTGTGCCCAGTGAGATTCATCCTGTGGAGGATGGGGTGAGTGGATGGCTACTCCACTGGTTTTGGAGGGGGCATTGTGCCCAGTGAATTTCTTCCTGTGGAGGATGGGGTGAGTGGATGGCTTCTCCACTGGTTCTGGAGGGGGCATTGTGCCCAGTGAGCTTCATCCTGTGGAAGATGGGGTGAATGGGTGGCTTCTCCACTGGTTCTGGAGGGGGCATTGTGCCCAGTGAGCTTCATCCTGTGGAGGATGGGGTGAGTGGGTGGCTTCTCCACTGGTTCTGGAGGTGGCATTGTGCCCAGTGAGCTTTATCCTGTGGAGGATGGGGTGAGTGGATGGCTTCTCCACTGGTTCTGGAGGGGGCATTGTGCCCTGTGATGCAGATCTTGGGGAGTGCAAGGTCACAGTCTCACACCTGGGTGTCAGACCCACAGGATTTGCTGGGGTCAAGCCGCACAACAGCCCATGGAGGCAGGACTACACACTGTCCGCCGGCGGTGCCAGCTGCTCATTGGTGATAGTGGTGGTGCTGCTGATGGAGCTGGCAGTGGTGGGGGTAGGCTCCAGTGCTTCCCCTGCAGCCTCAGACTGCTGCCCACTGGGGCTGCTGCTGCTGGCAGTGGTGCTGGTGGCGGCAGTGGTGGGGGGAGGCTCCAGCCCATCCACTGCAGCCTCGGATGGCTGAACCACCATGGTTGGTGGTGGGGGCTGCGACTGAGTCCCAGCACCATGCCTCTTGTCCTTTCTGCCTGCTGGCGCAGGCCCCTTGCCCTTCCTTTCAGCAGCCGTGGATTGCTCCTTGCCCTTCCGTTAAGCAGCTGGGGGTGCCTCCTTGCCCTTCCTTGCAGCACTTGGTGCAGGCACCCTTTCAGTGTGGCTGCCTGGTGCCCGGGATCCTCTCCCACCTGGAGTAGCTGTTGACACTATTGTGCCCGTGGACTGGGTGGCTGATGTGCTTGCCTGGGTTTTTTGACAGCCCTGACGTGAGGGACGGGGTGGGGGAGGGGTAGGGAAGAGGTCACTGGTGGAGAGGAAACATTTCTTAGGGACAGCAGGGCGGGAAGAGGGAGGAAGTTTGGGAGTGAAGGAAGAGGGAGTGGTTGTAGGAGGTGTCAGTCTGCTGTGTTTGGGTGCAGGTGCATGGGCTGGATGCTGTTGTGAGGTGGAGAGGCAACTGGGAGGGAGGTGGACGACGAGGAGGAGGGGGCCACAGTGGACCTCCAGGAATGCATTTGTCTGTTGCATATGGGTTGCCAGCCCCTGGATGGCATTCACAATGATTGACTGCCCAACAGAGATGGATCGCAGGAGGTCAACAGCCTCCTCACTGAGGGCAGCAGGGCTAACAGGGGCAGGGCCTGAGGTGCCTGGGGTGAACGAGATTCCCACCCTCCTGGGTGAGTGTGCACAGGAAACTCACTGAGGGGCTGCTGGGAAGGCAGTGCTGGTACGGGGGTGGCGGCTGTACCTGTAGATGGGGTGGGCACAGAGGTGTCCGCCACAACCAGGGAGCTTCCATCGGAGGAGGAATCCGTGTCTGAACTGTCCCCTCCTGTCTCCGCCGTGGTGCTCCCCTCACCCTCCATCCCACTGGTGCTCTCACTGTTGGTGGATTCAGCATCCTGGGTCCTGTGGGAATGCAGCTCCCTCCGTCGCCGCTACCTCTGCTCCTCTGCCAGATTATGCTAATGCACATAAGGACAGGACAACAAAACAAAAAGGGGGGACACAAAGGATACACTTGGTGAATGGAGCCCAAAACACCACCGTTAGTGTACAAGACACACTCACACACAAGGAACAGCCCTACGCACTAGGCAATGCACTACCAGTCAGAATGCTAGTCACCAGCCCATGGATAGGGACACCTAACGCCAATTGCAGCATACCTGAGACCCACAGACCCCTGCCAAGTAGTGGATGCCTACTAGCTTGGTTGGTGTACATTCACATCAGAACCCTGCCCAACATGGAACCAACCCTGCTATACCAGGCCTGGCCTAGTGGCACCCACAGTGCCCACACCCCCAACCCGGATCCCACCCCACCATGCAAATGGTGTATATGGGGCAATGTAGTCACCCCCTTGTGGCTGCTGTGATGCCCCCAAGTGCCCATCCAGCTCCGGATAGGCCACCACCACTATGCAGGCCATCAAGGGGGTCAGGGTTCGACGGGCCCCCCTTCCTCGTTGGGAGGCCATCACCAGCTGGGCCTCCACGGTCTTCTGTGCCCAGCGTCTCAGGTCCTCCCACCGTTTCCGACAGTGGGTGCTCTGCCTGCCGTAGACCCCCAGGGTCCGCACGTCCTTGGCGATGGCACGCCATATACCCTTCTTTTGATGGGCGCTGACCTGCAGGGAAATGGACACAGGGAAAGGTGTTAGTCCGACCGTCCTGGCCGTTACACTCATGGCCCACCATGCCCCTTCCCATCCCCAGTAGCACAGACATGGCCCACCATACATGCTGCATGCTGCCCAGGTCCCATCCACCTCCCACCCCGTACATGAGGCCTTCCCACACAGCACTCCATGCATTCATGCACCATGCATCGTTCTCACGGTGTACTCACCTGTTGATCTGGAGGCCCATACAGCATTCAGTACTGGGGAAAGGCCCCATCCACCAGTCTCTCCAACTCCACAGAGGTGAAGGCTGGGGCCCTTTCCACAGTCACAAGAGCCATGGTCAGTTCCAGACACAGGTCCCAGCAGCACATGCAGTGTAGGTCCTCTCCTGTTGACGGTCAGGTAGCAAGTGAGTGAACAGATAGAAAATGGTGGTGACATCCGCGGAGGTGCATACCGTCACCGCCGGCATACATCACCATTGGCCACTGTAGCCCATAGTGCCCAATGTTAACCAATGAGGAGTTGCACGGTGGTTTTCAAACGCCTCCCTCAACGGCGCACAACGTCAGCGGAATTACTTCATATCCACCTGTCCCTCCATACAGGACAGGTGGACGCCATTTCAGGGGGGGCAGGCCATGGATCCTAACTGCGTCACAGTACACAAATGCACCATTTGGACATCTCCAACAAAATAACGTTACAGTCACAACATGCATTGAACTGTAGTGGTTGGAATTAAGAGATAATGACCAGCTGCTCATCATTTTGCTCCCTAGATTGCAACCACTGTGGATGAATAGGAGATGGAGACATCCCCCTATGTACAGGCCCCTGGTGGACTTGGCAACAATGGAGGACAGGCACATTATCCTCATCTATAGACTGGACAGGGCCACAATCACAGAGCTGTGTGCCCAATTGGAGCCTGACCCAATCTCTGCTATCCGTCACCCCTCTGGGATCCCCCCTCTTGTGAAAGTGCTAGCAGTGCTCCATTTCCTGGCAACTGGCTCCTTCCAAGTGACAGTGGTCTTGGCAGCAGGAATGTCTCAGCCAATGTTCTCAAACGTGCTGACCAGAGTGTTGTCTGCCCTGATTTAACACATGTGCAGCTACATCGGTTTCCCCCAGGTGGAGGATTTGGCCACAGTGAAAGCTGATTTCTATGCAATGGGACACATCCCCAATATTATTGGGGCAATTGATGGAACACATATTTCATTTGTTCCACCCCCGGCGAAATGAACAGGTGTTCAGAAATCGCAAGAGCTTTCACTCCATGAATGTGCAGATGGCGTGCCTTGCAGACCAGTAAATCTCCCACGTCAATGCAAAATATCCTGGGTCTGTGCATGATGCCTTTATTCTGAGGAATAGAAGCATCCCAAATGTGATGGCTCAACTCTAGAGGCACAGGGTGTGTCTAATAGGTGATCCCTGGTTCCCACCAAGTATATGTTGGTGTATGGCTATGGTGTGTGCCCTAAGGGTTAGTGTGTGGCAAACAGTTGTCCCTCAATATTTGCAGGTGACTCTGGTTATCCCAACCTCTCATGGCTCCTGACCCCGTGACAGGTGGATCCCTGTGCTACTCACCCAAGAAGGTCTGCCAGACCATCAAGGCATGCTGTATGTTACACAACCTTGCCTTTCGTCGCCAGGTGCCTTTTCTGTCAGAGGAGGAGGCTGGAGATGGCTGTGTGGCAGCAGTGGACCCTGTGGACAGTGAAGAGGAGGAGGCAGAGGATGAGGATGAGGACAGCAGAAGTGCAATAATTTTTCAGAACATAGCAGCCATTGAGAGATTAACTGTTGTCGTAGGTTGAGGGGCTGCAAGATGGGAAGTCCCCTTTTTAAATAATTTGTCTATTCTTTCTCTTTTTCCCAGGTTCAGTGCAAGGCAGGATAGTCCATCGGCAGAAAGTAAATAGTTTAAGCTTTCTTGATTTCCCATTCACTGAGTGATAATCTTGACTACTTTCTATTGAGAAGTAAAGTTCATGGGATTTAGTAGGTTTAGGTAAAACCATTATGAATGCCCTTTGCAGATCACAGGGCAACTGTGAGTGCTCATATGCATCATCAAAGAGTGCAGCTAAATGCGGTGTCATTAAGGAGGCATATTTTATTTTAAAACTCAGCAGGCAGGCATTGGGACCTGAGGTCTTTCCTGATGCCATTGTTGCTATGGCCTTTCATATTCCCCCTCCGTGGTTGGGCGGTCCAATTCCACCTTGTTAGTTATGGTCAATATGCGTAAAGAGATGTCGCTAATGACGCCTTTTTGGACTTCCTCCCAAAGGGTCGTCAATAGCTATACAGTTCTCTATGGAAAGCTGGAAAGCTGCAAAAGTTTACGCTATCCCAAGAGGATTAGTATGTAACCTGCATTTTGCATCACCGACAGCAGAGACATTCCTTGAGCCATACCCCTTGTTTGTCAGCCAGTATAAACATTTTCCTGCCTTGTCTGCCTGTTCATACAGTCTAAATTGTGAATACAACCATCCTGTCTGTGCCCTGTCCATGAGTTTTTGTTTTTTAGCACTAATCTGGAGAGTACACGTTCTGAGTTTAGAGGCAGAGGAAACATTTCCCTCCCTTCTAACTGCTGAATTTGACACTCTAGATCTATTTTATACTTCCTCCTATCTGCCTCCTTATCTCGAATATAGGACATTGTGGAGTCACACAGTAGTCTTTAAGGCTTCCCAGAGGCTGTTGGACAAGGAAATAGAGTGTTTATAAAGCTGGAAATATTTGAATACCTTCTCCCTCAGATATTCAACTGCGTTGTTATCTAACAACCACCAGGCGTTTAATCGCCATGTCCCAGGTCTCCCTTGATGTGTATCTTATGTTTATTTGTATGGACTAGTGTTCTGAAAGAGAGAATGAATGCCACAGCTACCACTTGGCAATCCCATACTGGGAAAAGTAAGTCGTCAATGCGGGTCTGTGGCTGCACTGGGGAAGAGTATGTGAATTGCTGGGTGGTCCTTTGGTGTGTGAACCTGGTGTTGGTGAGCCCCGTCGCCGATATCCACTGCTGGAAGTGGGATGTGTGATGGGAGGCAGTCGACCCAGTGGTGTTGTGAAGTGGATCCACAACAGCATCAAAGTCCCCACCAATTATTGTCATCCCTGAAGTGGTGCTGATCATCAGCTGAGTCAGTGCTGAAGGTGAAGTCTTAAGCAACATGGGGGGTGAATAAATATTCATAATAGACCATACATTTCCTTCCAGGTGTTTGGTCACCATGAGATATCACCCCTGGTCATCCATAAAAAGTTGCTTCACCGACAAAGGGAAGATCCTATGCAGCAGGATCGCCATGCCTCTCAACACTTTAGTTAATCTAGAGTGGTATACCGGAGTATAACTATGGCGATCCAGAAACCAACAACGTGTGCCAAATAAATTCATCTCCTGCAAAAAGAGGACATTTGGGGTGTGGCTTTACATATAACATTGCCGCGCCAACGTTTGATTTTATTATTCAGGTCATTCACATTCCCCGACATAATGTGAGGTTTCCCTTTCTGTGCTTCTGGTGGGTTCTCAGTTATCTTGGACAACATGCACTCAGTGACTTCTAAGTTTTGCTGTCAGGTGAATAAAAGAACAAAAACCAAGAGCATGCAAACCAAAAGCAGCAAACCATGGCCCCCCCCCCCTAACATCACACACCCTATACTTCGACCCTTGAAGCATCTGTGACCTCTATAAAAACAAACCATTCCAGTATCTTGAGAAAACAAAAAGGAAACAAAAGAAAAATGAGGCAGAAAACTGTTATCTCTGAGGGAGCCATGCCATGAAGCTCAATCTGGGCTCACTCTGGGATCCCTGGCGACCCAAATACATGCTAGGCACTTCAATCTGAGACTAAAGCAGTCCCTAAACATATTCACTGTATTCGTCCCAAGTCCTGCCCACGCCAGTAACCTTCCACACCAGTCTCACACCCAGCAATGACCAGCTCGCTCCCTACATGATATTTAAAGTGTGCCAGGTGACATTACCAGGAAAGAGTTATGAGTCTCTGACTGAGCCTCAGCCCCCAAGCCCCTCTACCTCCCCAGACTTCAAGCCCACTCCATGAGCGTAATCTATGTCGCGTGTGTCACCTCTGCTCCTTCGAGGCTGACACGCATTGCCGCCCCTGGCATGATCGTCCCAGAAATCCCATGCCGTTCCTCCACCTATGCCCAGGCCTGTTCCAATATTTCGAAGAAGGGTACCTTGCTATTAAAAAGGTCTTTCAATGTAGATGGAAGCAGCAACATATAGCACAGGCTCATATCTCTCAATTTCACCTTCAACTGATCATAGAATCGTCTTTGTCGCAGCACAATTGGATATAGGCCCTCATTCCGAGCCTGGCGGGCGGCGGAGGCCGCCCGCCAGGCTTCCCCCCTCCGAAATACCGCTCCGCGGTCGTAAGACCGCGGAGGGTATTCCGAGTTTTCCCCTGGGCTGGCGGGCGGTCTTCACAAGACCGCCCGCCAGCCCAGGGGAAAACTCCCTTCCCACGATGACGCCGGCTCGTAATAGAGCCGGCGGAGTGGGAAGGTGCGACGGGTGCAGTTGCACCCGTCGCGTATTTCAGTGTCTGCTTTGCAGACACTGAAATACTTTTAGGGGCCCTCTTACGGGGGCCCCTGCCGTGCCCATGCCATAGGCATGGGCACGGCAGGGGCCCCCAGGGGCCCCGCGACTCCCCCTCCCGCCATCCGGTTCCCGGCGGGAGAACCGCCAGGAACTGGATGGCGGGAGGGGGAGTCGGAATCCCCATGCCGGCGCAGCATGCTGTGCCGGCTTGGAGGATTCCTTTGGGGCAGCGGAAAAACCGGCGGGAGACCGCCGGTTTCCCTTCTCTGACCGCGGCTGAGCCGCCGCGGTCAGAATGCCCCGCGGGGCACCGCCGGCCTGTCGGCAGTGCCACCGCGTCCCACGGCCCTGGCGGACTTGTTCCGCCAGGGTCGTAATGACCCCCATAGTCAGGTAAGATCAGAACAGTTGCAGAATCATGTTTGATCTCCCCCTTTAGTTGCACTGCACGCAGCTCCGTGGGGCCATCTCTCTAGTTGAGAAAAAGGGCAATTATTGTGCATGGTGGTGCACCAGGAAGTGGATATGGTCCTTGGCCTTGTGAGACACGCTCAATCAAAAAACAAGCGGAGACCTGCGCATCCAGGATGTGCTGCTTCGACCACTGCTCCAAATGTGAGTAGGGGAATCCCACAAAACTCAGGTTATTGTGGCGGGACTGGCTCTCCGCAACCTCCACTCAAACACACAATTCCAAATAGTCTTTCTGACTTTGAGGAGATCAGTACACATGGCTGCCAAATCATCCTCCAGGGTAGAGATGCACCCTTCTGCCTGAGTGACTCAGTCTAAAACTTTGCAGAGATTCTGTTGCAGATAGTGAACGTCGCTACCTACTGAGCTAATATGGGAGTCTAGGGCCTATCTAAGACCTGTTATCTTTTGCAGGATATATCCGTGGAGGTCCTGTGTCCAACTCCTCCTCTGAGCTGTTGCTACGCCCCATAGCTTCATGTGTAGAGTCTCCAGCCCCTCATAGGGCCTTGGCAAGTATGTCCGCTTTGGCCTGTTTGGAAAGGGCCCTGGTCTTGTCCTTCGCCATTGAAAGCTGGAGAAGGTGAGGAGGGATTCAAACAAGGGCCCAACTGAGGAGGTCAGTGACCTGGGCCTGCCAGCCCCGTCACCTGGGGGCAGCTGAAGCACCAAATCTTACCCCAAAAGTCTGTGCATGCCGCCCGGCGTATACCCCGGATGCTGCACCGGATGTCAATGCCTGGGGGCTGCCACTCCTAGTCCCTGAGATACTACAGCCAGGACTGTGGCGCTCAGGAGGAACAAGGGGCGAAGAAAGAGGCAGGGAGCCCCCCACGAGCCCCCCCACTCCTTGCTGTGGGGCCGCCACTTCCGAATCCAGACTACACTACAGCTCACTCACATTGCCTCCCAGCCTAATTGTGGTATTTGGGCGAAGTTACAACACGGGGCCTGGTTGTATTGTGGCGATATTTATGTTCACTCTTTTACCTCTTTCATACTAGCACTATCTAACTTTCCTGCCGCCCCCCTGCTACTATTTAAACCCTGGCTCCTGCGTCACCCCGGACCGTCCCAAACGTGTTCCTTGAGGTGGGGTTCGCCATGTTGACCCCTTCCGCAAAGTTCAACAGTGGACTCGCCCATATCCTAGGCGGACACTCTATTCCTCGCCAACTAAATAAAAAAAACATAAAAAGGGAAAAAGAAGAACAAACAACAGCACATCCTAGAGGCAACTATGTGTACACAACTGTAACTTTAGCAAACAAATCACTGCACAATTTTACTTAATCAGATACAAAATCAGCATAGCGTTGGGACGAGTTCGGATTGGACCAAAGATGGTATCTCCCAGTCCCTGACCTCCTCGACCACACCGTGGGTGTGTCACTTGGGGCCCTCGAGCTCCCGGCATGGGATATCACCTCATCCGTTGCTGGGGAGAATTGGTGCGTCCGGGCAGGTTGTTCAGAGGCGTTTTTGCCCTCGACAATGGGCCCAGGCAGCTGGGACGTGGCAGGCAAAGGACTAGCATCTTCCTGGTCACTTACGGAAAGATTGTCTGTAGGGCCATCCTCCTTGTGTCTGGCCAATGGCAGAGTAGGGAACCATTTGAAATGGGTTACATTCCTCGTAACACTCTCACCGTCCTATGTTGCGGTGATCATGGTCCCTTTGACAGCAGTCACAGTCCATCTATCCGCTTCGAACTTTAGCTGAAACTTACCACCAGGGTGTCGATCTTTCACTAACACTGTGTCCCCTACCTGGACAGTACTTTGCCGAGGTCTCCGCTTCCTGCAAGCATAGTCATTGTTGCGGGTTCTCCTTCTCATGGACTGGCTCTGAGCATTGGGCTGAGCAGCCCAGAGAGGGTGGTGAGATAAGGCATCCCTCATAACCCTTCCAAAACATAGCTGGCTGAGGGCGAAGCCCGTCGTGGCGTGAGGTATGACCCTGTACTCTCACAAGAAAATATAAATGGCCCTCTCAATGTTCTGCGACTCAGCCACGGCAATGCCGATAGTCTTGGACAATGTTTTTATGAATCTTTCCATCTCACCGTTGGCTTGGGGCCACCTGGGCGTGACCCGGCATTGGACAGTGCTCATGGACTACAAAAAGTCAGCCCACTCATGGCTGTTGAACGGGGGCCCATTATCTGTGTGCAGTTCGCCAAAGAGGCCATGAGTGGCCATCAACTTCTCCATTTTCGGAATGACCACTTGAGCGGCGGTAGATGGAACCATATCTACCTCCGGGTCCCTAGAATAGTCATCCATTACCACCAGCACGTAGGACCCATCAGGGAGACTCCCGAAGTCGGCACTTTTTTCTCTGCCAGGGGGCTGTGGGACCTTCTTCGGTGATGACAGGTGCCAGGGGATCAGGAGTACCGCTGGCTTGGCAGACTAAACAACTTTTAACAGCGTCTTCCACCTGTTGGTTAAGTCCTGGAAACCAAACTTTGCTTCTAAGTCTATTTTTTGACTTGACAATGCCTTGATGAGCACCATGCACCAGCATCACCGCTCTTGGCCCCAAGCATGGAGGAAGCACCAGATGGGGTCCGCACAAAAGGCAGCTGTTGTCGCTCATTGAGAGCTTGTGTCTAATGTGGAACAATGCCTGGAGTGTCGTTTTGGCCTCTTCAATGCGAAAGCCGGCAGGGTGTTGTAACGGCCGCCAGTCATTGGAGCACACGGCTTCCATAGCCATCAGCAAGCAGTCATCTTGTCTGGTGGCTTCCACTACTTCATGAAGGGGAATGGGCAAAGGTCTTACATACTCCTCCGTTTCGAGGGCTTCCTCAGCTTCTTGAGGGGTGGCTGGGCGCATGTGATGTGACAGAAAGTCTGCTGGGTTCTTGGCACCAGGTTGGTACTCTACATGGAAATCAAACTCCTGCAACTGCAGTATCCACTTTTAGATCCGCGGTGGCGGTTTTGACGATGAGCCTTTAAAAAAGGGAAGCAGCGGGTTATGGTCTGTAACTACCATGAATGCTTTGCCGTAGAGATAGATGTGAAAGTGCCGGCATCCCCAGGAGATGGCTATAGCTTTGCGCTCAATCTGGGAATACCACTGCTCTGTCGGTGTCAAAGTTCTGCTGACAAAGGCTATGGGAGCCCAAATTCCACAGTCTTGTTTCTGCACTAGTACAGCCCCTAGTCCGGTGGGACTGGCGTCAACAGACAACTGGGACTCTCACCTGCGGTAGAAAAAGGCCAACGTGGTGTCAGCTGACAGGGCTCTCTTTGTGTTCATGAAGGCATTTTCTTGTGCTTCGCCCCACACCCAGGGATGGTTGGCCTTAGTGAGATCTCTCAACAGCCCTGTGAGGTACGATAGGTTTTTCATGAAACGGCCGCAGTACGTGACCATTCCCAGGAAGCTCCTGACCCCGGACACAGAGGTAGGAGCTGGGGCATCTTGGATATCTCTCACTTTGGCTGGATCACGGCCAATCCCTTGTTTTGAGAACCGATAGCCAAAGAAACTGATGTTGTCCTTCAAGAATTCACACTTCTCGCAATGCAGCGTTAGTCCATGCTCTCGCAGTCTGAGGAATACTGTGCGTAGGCGGGTCAGGTGGCTCTCGAGCGTGGAGGCATGCACAAGGATGTCATCACTTACATTCAGAACTCCGGCTAGCCCCCCTAGCACTCCTTTGAAAGTGTGTTGAAATATCTTGGCGGAACTTGATATACCAAAATGTAGGCGTGTGTACTTCCAGAGGCTTATGTGGGTGGAGAAGGTTGTGATCGGTCTGGAGTCTGGGTGTAATACCATCTGATGGTAGCCTGACTGGAGGTCCATTTTGGAGAACCAGTTGGAACCTGAGAGCTCCCCTATTATATCGTCAATCAATGGGGTAAGGTGCCTTTCTCGCTTGATGGCTTGATTGGGTAGGCGCATGTCCACGCAAATTCAGACGGCGTCTGGTGGCTTTGGTTTCTTTGCAACGACAATCGGGGAGACCCACGGTGTCGGTCCTGATACCTTCTCGATGATCCCAGCTTTTTGTAGAAGTAATAGTTCTTGTTCTATTTTTAAGCATAAGTGGAAGGCTAATCGCCGGTGCCGGAGGGCGATGGGGGCCACCAATTCATCGATAAGTAGTGGAAGGGGTGGCCCTTTGAGGCAGCCAATGCCACTAAAGAGGGTGTCAAACTCCTTGGTGAAGTCTTCCAGGCAGCTGGTGTGGATGCTGAAAGCAAACTGAACTAGGCAGAGGCTCTGGGTGGTCTGGCAGCTGAGCAATAAACCAGACCCTTCTTGCAACACATAGATCTTGGTGGAGAGTTCTGTGCCCTTGTGTCTGACCTCCGCTGTGAAGGCAACCATTATTTTTAGGGGTTGAGAGTTTCCAAAAGCATAGACAAGTACTTTGGACGGCCTGAGCAGGCGTTGTGTTAGGCTGTGGTACACTCTCCTGTGTCAATCAGAGCTGGTACAGACTGGCTCTACAGGGTGATCTGGCATGTGGGTATACGTTGACTGTGGGCTGCACTTTTATCGATTGTTCCTATTACATGGACAACCTGCTGGTCATCATCCATGTTGCTGCCTGACGAGGTGGTAGGGAGTGCTGCTACCGCTTTGACGGTCTACTTGAGAGTAGGCTGTGTCTTGGGTGTTGACCAGCACACTTTCGTGAAGTGATCGATCTTGCCACAGGCGCTGTAAGTTTTCCCTTGGGCCGGGCACCCACTTGGGTGGGACAGGGATCCACCGCACCATCTGCAAAGTCTGTCCTTTTGTCTTGCTCCAGAGTGCGTTGTCTTGTTCTTAGAGCTACTGGTGACTACAGCATTCACCGGCTCGGATTCCTCCTGGACAGGTGCTGCTTGTTCCATGTGGACAGCCCCCGCTTCAGACAGTTCCTGGGAATGCCCAAGTCTGAGGATTTCTCTCATTCGCATGTTAGGTTCCTGCAGAATACGTTCGCAGAGCTTCGAGGATGCGCATCCCTGGATAGACTGGGCCCTGATTTCATCCTCCTCATCTGGTAGGGTACACGTGCTGGCTAGTTCCTTGGGGCGCGTGTAGAAGACATCTATGGATTCCTCCACCTTTTGGTGTGCTTGGCGGAGCAGGAAATGTTCGTAGTTGGGATTGGCGTATGGCTCACAATGCACAGAGACAGCGTCTTTTAGTGTGGAATACGTGTGGGGGGTGGCTTCGACTGCTGATTTGGAAACCTTATGTATGTCAGCGCCACCAAGGTGCAACAGCAAAGGTCTGTTCCACTCGTCTTTGACATCCAGCGCCTCAAAGTAGGTTTCCAGCCGTTCAATCCAGGCTTTCCATCTTGCAGCCTGTGTGGGAGGGGCCCCAGTGATAGTGAAGGGTTCAAGGGCCTGTATGCTGGCCATTTCATTAAGCGCTGCAGGTGGCTGTCGAATAACTGGGGGGATCTTCTTGGGTAGGTAGGGTAGCCAGTTTCAGCAGTCAGTGGTCTTGGGCCCTGCAGGCGATGTCTGGGGTCTGCCTGTTGCATGTCTGGGTGCAGCACGCAGCTGTGGGTGCCAGATAGGAAGGTGAGGTCTCACTGGGGTGCACCAGCCTTGCATGCACTTGTATGTACTCCTCAGAGGTCCAACAGATCGAGGGGTGGACTGTAGACACGGTACCTCAAAGGTGCAGCACGAGTGCTGGTGAGCCTTCCCCGTGCTTGAAGAATCAGGGCCTTGGTTGCCATGGAAACCCTCCTGACGGCGCTCCCGTCTGGTGAGAGGGAAGCCTGTTGGGTGGGGTCTTCCGGACGAGGCCGCTGCAGTGGCAGGGAGTGCTGGAGGGATGGGGGGGGGCAGGGCAGGCCTTGCCGTCACGGCGGCAACACCAGTGCTCAGGCTCACAGGAGAACAGCAATGCGGGTGAGTAGAGCTTGCATCGCCGCAGGGGGCTTCCGGCCACGCGGCAGCGCCGGTGACCTGGGTGTGCTGCTGGGGTTGGAAAGGGGCCAGCACCTGCGAGCAGCGTCTGCGGTGGGGATGTCGCCTGGTGGTGACTTACGGAGCCGCAGCAGGTACAGGTGAGCGGGATGGGGTAGGCGGCCCTCGTCGCCAATGCGGTGTCGGATGAAGTTACAACACGGGGCCTGGTTGTAATGTGGCAGCGATCTTTATTTTCACTCTTTTACCTCTTTCATAATAGCACTATTTAACTTTCCCGCCGCCCCCCTGCTTGTATTTAAACCCTCGCTCCAGCGTCACCATGGACCATCCCAAACATGTTCCGCAAGGTTCAACAGTGGACTTGCCCATATCCTGGGCGGACACTACACTAATAACTCCCGGGGTGTCAGTGAGGCCAAGTGCATCACAGATGCCTTCCTGATTAATTAGCTGTCGGTCTGAAGTTCAAAGAACACGCGCGCCATCTTGAGAGGTCCTGCCACGCAAACTTCTATTTATTTTCTTTAAAAAAAAAAGTTTTACTTCAGGGGCTTTTCCAGTCTTTGAATATTGCGTCAAGCATGCAGCAACAAAAACGGACACAAATTTAAAATCTCAAGAAAAAATAAATTTGTCTCTGTTTGTCAGCGGGGTACCTCACTTTGGTATTTGGAGTCAGTAGTAAGCAACAGCAGTTTTGGTGCTTAGAAAAGTAAAGGGTTATGAGCTCCCAGTTTTTTTTCTCATCTTGTTTGTCACTGTTCCCTACTTCAGTCAATTCCTCATCACGCTGTTCCCTCTCCTTCCCAAACTGTGGGTTCAGAACGCACCGAGAGCAGGTAAGCTGCCACTGCTCCCTCTCTTCCTCTGACCAACCTCTTTCTCTACTGTATAGGTGTTCTTCTCCAGGCATCTGGGTCGGTCCTTGTTCCTGCCGGCTCTTTGTTGGCTCTCTTCTCTCCTGCGCCCTCCAGTTGTCCCACATGGCCATCTCTAGGATTCTGCTTCTCTGTTTACATCGTCCTCCTCTTCCGGAGTTAATACCTGAAGAGGAAGAAACAGAAGTCTTTCTTTAGTGTTTTTCTCTTCCTATTTTTTCTCATTTTCTTGTTCTTTCTCTGTTTGACTATTTATTTCCTTCCCATAGGAGACGATGTGTCACAAGAAGTCATTGAAAGCAAGCACTCAGGTAAGGTATGATCTTTGTGACATTTCCCATCTCTGAGATTTTTCTATTCTGGAAAAACTGTGTGGTATCTAGGAAGGAAATCCACATGCAAGCACTCATCACAAGCACTGTAACATGAGTACTCATCAGCAGGGGGCTGGACTACGGCAACACTCTCTGCACCAGAATTTCCAAACAACTCCCACACAGACTCCGAACCATCCAGAACGCAGCTGCAAGACTCATAGTCGACCTTCCACGCCACACCCACATCACACCACACCTCAGGAAACTTCACTGGCTCCATATTCACAAGCACAGCCAATTCAGACTTTTCATTCACACATATAAAGCCATACATAACAGAGGACCAGAATACTTTTACAGCTGCATACACTTTCACCAACCCACTAGACACTTAAGTTCTGCATCATTCTTACTCGCACACACTCCATGCATCCACAAAAGCAAAACTTGAGGTCACTCATTCTCCCACATCACACCCAAGACATGGAACAACCTTCCTCAATACATCAGAGCCTCCTCCTCTACAAGAAGCAGAAGATCTGGCTCATCATTTATGCACAATGGGATCACACACCTACACACCTTACCCAAGCCCTTGGATAACCTCTCGGGTGATTAGTGCGCAATACAAATTAGCATAAGATAACATTGTTCTCTCCCTTGCCAGTGTCTAACTTTAAAGTTATAAGGTTGTAGCAATATAAACCACTATGAAACGCTTGGATTATTACCCCTGTTCACACATTTAAATGAGAGGTGCATCATCTGTATACAGCAAAAAGGTGACCTTGCAGATAATATTGTAGCTTTTCTATGGCCCATTTTATTGCTAGACATTGCTTCTGTATTGCAGGATATTTTTGTTCTTTGGGAAGTAGCTTGTGAATGATAACAAAAAATGGGTGTTTCTTCGGTTTGACTAGTTCATTGTGAAAATACTGCCACGTATGTTAATCTTATACATCTGTTCAAAGAATAAAAGTGAGGAGATAGTCTGGTGATTGTAATACTGGTTTAGATGAAATAATCACTTTTAGAGTTTTGAAGGCCAGATCTCCAGATTCGGGAGAGTGTTTGAAATGTTTATTAAGAGTTGACTTTTGCAACATATTAGTTAAGGGAGCTGATACCTTTGAATAATTAGAAATAAACTTCCTGTAATAGCCAAGAAGCCCTAACAAGGCCCTCATGTCTCATTTATTTTTCGGAAAAGGGACAAAAGTGATTGCTTTAACTTTCTCTTCTTGTGGTTGTATTAGGAAATATCCTAGTAGATATCCCATATATTTTATTGTATGCTGTCCATTGTTTTGCATTTATGTGTAGCCCTGCATCTTTTAAGGGCTGTAAGACATTTGTTAGATGTTTTAAATGTTCAGCCCAATCTTTACAGAATATTATGATATCATCTAGATATGCTGAGGAGTAACTCTGGTGTGCCCTTAACAATTTATTTCAGAGGTGCTGCAATGTAGCAGGTGTGCCATGCAACTCGAAAGGAAGCACCATGAGGTGGAAAAGACAGTAAAGGGTGGTGAACACAGTCTCTTCTTTATCTTCCTGGCACAGAGGACTCTGTCAGTATCCCTTTGTGAGGACAGTAGTGGAAATATATTGTGATTCCCCTAACTATTGGATAAGTTCATCAATTCTGGCCAATAAGTAATTGTCAAATTTTGATACCCTATTTACAGCACAGAAATCGATGCAAAAACAAATGCTTCCATCTGGTTTGGGTACAAGTACAATAGGTGAGCACCAATTACTTGATTACTTCTTTGTGGATCACCATTCCGCATGCTTCCGGAATACGATACAGTTGTTGTTTAATAATCTTTCCAGGTTCAGTCTGAATAGAGTGTTCTGCTAAATGAGCCCTACCCTGTAATACTAAATAACTGTGAGCAAAGAGACGTAAGCAATATTTTAACTATGTCTTTGCTCTTCACTTAAACTTTCTGTTATGTTCAGCTTCTCAGTGGTGCTTGTATCTGACGACAAGGATGAGGTTAGTTGCACATCTCGAGGAATATGAGCCAACCATTTTTTCAATAGATTAATATGGTAGATATGATCCTTGTGTTTCTGTTTTCACAATTTGTGAGTATCTTTACCAATTTTATAAAGTACTTGGCATCACCCCTGCCGAGTTGTTCTTAATTTGTTAGCAAAACTAGGGAACAAACCCAGTGCCCAGACACCTGGTTTCAACTCTCGCTATTTAGTGTGTCTGTTATAATTCCGCTCTTGACGTTGTTGGGCCTTTTCTAGATTAGAGGTGGCTAAATCTCTCAACTTCCAAACACATGTTCTTAGCTGGACCACATAGTCTAGGAGAGTATGTTCTTCCTTGAAGGTTTTCTCCCAATCCTCACAGGTAATTTTGAGGTAAATATGAGGTTTTCACCCAAGGAGAAATTTGAAGGAAGAACAACCTAATCTTGGCCATTTCTAATTCTGTATTGCAAAAAGTGCCAACAGAAGGAGTTTGTCCCAATCCTTTACTTCTTCTGACAACATTTTTTCACGGTAACTTTGCGGTTACCATTGTACTTCTCACCCAATCCAACAATTTGCAGATGGCAAACTAATGTCTGTGTTCATTTGATCCTGAATTGTTGACACACTTGTGTCATAAGGACTGGTACAAACGGGGTCCCTTGATCAATTAAGATATATGTAGCAAATCTTGGCCAAGATAATAACTTGATTATTGCATTAGCGACATTTTTAGTGCTAGTCTGCTGTAGCGCGATGACCTCTGGGTATCCAGTAGCATAGTCTACTAAAAATACAATGTATTTGTAACTGTTAGTGGAGGCGAGTAAGGATTCCATTAAGTATATTCCTACTCTATTAAATGTGTGCTCCTGTTAACAGCATTTTCATAATGGAACCTGAGGGGGTCTATAGGGATTTTTACCTTGACAGGTGGAAAATTCTTGCCTCTGGGTTTTTATTTGAGCATATATTTTGGGCCAGTAGAATTGTTCCAAAATAGCCTGTGATGTTTTCCCGAGACCAAAATGACCTGCCAATAGATGAGAGTGAGCATAAAAGAAGAAGGGCCTCAAAAGTGAGGTTTGTCAAGACTTTTCCCATCTTACATAAGATGCCTTTTTGGAATCAAAGCGGGGAAATACCTGATAAGGGTTTTCTGCGCTGTCCCTCACATTTTGACAAGCTTACTGCAGTGTTGGATCTTTAATTTGTAAGGCCCTTCATTTTTTTTATTTATCTCCCAAGCTTCCTGCATTAGGAGAGCGATTAGTCCAGGTTCATTCTTATTCTCTTTACTCATTTCTCTCCTGTTCTTTTTTTTCTTAGTTAAATGTTTAACCTCAAGAGAACATAGCTTCCACTAGCCACCTTTTTCCTCTTTTAAGGTCTCTTTGAGAAGGGAGATAAAACTAGGATTGTCTGTTCCTAAACTTACCTCCTCAGGAATGTTAGGTAGGACTCTGACCTCTATGAGACTTTTATCACCAGACGGGCTAATCATAGGAACTTTAGCAAGGACATACTCCTTTTTGTCACCATGAACACTAAGGATTACAACATGTTGTTTGGGCTAAATCTGATATTGGACAATTAAACGTTCTCTAATTACAGATTGTTTGCAACTGAATGTAATAAAGCAGTCATCCATTTGAGATTCACCTTTACAGATATGTAATAGCTGGGTCCCGGGTCATTGTGTATAAAATTTATCTCTGTGGGTTCCGCCCTCATTTAAGTTATGATCTTCGTGACAGCCACAGTGCAGGCATTTCATACTCCTCTGTGCTTTAAGTAGCTTCATTTTATAGACATTGGCAGGGGAAATTACAAAGTGAAAAGTGATTGCAAAAAGTGGGCACTACACACAGGAGGGGTGGGAGAAGAAGTCAGTGATGTTATGGTTAGAGAAAGAAGAGGAGAGCAATTGGGAGAAAGTATGAGAAAACAGGAGAAAGGGAAAATGGGAAGGGAAAATTAGTATGTGATGAAAGTGAGCTGTGATAAATTGTACATTTTACACTTTGTTCTAAAAATGTGTTTGGCAAGAATTCCCTCGCTTTGCCGTGTTCGCTCCGCACTATATGGGGTCTGGTATGCAAAATTTGCCAAGGCTGCTTTTGGTTCCCAGTCCTGCCATGTGAGGAAGTTTCGAAAAGTGAGGAGTTATGCAGAAAAATTGTTAAGGAGCAAAGAAGGGCATTTATCAGAAAAAGTGAAATTGATTTGGAAAAGCAGGTCACTTAGTTTGAGAGATACAAAACCCATGTACCTGTCTGCATTGAACGTTGTGCCCTCCAAGCTGAGAAACATATTAACTGCAACGGCAAGAGAGTACTATACACGAAAGAATGCTCCGCGCAGGAGTGGTATACCAGAAAGATCATAATGTGCATCACAGGATATCATAGTAGCATTCAATGCAGATGGGCATCACAAACTTGACAACCCTTTCCTGGAAGAGAGCCGCAGTGTGAATTACCTAAAGTGGACCGTCATTGAGAAATTACATCAACCTGTACCATAATGTGAGTTTAGAGGGCTATGTAAGTGAAAGAATAGCGATGATTTACAAACTGAAGATGCATCTAGTATTCATTTGTTTTCATTGTGGTCAGCGCTATCTCAAGAAGGAAAGGTACACTTTACTAAATGAAAAAAGAATACTTATCATAGTAAAAGCCTCTCCAATTAATTGAATGTATCCACACATTAAATGTATTATTGCCAATACCGTGCAGTGATGTATGATTAATAAAGTTGGAACCAGCTTGATTATTTCTTGTATACAGCATTTCATAGTGATGAGCTTAGAGGCAGTTGTATAACAACATGCCTAGTCTAAATACTGCTTTCTACCACAATAGAAAAAAAAGCACATTGCACCTAGCCCCATTGGATATTCGCTCCCCATTTTCAATGTATTGGGAGTGTAGGAAAATGGCTCCCTATTGCAGTTACCCCACAGTTTTTGCCTGATATTGATGCTGACTTGACTGAGAAGTGTGCTGAGACACTGCTAACCAGGCCCCAGCACCAGTGCTCTTTCACTAAAAATGTACCATTGTTTCCACAATTGGCACACCCCTGGCACACAGATAAGTCCCTTGTAAAAGGTACCAGTGGTACCAAGGGCCCTGAGACCAGGGAAGGTCTCTAAGGGCTGCAGTATGTGTTGTGCCACCCTTAGGGACCCCTCACCTAACACATGCACACTGCCATTGCAGATTGTGTGTGTTGGTAGGGAGAAAAAGGCAAAGTCGACATGGCATCCTCCTCAGGGTGCCATGCACACAAATACTGCCTGTGGCGTGGGTAAGTCACCCCTCTAGCAGGCCTTACAGCCCTAAGGCAGGGTGCACTATACCACAGGGGAGGGCATAGCTGCATGAGCAATATGCCCCTACAGTGTCTAAGTCCATTCTTAGACATTGTAAGTACAGTGTGGCCATATTAAGTACATGGTCTGGGAGTTTTGTCAAAAACGAACTCCACAGCTCCATAATGGCTATACTGAATACTGGGACGTTTGGTATCAAACTTCTCAGAATAATAAACTCACACTGATGCCAGTGTTGAATTTATTAACAAATGCACACAGAGTGCATCTTAGAGATGCCCCCTGTATTTTACCCAATCCTTCAGTGCAGGACTGACTGATCTGTGCCAGCCTGCTGCTGAGAGATGAGTTTCTGACCCCATGTGGTGAGGGCCTTTGTGCCCTCTGAGGCCAGAAACAAAGCCTGCTCTGGGTGGAAATGCTTCACAACTCCCCCCTGCAGGAACTGTAACACCTAGCAGTGAACCTCAAAGGCTCAGGCTTCATGTTACAATGCCCCAGGGCACTCCAGCTAGTGGAGATGCCCGCCCCCTGGACACAGCCCCCACTTTTGGCAGCAAGTCCAGGGGAAATAATGAGAAAAACAAGGAGGAGTCACCCACCAGTCAGGACAGCCCCTAAGGTGTCCTGAGCTGAGGTGACCCCTGCCTTTAGAAATCTTTCATCTTGATTTTGGAGGATTCCCCCAATAGGAATAGGGATGTACCCCCCCTTCCCTCAGGGAGGAGGCACCCTCCAGGGCAGTACCCATTGGCTACTGCCCCCCAGACCTAAACACCCCCCTAAATTTCATATTTAGGGGCACCCCAGAACCCAGGAAATCAGATTCCTGCAACCTGAACTACAAAGAAGGATTGCTGACCTACAAGCCTGCAGAGACGATGAACGACGACAACTGCTTTGTCCCCAGCCCTACCGGCCTGTCTCCTGAGTCGAAAACCTGCAACCAGCGACGCATCCAACAGGGACCAGTGTCCTCTGAAGCCTCAGAAGACTGCCCTGACCCCCAGGACCAAGAAACTTCAGTGAGCAGCGGCTCTGCTCAACAACAGAAACATCTTTGCAACAAAGGAGCAACTTTTAAAGAACTCACTCTTCCCGCCGGAAGCGTGAGACTTCACACTCTGCACCCGACGCCCCCGGCTCGAGATCCAGAGAACCAACACCACAGGGAGGACTCCCCAGCGACTGCGACCCCGTGAGTAGCCCGAGACGACCCCCTTGACCCCCACAGCGACGCCTGCAGAGAGAATCCAGAGGCTCCCACCGACCGCGACTGCCTGTAACAAGGGACCCGACGCCTGGACCAAGCACTGCACCCGCAGCCCCCAGGACCTGAAGGAACCGAACCTCAGAGCAGGAGTGACCCCCAGGTGACCCTCTGCCTAGCCCAGGTGGTGGCTGACCCGAGAAGCCCCCCCTCTGCCTGCCTGCATCGCTAGAGTGACCCCTGGGTCCCTCCATTGGAACCTATTCAAAACCCAACGCCTGCTTTGCACACTGCACCCGGCCGCCCCTGTGCAGCTGAGGGTGTGTTTTGTGTGCTTACTTGTGTCCCCCCAGTACTCTACAAAACCCCCCTGGTCTGCCCCCCGAGGACGCGGGTACTTACCTGCTGGCAGACTGGAACTGGAGCACCCCTGTTCTCCATAGGCGCCTATGTGTTTTGGGCACCTCTTTGACCTCTGCACCTGACTGGCACGGAGCTGCTGGTGTGGTAACTTTGGGGTTGCCTTGAACCCACAACGGTGGGCTGCCTATGCCTAGGAACTGAGACTTGTAAGTGTCTTACTTACCTCACAATCTAACCATTACTTACCTCCCCCAGGAACTGTTGATTTTTGCAGTGTCCACTTTTAAAATAGCTTATTGCCATTTTAACAAAAACTGTATATGTTATTGCTCAGATTCAAAGTTCCTAACTTACCTGTGTGGAGTACTTTGCATTTTATGTATTTACTTCAAATCTTGAACTTGTGGTTCTTAAAATAAATTAAGAAAATATATTTTTCTATATAAAAACCTATTGGCCTGGAGTAAGTCTTTGAGTTTGTGTTCCTCATTTATTTCCTGTGTGTGTACAACAAATGCTTAACACTACTCTCTGATAAACCTACTGGTCGACCACATTACTACAAAATAGAGCATTAGAATTATCTAATTTTGCCACTATCTGACCTCTAAGGGGAACCCTTGGACTCTGTGCACACTATTTCTTACTTTGAAATAGTATATACAGAGTCAACTTCCTACATTGGTGCATCAGGGGTGGGATCTAAGACTTTGCATTTGCTGGACTACTCAGTCAATACCTGATCACACAACTAAATTCCAAAAATTGTCATTAGAAACTGATTTTTTAAATTTGAGCTATTTTTCTAAAATTTTAAAAGTCCTGCTAGGGCTTTGTGTAAGTCCCTGTTAGCATTTCTTTTAGAGTTTACAAGTTTGTAAAAGTTTGGATTTAAGTTCTAGAAGTAGTTTTTAGATTCTTAAAAAGGAATCCCAACTTTTAGAGTGATAATGTCTAGCACAGATGAGATGGTGGTGGAACTCAACCTCACCTCTTACCTGCATCTAAGGATGTCAGAGTTAAGGACTCTCTGTAAAGCTTTGGTGTCCAACCCTACCAAAGTACAGTTCCAGGAGCTTTTGGCAGAGTTGAAAAGGGACCACCCCTCTGAGGATAATCCTTCAGATGGGGAAATTAGTGAACAGGAGGATGAATTCCCCCCTCCTGTCCTAAATAGGGAGAACAGGGTCCCTCAAACCCTGACTCCTCAAATCATAGTCAGAGAGACTGGTTCTTCCACAGGAGAGACCAGTACCTCTGAAAGCATTGAGGGCAGCCTCAATGAAGATGACCTCCTGTTAGCCAGGGTGGCCAAAAGATTGGCTTTGGGGAAACAGTTCCTAGCCATAGAAAGGGAAAGAAAAGAGATGGGTTTAAGTCCCATCAATGGTGGCAGCAACATAAATAGGGTCAGATAGAATACTGACATCCTAAACATCCCCAAAGGGATTGTAACAAAATATGAAGATGGTGATGACATCACCAAGTAGTTCACAGCTTTTGAGAGGGATTGTGCAACCAGAACAGTAAACAGATATCACTGGAGAGCTCTCCTTTGGGAAATGTTCACTGGAAAGTGTAGGGAGAGACTCCTCATACTCTCTGGTTAAGATGCACAATCCCTTGACCTCATGAAGGCTACCCTGATTGAGGGCTTTGGATTCTCCACTGAGGAGTACAGGATTAGGTTTGGGGGGGGCTCAAAAACCCTCGAGCCAGACCTGGGTTGATTTTGTAGACTACTCAGTGAAAACACTGGATGGTTGGGTAACTGGAAATGAAGTGCATGACTATGTTGGGCTTTGTATTTGTTTATAAAAGAACCCATTTTAAGTAACTGCTTCAATGAAAAGTTGCATCAGTATCTGCTAGACCTAGGTCTAATTTCTCCCCAAGAATTGGGAAAGAAGGCAGACCACTGGCTCAAGACTAGGGTAACCAAAACTTCCACTGGGGTGACCAAAAGAAAAGGGTTACAAAGCCTCCCCAGGAGAAAGTGGGTGACACTAGAAACAAAGAAAAAGAGTCCTCTGTAGGCCCCCAAAAACCAGACCAGGTGGGTGGGCCCCAAGACACAACCCTAAACAAAGGTGGGTACCAGGGTAAGAACTGGGATGCCACTAAGGCATGGTGCCAAAACTGTAGACAGACAGGACACCACACCACGGACACTTCTTGTCCCAAAAACAAACCCCCTAGCAAAATCCCAGGGACGACCAGTGTAGCCATTGGGGATGACTCCTCAGATGAGGAGGTCTTCATAGCCTTCAACTGGAAAAAGGGCCCAACAGGTGAGTTGGAGATTTCAGAGGGAAGTAGACACTTCCACCACCTACTAGTGAATGGAATCTCAGCCACTGCCCTGAGAGACACTTGTGCCAGTCACACTATTGTGCATGACAGGCTGGTGTTCGCACAGACAGGGTCACTGATAGGCCTGTGGCTTTTGTGCCCATAGAAGTGGGTGGGACTTTTAGCTGGAGAAGGGTGGTAGTCAGTACAGACCTCCCCCTTGATTGTCTCCTTGGAAATGGCTACCCAGAGGTTAGTCAGAGCCCAAGAGAGGAACTGGTCCAGTGCCAGTCCTCTCCCAAGGATTCTGGAGGTGCTCCCCCTGCAGTTACCCAAAGTAGGCCTCAGAAGAAAAAGAAAAGAAAGCAGTGTAGGAAAGGTGGACAACCTTTAGCCAAGGTTCCAGCAAGCCAAGGAGATTCTGCTCCAGTACGGGAGAACTCCAAAAGTGGCACTGGTAAAGTCCAACCTGACCCAAAAGAAGTCCTGGCTAGTCAGGCAACTGTTAAGCCTGAGTGGGTGGCTCCAAACCTAACAGAAGGAAGAGTGGAAGAAGGGTGTTTACTACAAGATGTAGTAACCCTTCACTCTAATACCGCAGACAGGCACCCTGAACTCAAAGAAACCTGTAACTTAGCCCCTTCCCTTGTAGGTGAAGAGCTAAAGGTGTGGTTCTGGGCACGTCAGCTGTCAGTGGCCTCTGCTGGGTGTTTGCCTTTATGGCTGCACTATCCTTGGCATGGTGGTCTGACCCCATGCCAAATAGCAAGTTAGGCCCCCTGACCCTGTTGGTCATGGTGGGGTTACTCCAGCTCTGGGTAACCTCTTTGGGTAAGCTAGGGGTGACCCTGGCTAAAATAAGATTAGCAGAGGTGGTACCTCTAACCCCAAAATAGAGAGAATGGGTGAAGATATTAAAAACCCAGACAAGAGGCAATTCAGACTAGGTCTTATCACTATGGAAGTGGGTCAGTTCCCCAGAGGGAATGACCTGAACAGGAGGATGTAAGGCAGAGTAGGCCCTGAAACAAACCAGCCTATTTTCCCTACTCTTCCTCGCCTGAAAGACTAGAAAGACTCTCCCAGCTTTGGCTGAGTCTCCTGGCCTGTGGGTGGGGGGGGGGGGGCTTGTGTAGGAAAATGGCTCCCTGTTGCAGTTACCCCCCACTTATTGCCTGATATTGATGCTGACTTGACTGTGAATTGTGCCGGGACCCTGCTAACCAGGCCCCAGCACCAGCGTTCTTTCACTAAAAATGTACCATTGTTTCCACAATAGGCACAACCCTGGCACACAGATAAGTCCCTTGTAAAAGGTACCAGTGGTACCATGGGCCCTGTGACCGGGGAAGGTCTCTAAGGGCTGCAGCATGTGTTGTGCCACCCTTAGGGACCCCTCATATAACACATACACATTGCCATTGCAGATTGTGTGTGTCGGTAGGGAGAAAAAGGCAAAGTCGACATGGCATCCCCCTCAGGGTGCCATGCAGACAAAATACTGCCAGCGGCATAGGTAAGTCACCCCTCTAGCAGGCCTTGCAGCCCTAAGGCAGGGTGCACTATACCACAGGTGAGGGCATAGCGGCATGAGCAATATGCCCCTACAGTGTCAAAGTCCATTCTTATACATTGTAAGTACAGTGTGGCCATATTAAGTATATGGTCTGGGGGTTTGCCAAAATTAACTCCACTGCTCCATAATGGCTATACTGCATACTGGGAAGTTTGGTATCAAACTTCTCAGAATAATAAACCCACACTGATGCCAGTGTTGGATGTATTACAAAATACACACAGAGGGCATCTTAGAAGATGCCACCTGTATTTTACCCAATCCTTTAGTGCAGGAATGACTGGTCTGTGCCAGCCTGCCACTAAGAAGGGTTTCTGACCCCCAGGGATGCGGGCCTTTGCGCTCTCTGAGGCCAGAAACAAAGCCTGCACTGGGTGGAGGTGCTTAACACCTTCCCCCTCCAGGAACTGTAACACCTAGCAGTGAACCTCAAAGGCTCAAGCTTCATGTTACAATGCCCCAGGGCACTCCAGCTAGTGGAGATGCCCACCCCTCTGGACACAACTCCCACTTTTGGGGGCAAGTCCAGAAGAGATAATGAGAAAAACAAGGAGGAGTCACCCACCAGTCACGACAGCCCCTAAGGTGCCCTGAGCTGAGGGGACCCCTGCCTTTAGAAATCCTCCATCTTGAGTTTGAAGGATTCCCCCATTAGGAATAGCGATGTGCCCTCCTCCCTGCAGGGAGGAGGCACAAGGAGGGTGTAGCCACTTTTAAGGACAGTAGCCATTGGCTACTGCCCCTCTGACCTAAACGCACCCCTACATTTAGTATTTAGGGGTGACTCTGAACCCAGGAAATCAGATTCCTGCAAGCTACAAGAAGAAGGACTGCTAACCTGAAAGCCCCGCAGAGACGACGGAGACAACAACTGAGTTGGCCCCAGCCCTACTGACCTGTCTCCAGACTCAAAGAACCTGCACAGCGACGCATCCAACAGGGACCAGCGACCTCTAAGGACTCAGAGGACTGCCCTGAACCCGAAGGACCAATAAATTCCCGAGCACAGTGGCACTGTTCAAAAACTGCAACAACTTTGCAACTTTAAAGCAACTTCCAAAGAACTCTCTCTTCCCGCCGGAAGCGTGAGACTTCACACTCTGCACCCAATGCCCCAAGCTCGAGTTCAAGAGAACAAACACCACAGAGATGACTCCCAGGCAACTACGATGACGTGGGTACCCTGAGTTGACCCCCCTGTACACCCACAGCGACGCCTGTAGAGAGGATCCAGAGGCACCCCCTGACCGGGACTGCCTGGTAACAAGGAACCCGAAGCCTGGACTAAGCACTGCACCCGCAGCCCCCTGACAGAGAGGAACCACCTTCCACTGCAGGAGTGACCAGCAGGCAGCCCTCTTCCTAGCCATGTCAGTGGCTGGCCCGAGATGCCCCCCTGGGTCCCTGCATTGCTTTCAATAGCAAATCCGACGCCTACTTTACCTACTGCACCCGGCCGCCCCTGTGGCACTGAGGGTGTGTTTTGTGGGCTTGTGTGTGTCCCTCCAGTGCTCTACAAAACCCCCCTGGTCTGCCCCCCGAGGACACTGGTACTTACCTGCTGGCAGGCTGGAATCGGAGCACCCCTGTTCTCCATAGGTGCCTATGTGTTTTGGGCACCTCTTTGACCTCTGCACCTGACCTGAGCTGCTGGTGTGGTAACTTTGGGGTTGCCTTGGACCCCCAACAGTGGGCTGCCTATGCCCAGGAACTGAGACTTGTAAGTGTCTTACTTACCTCACAATCTAACCATTACTTACCTCCCCCAGGTTGATTTTTGCACTGTTTCCACTTTTAAAAATAGCTTATTGCCATTTTAACAAAAACTGTATATGTTATTGCTCTGATTCAAAGTTCCTAACTTACCTGTGTGGAGTACCTTGCATTTTATGTATTTACTTCAAATCTAGAACTTGTGGTTCTTAAAATAAATTAAGAAAATATATTTTTCTATATAAAATCCCATTGGCCTGGAGGAAGTCTTTGAGTGTGTGTTCCTCATTTATTGCCTGTGTGTGTACAACAAATTACCTCTAAGGGGAACCCTTGGACTCTGTGCACACTATTTCTTACTTTGAAATAATATATACAGAGCCAACTTCCTACAGTGAGTCTCTGTGCATATTTGTTACCAAGACAAGAGTTTGTTTGGTGGTGATCAGCTGATCATAACGGAGTACATTAATGGTCCAGGTTGCACAAATTTACAACAGTGTGCTACTTAGTACAATGTTATTTAATGTAATGTAATGTTCTATCTTGGTCCATTAATGTGTGTGGTGTTCACTGCTGTAGTGCAGCACCAAAAATATTTTTTAGGTCTCGGCCAGACAGCGCTTGTGCTGTCTCTTCCAGACATGGTGTATAAACTTTGTGGGCTTAAAGCCCGCCCTTTGCTTTTCATGTGTTTCTTCGAGTGTCCTTTCAAAAGCCTTGTTCGCAAGTGGTTAATCTTCCCTTTATGTCTCTCACTTTCGTGGGTTACTCCCTCCCACAGAGCATAGCCCAATTACTTGTATCCCTGCACTTTTGTACTTGTATGTTGGTTTTTGGCACTATTTCTTTCTTTTTGTAAAACAGCGGGAGACAATAAGGAGTGGGTGGAGTCTCCCTGGGGCGCCCCCACCCAAAACAGTCATTTCGGGAAGCCAGAAGAAGGAAGAAGGAAGGAGAGGACCCGAAAGGAGACACCCAGGATCCGTCAAGAAGAACGCCAGCGCTGAAAGTAGAGACCAGAGAAGAAGGAGTTATGGAAGTCGCTGAGCGCCCGGCATTGGAAGAGTTCTTTGTATCATCCGAGACGGAAGCAGGGGAGAGGACAGCAAGCTGTGCCGCTCCAGAAACCGTCTGGGAAGGAGCCTGCCGAGAGGAGGAATGTTGGTTTGGCAGGTGCATGCTAAGCTACAGGATGAGGGGACGGCGTGGGGGCCGGGCAGAATAAATCCTGACAGGTTGTAGGGTTTAAGGCTCTTAGTTTGTTTGTGTCTCCCTATGGCTTGCTTCTAATTATTTGTTGCACGTGGTGTGGGGCTCTGACTGAGTGAAGTCTAACTGAAAGAAAGGCACCAAGCAAAACAACAGTACCCTAAACCCTGGGTAGCGGGGCAACCTACGCTTCTAACAAACACCGGGTGAATTGGTGACGATTATAAATACGTGTAAGGGACAGAATTACTTACCTCCCACAGTTTCTCTTTTCCTTCTCCTGAGGTACTCAGTGGGACTTTCCCTCCAAGCAAAACACCATCTTCAGGAGAGAGAGATGGAAGAGACATTATAAAACAGTTGTCTGTATTCACAAAAGTAAAAAAAAGGTCCGAACACACATTAGCAAGCTGTTTTGTCCCTTATCCAAGAAAGAGCTGTATGCAGAAAAGTATAAATACTCATTGCCAAAGACTTACCAAATATAAAAATGTTGTTGCATTAGTTGAAATATTATGCAGCTTGTCACACTGAGTAAGTATTTTTATGGGTCCGTGCGAACTGACTCTGATGCATGCAAAGATCGATTGGATCTGCCACCCGCGTCTTGTCCTTATGTCCTAGTGCTGGCTGAGGTTCCTCCTCTTAAGGAATCACAAACAGAATCATGGGTGGAGCTATGCAATAAATGTGCAGACTGGTTTGTCAAGTATAAACATTTTAATCTGGCAAACATAAACAAGATTATAATGTTAGGAAGAGCGGGGTGGGTGGGCCGCTCCAGGAAAGAACTCGATGGGGATTATATTGTGGTGAACTTACGCAGATCAACTTGTGTAAAGAATTTGTTGAGACCGCAAGAAGTTTTGGGCTGCAATGAAACTAAGATTTGTGCACTCCCTTTAGGGTACTTTTATAAACCGAAATCTCTGGTGGCCTCTCTAGGTAGTTACAACTACTGTTCCCCCCACCCACAGTTTGTTTCCTGCAAAAGGTTTTCCATCCTAAACAATCTTGATGAATTGGATTGACTGGTGCCCAGTCCTGCTGACATCACAACGTCCACATTTGACTCTTTATTTAAATTGTCCCACCTTGCAACTGTTATAGTCCCTAGGAAGAACGTGGCTTCTAAGGACTCACTGTTGAGGATATTGAGATGGAATGGGGTGGGACTCCATCCTAAGATCACTATACTGGAATGGGTAGCTTTTATAAGCCAATATGACATACTCATGTTTCAGGAACCTTGGGCTATGAAGGATTTGTTACTTAGTAAGCTTGAATACTATTGTATCCCAGCAACCCCTTCCCGGTCAGGACTAGCATCAGGTGGGCTGGCCATATGGGTGAACCTTCTTGCTGGGGGTAGTTCTAAAGCAATTGAGATCAAAAATGGTTTCTTTCAGGATGTGAGTTATAAGAGGGGATTAACCCTGTATTTAATTAATAACAATGATTTTATTAGCATGCCGAATACCAAATTGCCTATGTTATTTGATTGTATTTCTTACCATCAAAGTAATGTTGGCATCAAAAGGCAACAAGCATTTTTTTGTTTAGGTGGAGACTTTAACGCCAGACTTGGTATACATGATAGTCTCATGATTAATTACACAATTGTAACTACATATAATCATGCTGATATTTTGAGTGACACTGATACTCAGGCAGGGTGGAACTGACCTCTCAGGATCTTCCTAATGTAATGGATGTTGCTCTCTATACGACCCCTTTGCTACCAACTTTTAGGGGTCGTGGTTGTTTCTCCATAATAGATAATTTCTTCTTATCATCTAGTTTGGTGGATTCATTGCCTCATGGTATGGTAGTCCCCTCTATTTTTGTGGATCACAGCCCGATAGAGGTAGGATTTGCTTTGTCCCCTCGTAGGAAAGTACCCTCTTTTTGGCATGGATTCCCACATTTTCTCCCAGATGTCAGTGTGTTTGACTGTGTTCACTGGGATCCTGCTAACCAGGACCCCAGTGATTATGCTCTCTCTCCTCTAAATGTTGTCACTGCATACTGGTAACCCAGTATTTCACCAAAAATTGGCATACTGGTCACCCCTTATAAGTCCCTAGTATAAGGTACCTGGGAACCCAGGGCATTGGGGCTCCAGGGGATCCCTATGGGTTGCAGCATCTCTTTTGCCACCCATAGGGAGCCCATCCAAAGGCTTCTACAGGACTGCCATTGCAGCCTGTGTTAAAAGGTGCATGCACCCTTTCACTGCCAATTACACTGTACCAGGTCACTTATAAGTCACCCTTATTGCAGGCCTTCCAGCCCTGAAGGTAGGGTGCAGAGTACCAGTGTGTGAGGGCACCCCTGCACTAGCAGAGGTGCCCCCCTGATGTCCAGGACCATTTTCCCAGACCTCGTGAGTGCGGGGACACCATTTTACGTGTGCACTGGGCATAGATCACTACCTATGTCCAGCTTCACAATGGTAGCTCTGAATATGGCCATGTGTGGTATCAAACATGTTGGAATCATACCCCAAAGTTTTTGCAAGCATTGGTTGTATGATTCCATGCACTCTGGGGGCTCCTTAGAGGACCCCCAGTACTGCCATTATAGTCTTCTGAGGTTTTCCAGGCGGTCCCGGCTGCTGCAACCTCTCAGACAGGTTTCTGCCCTCCTGTTGCTAAAGCAGCTCGAGCCCAGGAAGGCAGAACAAAGCATTTCCTTTGGCAGAAGGGTGTTACACCCTCTCCCTTTGGAAATAGGTGTTACAGGCTTGGGAGGGGTAGCCTCCCAGAGCCTCTGGAAATGCTTCAAAGGGCACATTTGGTGCCCTCCTTGCACAATCCAGTCTACATCGGTTCAGGGATCCCCAGTCCCTGCTCTGGTGCAAAACTGGACCAAGGAAAGGGGAGTGACCACGCCCCTGACCATCACTACCCTAGGGGTGGTGCTCAGAGCTCCTCCAGAGGGTCCCTGGGTTTTTCCATCTTGGATTCCAAGTTGGCAGGGAACTTTGGGAGCATCTGAGTGGCCAGTGCCAGCAGGTGACGTCAGAGCCCTCCCCAGATAGGTGCTTACCTGCTTAGCTGACCAATCCCCCTTTCCGGGCTACTTAGGCTCTCTCTCTTGGGTGGTTCTTCAGATTCAGATTGCAAGACTCCAGCAGGAATCCTCTGCATCCTTTACTTCACCTTCTTACCAAAGAAACTGCATCTGGACCCTCCAGGAACTCTACAAACTGCAACAAAGAAGCAAAGATGACTTCTGCAACATTGTATCTTCTGCTCCTGCCAGCAGCTGCAACTGTTTCAAGGTCGTGCATCCTCGAGGACTGCCTGTCTTAAGCCTGCACCAGAAGAAGGAAGGAATCTCCCTAGAAGTGAAGGAGTCACTTCCCTGCTTCAGCAGGCACCCCTCTGCAGTGACAACTGGTGGCTTGGGTCCCATCCCCTGATGAAATACGTGGATCTAGCTTCACAGGTGGGGGACTGAAGGGGTCCCGATGGTCCTGAGGTTCTACTGTCCAACTTTGGTGGCGGTAAGAGCTTGCCTCCCCACACAAGACAGTACCCCTGCGTGTTTTGCAGTTGCCAAGGCTTGTTCGCATTCTTCCACAAAGTTCTTTGTGTATCATGCAGTTCTGGCCCCCAGCACTCTATCCTGTGACACACAGCTTCCTGAGTGGTTCTCCTGTGGCGTGGGATCCCTTTGTGTAGTACTGAGTGGGCCTCCTTTTGCACCTTCTTTGTCCCCATTGCTGTGGGACTCCTGTGTGTGTTGCCTGGTCTTCTGAGGGCTCTCTGAGTTGCAGAGAGCCTCCTCTGACTCCCCAACCTGAGTAGAGTCCACCAGATACTTCCTGGCCCCAGGCAGCGCCATTTTCTGCTAACCGCGTGCTTTGCTTGTGCCAAGGCTTGTTGGTGGAATCTACCGACTCAAACCAGACTGTAATCATCCATCCGGCGTGGAATGTCATCTGCAGCAACCAGGAACCCGCATCCATCTTCTTGGGGGCAGTACTGACTGTTGTTCTTCACAGATGGTTCTTCTTGTGCACGTTCATCCGGGTTAGCAGGGGCTCCTGTTCTCCCTGGACTCTTCAGTGCTTCTTGGACTTTGTCCCCTTTTTCCACAGGTCTTCTGGTCTAGGAATCCCTCATAGGGTTCTTGCAGTTCCTCTGGTTCTTACATAATCTTCTGTCTCGTGTTCTTGTGTGTTCTAGGAAAGTTACTCCTGCTTTCCCTGGGGTTGGTTCTAGTACTTACCTTTGGTGTTTTCTAATACTCCCAGCGCCCCTCTACACACTACACTTGCCTAGGTGGGAAACCGACTTTCGCGTTCCACTTTCTTAGCATATGGTTTGTTTTCCCCCAGGCCCATTTCCAACTATTGTGATTTTCACTGTTTGCACTATTTTCTAAATGTTTTAACAGCTATTTCTGCATACTAGTGTATTTAATTTGTGTATTACTTACCTCCTAAGAGAGTATAGTCTCTGTGTGATTTTTGGCATTTGCGTCAACAAAATAAAGTAACTTTATTTTTGTAACACTGAGTATTTTTTTTCATGTGTGTGAGTACTGTGTGACTACAGTGGTATTGCATAAGCTTTGCATGTCTCCTAGTTGGGCTTTGGCTGCTCATCCACACTACCGCTAGAGAGCCTGGCTTCTAGACACCGATTACATTTCACCAATAAGGGATAACTGGGCCTGGTATAAGGTGTAAGTACCTTTGGTACTCACTACAAGCCAGGCCAGCCTCCTACACCCCTAGATCCAAATTTAGTACTGAGTGGGAACTAGAGATATTCAACTGACTACCACTGGGTTGCGACTAGTCTGGACAGTGTTGAATCTGGCCAACTTTTTAATGAAATGATCCCAGTGAACCCAAATTTTGTAGAGGCCTGTTTAACTGAGAATGACACCAGTTGTGAACTGGTAAGGGCCTTCACCCAGCTTTGTGGGAGTATTAGGAAAAAGTTATTGCGCTTGCCATGTACGTTAGCCATCAAGCCCAGGTGGTTTATTCATGAATGTTCAGAGGCTAATTGCCAATTATGCATGGCACTGACACTAGTCTGTGGGACCCCCTTAGAGGTGGCATTCTGGCATAAGGTCTACAAACAAGTAACTTCTAGGAGGAAGACAGAAGTAATTCAATCCCAATGGGACTCTTTTGTATTATTGGCAGCCAAAAAGAACAATTAATCGTTCTGGAAGTCTGTGAAGGAAAGTGCATGAGCCAAGTAGCAACCCCTACTAGTTGCCATATTTCTAGTGGGTCATGGGAGGTGCATTTTACTAGTATTTATGCTGCACTCAAAGCTTCTAGTGATTTCATTGTGAGACCCATCGTGAGATGACTAGAGGTATCCTTGAACGAGATGGAAGAGGCCATAGCACAGAGTGTTGGAGGCAAGGCCCCTGGACAGGATGGGGTCCCTATCGATCTTAAGTTCTGACCTGAGTTTTGGGCATCTCTATTAGTGAATGTTTTTAATGGTCATGCCCATTGTCCACTTCTGAGTTCTTAGACAGCCTCTGTTATTGTTCCAATTTTAAAAAAGGGTGATCACTCGCGGCGAGGGTAGTACAGGCCCATCTGCCTAATTGACACCACAGCAAACATTGTAGGCAGAGTTTTGTGTAACAGGATTAGGGAATGGGCCGAGGAGGTCTGTTTTGCATTCTTGTCAGTATGGTTTTAGGCGCCATGTCGGAACCATAGAGTAATGTTTAAATCTGTCCTTGGTGATAGGGAGGTATACCATTGTCAAACAATCTCCCTTGAACCTGGCTTTCGTGGATTTGACGTCAGCGTTTGACTGCGTCAATCACTCAAAGTTGTGGTCAAACCTTCTTGCTTATGGGTTAGATGAAGCACTAGTGCACTTTTAGCTTATTTACACTCGGATAGGAAGGCCAGAGTTACAATAAATTCACCTGGTGAGGTCACAAAAGATATTAGAGTTCTTCGAAGAGTGAGGCAAGGAGGTGTTTTAGCCCCAATTTTATTAATTTTATATATTAATAAGCTCCATCTTTTTTAATGTATTAATGGCATGGACCCCAAGGGCAGTGCGTCTTTTAGTCCATGGCTTTATGGGTTTTATGGGCGATTTAGTGATACAAGGTGCGGCACACCCAACAGAAACTTATTATGAGCTTATATGCAAATCATCAACAAAGAGCAAAGTCCAACATCAATGTTTAATACATATTTGAAAGAGTCCATTCTTATTCAGCAATTTAAATACTTATTCTCATAGGTGTATGCATTTCTCAGTAGCGATGCAAATCAAGCTGTGATTAATAACACATCCATAGTGCTACAATTCAAGCCAACACGTGTTTCGTCTTGGGAAAAACTTCAATCCAATCCCAAATGACTTCTTCAGGGCTCCTTATTTAACCAATTCCAACCGTCAATAATCAATATCCAATCGATGTCAATCGGTAAGTAAATAGTGAACTATTGTCACATGGTTTGTATGCTCCAGTGAACAGTTTCACTTCTCAGTATTGGTAGCAATATTAGTCTAGTGCAATAACCAATTTTTGGCCTCAGATCTCTTTCTTGTATTGAGAGAAGCGAGTGCGCCACTCCCAACGCGGTCAGTGCAGCCGAAAACGCGAGTGCGCGACTCCCGAGCCCGGCGAGCACTATGGATGTGTTATTAATCACAGCTTGATTTGCATCGCTACTGAGAAATGCATACACCTATGAGAATAAGTATTTAAATTGCTGAATAAGAATGGACTCTTTCAAATATGTATTAAACATTGATGTTGGACTTTGCTCTTTGTTGATGATTTGCATATAAGCTCATAATAAGTTTCTGTTGGGTGTGCCGCACCTTGTATCATTATTTACTGGATTGTTTTAATCCATAAGGGTGGGGGGTGTTCCCTTGTGCAGGCACCCTTGTTTCCTTGGGTTGTTGGTTTACTTGACCCGATTTTTTGCTACTCATGATCTTGAGCGCCTGTGTAGCCCCAAAAATCTTTCACCCCACCAGTAAAGCTTCATTTATGGGCGATTTAGATTTGCAGAAACATTTTGCTCAATCCTTTTTTGTTATGGCCTACGGCCTGAAGAATTTTCAATTGCCTGCAGTAACAGTAGGCAATAGTAGCCTGAAACTCACCAGCACCTTTCCTTACCTAGGGTTAACTTTTGCCGACACCGGGTGCCACATATCGCCCACTGCAGGACTTAGGTAATGAAGGCAACTGGCACTTTATTTAGCCTGCCACAACCTAGGGGTGAGGTGCACATTTTCCCGTATTGCAGATTTATTAAATGCAGTGTATACCATCAGCAACTTATGGTGCAGGGGTATGGGGTATCAAAAAATGCGACACAATCCAGATTGAAGAAAATAGGTTTTGGAGAAAGGTTCTAACAGTCCCCATTTCTTCTTCTCATCTGATTTGCCATAGGGAACTTGGTAACCCATATTTTGAAGATTACCCTAGAGCATGTCCTTCCCTATTATGGTTGGCTGTATGGAAAGATAATGAAGCGAGCCTCACGAAATATATCATTAGGGACTACCTTAGCTGTGACAAAGGTCTTGAGGTTCCCTGGATAGCTAGTGTGGAATCCAGCCTGTGTAAGGTCGAGTTACATCGAAGGTCATCTTGACATTAATAAAAAACAGCTGCAAAAGGCTGTGTTTATTCTGGTGGACTCTGAAAGAATGGCAATAGAAGGGGGAAGTGCAGCAGGGCTGCCTACCGGAATTTTGTATTGGACAGCTAGCCTTCGGTGTACATGATTAGACCAATGAACCAATGGGAGAGAAGCTTGTTGTTCCACTTTAGGGATGCAAACAGAAGTCCTTCGCCGCTGTTGTTCTTTCCTAATGTTGGCTGGGAAATATAGTTTTAATGATGACGAAAACACTTGGTTAATGCTGCTATTCTGAATAAAGTGAAGAAAAAAAGCCTAATCCTCGCCTCCAGTCCTGACATAGAATATTGATTGTATGCCCTGCCCTTGCAATGGGAAGTCTGGCAAACAATGACGCACTTTACATTATTTTGTAGGTCTTATTCTATGTACTCTAGGCGGTTTTTGATTCCCCTAACAAATAGGCATAATATTAATAGCCTCGGGGTTGTTGCTCACATAGGGGAGTTTCTGAGTGCAACAGTGCGAGCTCGGAGATCCAGGAACACTGATTAAGTACTGCACAGCCGTTCACAGCACTTGTTTTTAGCTATCTGTGTTTATGATTGTTCCATGATCGTTTTTACAAACTGTATGTATTTTATTGTGCTTGTCTTTACTTTTATGGAAACTTTGGTATTCGAATAAAGTTATTGAATCTTAATCTGAATGTGGCCAATGTGTTCAGTTGTACCACGCAAGTTGTAATTGTATTTCTTTTCTTCCATGTAAGTTATACACTGCTCTCCAATAGTAAGCTTTGCAGGCAGTACACTCGATTCCACCCCCTACACGATGTAAATAATATTGGCTATGAGAATCGTTGCCCTAGAGCAGATTTAACCACTCAGCCTAATTTGTGGACGGATAAACATCTTCTTTAACTGTGGGCAGTACTGATCGTAATGGAAACTAATGCACTTCAAAACAGAGTTGCGAAGTTGGCAAATACTGTCTAGATTTTAGTGTTGGGTAATGTTTCTGCATTTGGTCGATCAACAGTTTCTGCTTTTGTGTGAAACAAAGTGGCGTCTTGTCTTTGAAAAAACAATTTGTTATTCATGTGCTCATATTGCTTGTGGCTCAAGGTGCAGTTCGGTGATGCACACTTGCCAAGTTTCTACGTGAAATGACACATATTAATTTATCTTTACCTGTCTTGCATGGTTGATTCCTATGTCAGGTCAGGTTTATTATTGTGCAGTTTCATATATGTTTTTTTTGGTGAACACTGCATGAAGTTAGAACAAGCTAAGTTACAGATGCCCAAATTAATGTAGTCAAATGTGGGCATCACAATAGTCTGTTCCCATATAATTCACCCCAATGCAAGCATTTCTGCCTAGTCACACCAGGTGGGTGGTTAATGTTTTGCTGAAAGACAAGCCTTTTGCAATTACACTTCTTCCATGAGGCATGTTGTTTATTCAGCTAGGGTGCTGTGGGGGTTGGGCACGCGCCTGATATTTCTGTGACATGACTGTGTTCTTTTGTGGACTTGCCCCTAATTATAGCTCCGTACACATACGCATTAACATTGACTACGCTTATAGCTCTCGGATTGCCGAGACCTATTGGTTTTGCGAATGCTTAACATATGGCCATAAAATGCTCTCGCAGGCATTGAAGTTAAATGCTTTGTTCAGATAACAACACCTGGCCTTCTAGCTCGAAGTACAGGCACATTCCACTAACAACATCACTACATAAATATATGCAACAGTTTCAACCACAACAATCAACCATTACACCCCAATTAGCTTTCTAAAAATGCTTCCTCACTTTACCTACTCTCTTCATTTCCTCTGATTCTCTCACACTATCATTCGTACCTGAAACTATTTCCAGATGTCCTTCTTCAGTACAACTGCTCTCTGCTTCGTCTTGTATGACATGCCCAGGCCACACCCAATTTAAGACTAGTCGTTTACACTACGTCCACAATACATTCTTCTTCCTCACTTGGCAGGAGCTCCTCCCTAGCCTTCCTATGCCACCTGACAGTCATGCCTCAAATTTCAGTTTTTTTTCCCCTCTTGCGCTACTTCTGAGGGGCACGGCCTGCTCTTGGCGTACCCATTGCCTGCAGCACCGTGGCTACCAGAAAGAGTCGCCCCTACTTGGGCCAAAGCCGAACCTTCAAGAACAGTATCCACACCACTCGCTCTGCGGCATCGAGGGTAAAGCAGCACGTAAGTCTTGACAGATTGCAGCGCCCAATACTCCTGATGTCGTCTAACATCATGGATGATACAGTGGCGGCTGCTGCAGATCCTGATCAATCTCTTCTGGCAACCCTTCAGCAACAGGCTCAGGAACTGCAACAATTACGCAACGAGAATGCTGCTTTACGACAAGCTTTGGCCTTTCGCAGTGCGGATGTTCCGGCCATCTCCACCTCTACTCCTTGTTTCTCTGGTGAACCAACTAAGCTGCGAGAGTTCCTCGATGCATTAACTGTGTATTTTGCCTTCCAACCCACCCAATTCTCCCACGACAAGACAAAGGTGGGATATCTTATCAGTGCCTTATCCGGTCCTGCCTTGGCCTGGGCAACCCCGATGGTATCTTCCAATGATCCAGTATTATCGGACTATCCTGCCTTCGTGAGTCGGTTTAAACAGATGTTCAGTCGTCCAGGATTGGAGGCCTCTGAGGAAGAAGCCTTATGTGACATCCAACAAAGCTCACAAGATGTCCTCCAATATATTACCCGCTTTCGACAGCTAGCGGCTGAGACCACTTGGGTGGAACGAACTCTAGTGACTTTATTCCGTAGAGGACTTAAAGAAGAAATCAAAGACGAGTTGGTACACTCTACCCGAGTTGAAGACCTTTGTGGTCTGATGGATCCGGCTCTTTCCATCGAATACCGTCTCCAAGAGCGACGTATGGAGAAGAGAAAGAGTAGAGGACCATCTCAGCCAAGCACTTCACGTGTCTTTATGCATCGTCCCGAGGAACCTCGTCCTCCTGCCAAGGACGCCGAAGGCGAATCTATGCAGGTGGATACCACTCGAGGACCACTTTCCGTTAGCGAGCGGGAAGACAGACGTAGGAGGGGATTATGCCTGTATTGTGGTGCTGCCGGCCACATGCTCCGGACCTGCCCCGTTCGTCCTCAAAGACCATCGGGAAACGCCACTTCCCGTCCTCTGTAAGAAGGGAGGGGATGGGATCATCAGCTATACCTTCAATCAGTTCTTTCAAGGACAATACCACTACTTTGTTTATGTTACCTGTGACGTTACATTTACCGGACGGCCATCAAGAGAGAACATTGGCTTTACTTGATTATGGTGCCAGTGGCATATATGTGGATAAGACTTGGGCCACGACTCAACAAATACCAACACGACCCAAAGAAACCCCAGAACAAGTTCACACAGTGGATAGGTCTTTAATATCCTCTGGTCCAGTCGATACCACCACCATGACACTGAGTTTACAATTTGGGAACCATCAAGAAAACATCTTTTTTGATCTAATATCATGCCCCAGTCATACTATCATTTTGGGAATTCTGTGGTTCATAAGACATAACCCTTAAGTAAATTGGGAAACTCAGACTATTTCCCTGTCCTCCCAGTTTTGTCATGAGAACTTCTTTGCTTCGGACACTTATTGGTCACCCAAGAGGTTGATGCCTACTGAAAGTATTACTGGATGTTCCATCAATACAGTTCAAGGAGTTCCTGATCACTATCTAGAATTTCAGGATGTGTTCCAAAACCCAATCAGACCTGTGTTACCCCCACATCGAGATTACGATTGTGCTATTCCCTTGGAACCCGGAGCTATCGTTCCCTTTGGGAGGATGTATTCACTCACTGAACCTGAAAGAGAAGTGCTAAAAGAATATCTGCAAGAAAACTTACATAGCGGTCTTATTGTACCATCATACTCTCCGGCTGGGGCACCTCTCTTTTTTGTACCCAAGAAAACGAAGGATCTTCGTCCCTGCCTGGATTTTTGCGGACTCAATGAAACAACTATAAAGGACCGTTATCCTTTGCCTCTCATTAAGGATATACTAGAGGCAGTCAGAGGGGCTCAACGATTTACCAAACTGGATCTTCGTGGAGCCTACCACCTTTTGCGTATTAAAGAAGGACGTATTAAAGAAGGAGACGAGTGGAAGACGGCTTTCCGGACCCCATTTGGTTATTATGAGTACAGGGTTATACCTTTTGGTCTTACTAATGCCCCCTCCATTTTCTAGAGATTTATGGATTCAGTATTCTCTGATCTCTTGAACCATACGGTCGTCATCTATTTAGACAATATCCTTATTTATTCTAAACGTCCTGAACTTCATTCCTCTCATGTTAAACAGGTCCTCCAAAGACTCCGGGAACATCAACTGTCCTGTAAACCCAAAAAGTGTGAGTTTGATAAGACCGAAGCCAAATATTTGGGATATCACCTGAGTACCACTGGCATAGCCATGGACCAAAAAAAGGTACAAGCCATTCTAGATTGGCCTTCTCCTTCCTCTATTAAGGAAACACAATGTTTTTTAGGATTGGCTAATTTTTATCAGCAGTTTATCTTGGACTTTGCAGAACAAACCAGCCACATAACACAAACATTAAAAAAGGAAAATCTAAAGAAAGGCTTTGTCTGGACCAAGGCGGCTGAACAAGCTTTTCAGAGTCTAAAAAAGGCCTTCATCAGGCACCGATATTGAGGAACCCAGATACAAACAAACAATTTATTGTTGTTACAGATGCTTCCGAAAGAGCCACTGGAGCTGCCTTACTCCAACAACAAGATGATGACGGTCTTGAACATCCTGTGTTCTATTTGTCCCATGTACTTTCGGAGTCAGAACAACATTACTCAGTACTTGAAAGGGAGTTGTTAGCCCTAAAAACAGCCTGCCTTGAGTGGAGACAATTTCTTATGGGTTCCAAAGAGCCCTTCGAGGTACGAACAGACCATCGCAATCTACAATGTTTGCGTAACTTTTTATGCCAGAACAGTCGTCAGACTTGTTGGGCCTTCTTCTTCAGTCAGTATGACTTTTATGTCACTTATATTCCTGGATCCCAAAACATTCTGGCTGATGCCCTATCTCGCTGTTATCCAGATTGTACCTCTATCCCATCACAGTATCTTCTTGAGCCCGGTAAAATCATCGGAGTAGCTCAGTTTTTCCTGGATGAGGTACAACTGGAATACTCCAATCTGACTGATCAAGAAATAAAGAAACTGAACATATGTAAGATGCAAGGATATTATTATTATGAGAACTTGTTGTTTCTCCCTACTAATGGAGTCAGAGAAAAGGCACTACAAATGTGCCATGATTCACCAGTTGCTGGTCATAGAGGCATTAAAGCCACACAAGAATTACTCTTGCCATCTTTCTGGTGGCCTACCTGGAAATCAGATGTCGAAAGATACGTTCAGGCTTGTCCCATATGTGCTCAAGTAAAGATTCCCCGTACCAGACCTGCAGGTTTACTACAACCATTACCTGTTCCACCGGCTCCCTGGCACACCATTTCTACTGATTTTATGTGTTCATTACCTCCATCAGCAGGAAACCGGGTTATCATGGTCACTATAGACTCCTTTACTAAGATGGCTCACTTCACTGCTCTGAAAAAACTACTGAATTCCCAAGAACTAAGTCAGATATTTATCCATCATATTTTCCGTCTCCATGGACTTCCACACACCATTATATCTGACAGGGGACCTCAGTACATATCCCGGTTTTGGAAACATTTTTGTAGGACACTGAATGTCAACATAGCACTCTCATTGGGTTTCCATCCTCAAACCAATGGACAGACTGAGTGTCTCAACCAAGGATTGGAACAGTACTTTCGCTGCTTTTGTAATTCTACTCAGAGCAACTGGAACACTTACCTCCCTATCGCTGAATTCTCCTACAATAATTCTGTCCATGGTGCCTCCAAGGTCACTCCTTTTTTCTGTTCTTATGGCTATCATCCTACCTCTTTTCCTACTATTCCTCAGTCTACCTCTTCTCTTCCTGCTGTTACTTCATTCTCCAGACGACTTTTACAGATTCATAGATTGATTCGCTATAACTTGTTGAACACCAAGAGGTACATGAAGAGAACAGCAGACAAGAAACGGAAAGATCCTCCAGAATATCACCTTCAGGATAAAGTCTGGCTTTCATCAAAATTCCTACCTTTACGCCTTTCTCAGAATAAGTTCACACCTCGTTACTATGGTCCTTTCCGAATCCTTCAGCTGATCAATCCCGTCACTGTCCGTCTTCACTTGCCTCGTACCTGGAGGATTCACCCAGTCTTTCATGTTTCTCAGCTAAAACCCTATGTACCTGATCCTTACTCTCGTCAGTTTCCCTGTACTCCTCCTTTATGAGTGGATAATGTACCTGAATATGAGGTACAGGAGATTTGTGATTCTCATATCTTTCACAAACGTCTTCAGTACTTGATTCATTGGAAGGTTTACCCTCTCAGTGAATGCTCTTGGGAAGATGCATCTTCTGTTCACGCACCTCTTCTGATTCGTCGTTTTCACCGCTTGTTTCCGCACAAACCTGGGCCTTCGGGGGGGTGACCTACTGTTGCGCCGCTGCGTGTGGCACGAGTTGAACATTCGGCTCAGGCCGCAGCACGAATTTCTCTGAAGCGACGCACCCCCAGTCTGCTGTGTGCGTGCAGAGGCCCCAAATTGGGCATGGGGCCTCGTTCTTTTGCTGTGCACCGCGTTTTTAGGTATGTCTGACCCCCCCCACTCACCTGTTCTTTTCGTCTTTTCTTTTTTTCTTGGACATCTGGTTGTGCCTTCCTTTATGTTTTTACTCCTTCCCATGTTCCCTTTCTCTTTCCAGCATTCCTTGTTCCCTATTCTCTATGGTTCCTAGTCCATTCTGTTCTATGTGCTTTTCCCTATCTAAGATGGTGTCCTTTTACTTCCTGTTGGTCGTTTCCTGTTTGTTGGTATTTAAGGGCTGTGATTCTTTCTCTCCTTGCGCTGCAACACTTTCTGTTTGGATGGTGTCTTCGCTCCTGCTTCCTCGTATTCCTGTGCTGGTTCTCGTCAGTTCAGAATACTTTTTCCAGTATTTGCTCTTGCTGATATCTCATCGTTTTTGTTCCTGTTTTAGAAACATTCTTTGTGGAGGGTTTTTCCCCTTTCAGGGTTTTTTTCCCTCTGGCACTACTTCTGAGGGGCACGGCCTGCTCTTGGCGTAACCATTGCCTGCAGGCCCGTGGCTACCAGAAAGAGTCGCCCCTACTTGGGCCAAGGCCGAACCTTCAAGAACAGGATCCACGCCACTCGCTCTGCGGCCTCCAGGGTAAAGCAGCACGTAAGTCGTGACAGTGTTCTTAATATATGAACTACATAGTTGGACGCAAGTTACTCCATTGCTTCAACTTCATTATGGCTCCAAATAAAACAATGCTCTTGTCTCATATTTCAGAGTATGAGGGGCCTTGCTCCTTACTTTTTAACTAAAAAGCAGAAAGTATATTCCTTTATGGAATTTGAGATCTGCTCATTCCAATTTCCTCATTATTCCCAAATTTCGTACAAGCAGATTTGATGGATGCAGTTCCGCAATAAGTGCTCCTTCCTTTTGGAACTCTTTCCCTGACAATATCTGCCACAAATCTGATCTCAAGTTTTTCCATAGAAATCTTAAGACTTGGGGCATGTTGTATGAAAAATTTGCAATTCGTAAATTGGTCCCAAATTGCTTTGCAACTGAAAAAGAAACTATTTGTTATGTACAAAAGTCATTAACCTAGTCTTTTTTTGTAATGCAATCGTTTTGGTAATCTCTCATTTTTGCGCCCCATGTTTGTGAATCACAATTAATCTATAACTGTGACTCGCAAACGGTATGTTCAAGGCTGTTGCAATTAGCGAATAGTCACTGAAAGGCCCATTTGCATATGCAATTTACCACCACTTGAATTCAGGTGATAACTGTGCAAACTGTAAAAGCTGGCCGAGGATGCATCAAGGGTTTCCATGGTTGCATTGTATGGGATTGCGAGACGGATGAGAATACTGACTGCTCAGCAGAGGAGGAGGCAGAGACAAGAGAGAATTTTTAGAGTCAGGCTGACCTCTTTCCAATAAACTGTACAAGAGATTTTTGACAAATACAGGCTGAGTAGTGCTGTAATATTGGAGATTATTGTACTTTTAAAGCCACATGTAGAAAGAAGTACTCTGCGCAGCTGTTCTATTCCCACCCATGTTCGGGTGTTGTGCTCTTTTCACGTTTTGGTCTCTGGCACTTATCAGGGTGTGATTACTGTTGCTGGTGGGGTGTCTCAAAGTGTGCTTTTGCCTTTTTTCCAGGAGATTTCTAAATACCATGTTTCTAGATACCATGCTTCTTTTCTTTTTTTTAAACCATCTTTATTGAGTTTTAACAATACAAGTTACAATTAGTAGTACAGGCATTATCAATAAACCAGGTAATTACTCGAAGCATGCCAAGTACGGCTTGAACCACATATGGAATCTAAATGGAGTTAGGGTTATGCGGTCCTGATGGTGAACCACTGACAGGAGTGATGGGGGGCATGTCAGGCGGAGGCGAAGTGCTGTTGTAGGAATGTATGTAACAGTAAGGTACATGTCATATCTAATGGGTCAGATCCCTAATTGTCATCAGGTGGGGTCCTGAAGTGTGGTAGGCAATGCATCCTAATTCGCCGTGTTGGGGTGTCTTAGTAAGCTTTGTATTTATTTGTGGTGCTGCACAGCCGCCTTTGCATGCCCCACTAAATGGTCACGTTCCACCAGTATGCCACACCAGTCAACATCGAGGCCTTCCAGTGCATGGCAGTTGCATACTTAACGAGCAGTAGTGCCAGGTCAATGAAGTGATAAGTGACTCCACCCATTCAAAAGCGCCTAGAAAGGCGTGGCAAACAGCTAGTCATGCAGTTTAAGCTGCCTGTGACACGTGAGAATATGGTGCAAACTTCCACCCACAGAGCTCTAACTGACGAACAGCTCCAAAATATATGCTCTATAACCACCACTGGGACCCAGCAACAAGGGCATTCCTGAGACATGGTAGGGTAGCCCTGAGGCCAGAAAAACTATTCCTGCACAAGCCTCAACCCCCTCTGCTCCAACCCCAGGCACACCTCCGGTAGATGGCTCCCAGCCTGGCAACAGGTTGGCCACTGGAGCTGTTCCTCCAGACAGTGGTGTTCAAAACCGGAGCTTCCAGTCCTTCATGCTTCATTATCAGCTTTAGTTTAGCCAGCGCTACTCTATGTCTCCCCTTTTTCCACACAAGGTCGTCCTACATTGCATTTAGCGTCCTAAAGGTGCTTGAGGGAAAGTATTGTTACATTGGTGAAATAGTACTGGAGCCTCGGTAGCATGACCGTTTACTAAAGGGCATCCCAGTCCTGCTCAAGGGGGAGAGCACCAAAAGGCTTTTTGGGGTTGGAAGAAGGAGATCACCCTCTCAATATTACCAAATAGGATATCGTGAGTTTATGATACATATTTATAGCCAAGTAACAAAAAATGTCCTGCTCCCACCTAACAATTTGTTCACCAGGTGCTATGGGATGTGAAGGGCACTCCAGGCAGAGTGAAAAAAGACAGGCCTTTTGCCAGTTTACTCCTAGGCCTGAGCCGGCCTTGAAGTTGTCCGTTATGCATGTGATATCACCTATGCTGCCAGAATTTTCCTGATGTACACAAGTATATCATCCACATACAATGAGATGGCGCGTGTGATGCAGCCGACAGGTATGTCCCAGTCTAGAACAATTTAACAAAAAGGAGGGACCAGTAGCGTATCAAGGTCCCGCAGACGTGCTCTTAAACCTTAACTATTACAATCAAGTATGCAGTTCCTTTTATAGAAGGGATGAGAAAAAGATAATATTAAAAAAGATACAGTTGAGACCAAGGTGTCTGTAAGAGTCTTGCACCTCAGGAGCAAATGCCCTCGCACATCCAAAAGGGTGTCATGCTGCCTCATAGGGCTGCTCCTTGTCGGGTTGGTGCTGCAATGCCTGACCGGCACCCTCAAGGGGGTTCTTTGCCAGAGATCTTTTCTCTGATCCAGTATGTGAAGTGGATGTGGGGCTGATCTTGTAGATAAATGTGATAAGGTAGTGAGTATGTGAATCATGAAAACTAAAATAGACTAGGTGGGATTCTATGAATTATTTTAATCAGCGAGTCCCCCAGTCTGTTTAAAAAAATGAACGCTATCAATAGAGATAATGATCTGAGCCAATATGATGAAGCATGACACCCTTGATGAAGCATGACACCCTTTTGGGTGTGTGAGGGCACTTGCTCCTGAGGTGTGAGTCTCTTGCAGAGACCTCACTATGAACTCTTGCTGAAGGAGCTTTCTAAAATTGTCACTGCAGACTAGTGACTAATTTTACCAATTCTCATTGGCACACTGGTACACCCATATAATTCCCTTGTATATGGTCCTTAAGTACCCAGGGTATTGGGGTTCCAGGAGATCCCTATGGGTTACAGCATTTCTTTTGCCACCCACAGGGAGCTCAGACAATCCTTACACAGGCCTGCCACTGCAGCCTGAGTGAAATAACGTCAACGTTATTTCACAGCCATTTGTCACTCCACATAAGTAACTTATAAGTCACCTATATGTCTAACCCTCACTTGGTGAAGGTTAGGTGCCAAGTTACTTAGTGTGTGGGCACCCTGGCACTAGCCAAGGTGCCCCCACATCGTTCAGGGCAAATTCCCCGAACTTTGTGAGTGCGGGGACACCATTACACATGTGCACTGCACATAGGTCACTACCTAGGTGTAGTGTCACCATGGTAACTCCGAACATGGCCATGTAACATGTCTAAGATCATGGAATTGTCACCCCAATACCATTCTGGTATTGGGGGAACAATTCCATGATCCCCCGGGTCTCTAGCACAGAACCTGGGTACTGCCAAACTGCCTTTCCGGGGTTTCCACTGCAGCTGCTGCCAACCCCTCAGACAGGATTCTGCCCTCCTGGGGTCTGGGCAGCCCTGGCCCAGGAAGGCAGAACAAAGGATTTCCTCTGAGAGAGGGTGTTACACCCTCTCCCTTTGGAAATAGGTGTGAAGGGCTGGGGAGGAGTAGCCTCCCCCAGCCTCTGGAAATGCTTTGATGGGTACAGATGGTGCCCATCTCTGCATAAGCCAGTCTACACCGGTTCAGGGATCCCCCAGCCCTGCTCTGGCGTGAAACTGGACAAAGGAAAGGGGAGTGACCACTCCTCTGACCAGTACCTCCCGGGGGAGGTGCCCAGAGCTATTCCAGTGTGTCCCAGACCTCTGCCATCTTGGATTCAGAGGTGTTGGGGGCACACTGGACTGCTCTGAGTGGTCAGTGCCAGCAGGTGACGTCAGAGACCCCTTCTGATAGGTTCTTACCTCTCTTTGTAGCCAAACCTCCTTTCTTGGTAGCCAAACCTCCTTTTCTGTCTATTTAGGGTCTCTCTTCTGGGGTATTCTTCAGATAACGAATGCAAGAGCTCACCAGAGTTCCTCTGCACTTCCCTCTTCGACTTCTGCCAAGGATCGACCGCTGACTGCTCCAGGACGTCTGCAAAGCGGCAACAAAGTAGCAAGACGACTACCAGCAACATTGTAGTGCCTCATCCTGCCGGCTTTCTTGACTGTTTCCTGGTGGTGCATGCTCTGAGGGCTGTCTGCCTTCACCCTGCACTGGAAGCCAAGAAGAAATCTCCCTTGGGTCGACGGAATCTTCCCCCTGCTAACGCAGGCACCAAAAGACTGCATCACCGGTCCTCTGGGTCCCCTCTCATCCTGACGAGCGTGGTCCCTCGAACACAGGAGCTGGATCCAAGTGATCCCCACAGTCCAGTGATCCTTCAGTCCAAGTTTGGTGGAGGTAAGTCCTTGCCTCCCCACACCAGACAGCAAACCTGTGTACGGCATGATTTCCAGCTGCTCCGGCTTCTGTGCACTTCTCCAAGGATTCCTTTGTGCACAGCCTAGCCTGGGTCCCTAGCACTCCGTCCTGTAGTGCTCAACCCTCTGAGTTGGACTCCGACGTCGTAGGACCCTCCTTTTGTGACTCCGGTTTCACAAATCTTCTAAGTGCCTGCTCTGGTACTTCTGCGGGTGCTGCCTGCTTCTGCCGGGGCTCTCTGAGTTGCTGAGCGCCCCCTCTGTCTCCTCCTCCAAGGGGCGACATCCTGGTCCTTCCTGGTCCCCAGCAGCACCCAAAAACCTCTACCGCAACCCTTGCAGCTAGCACAGCTTGTTTGTGGTATTTCAGCAACATCCAGCACGCCGTGGGACATCTTCCATCCAAAGGAGAAGTTCCTAGCCCTTTTCGTTGTTGCAGAATCTATGGCTTCTTCCACCCGGAGGCAGCCCTTTTGCACCTTCATCCGGGGTTTCCTGGGCTCCTGCCCCCCCTGGACACTATTGCAACTCTTGGACTTAGTCCCCTTGCAGGTCCTTACGTCCAGGAATCTGTCTTCAGTGTTTTGCCGGTGCTTGTGGTTCTTGCAGAATCCCCCTATCACGACTATTGTGTCTTTCTGGGGTAGTACGGTAACTTTACTCCTACTTTCTATGGTCTTGGGTTGAGGTATTCTGGACACCCTTACTGTTTTCCTACAGTCCCAGCGACCCTCTACAAGCTCCCATAGTGATCCATTTGTGATTCGCATTCCACTTTTGGAGTATATGGTTTGTGTTGCCCCTAGACCTATGTTCACCTATTGCATCCTATTGTGATTCTACATTGTTTGCACTACTTTTCTTACTGTTACTTACCTGTTTTGGGTTTGTGTACATATTACTTGTGTATATTACTTACCTTCTAAGTGAGAGTATTCTCTGAGATACTTTTGGCATATTGTCATAAAAATAAAGTACCTTTATTTTTAGTAACTCTGAGTATTGTGTTTTCTTATGATATTGTGCTATATGATATAAGTGATATAGTAGGAGCTTTGCATGTCTCCTAGTTCAGCCTAAGCTGCTTTGCCATAGCTACCTTCTATCAGCCTTAGCTGCTAGAAACACCTCTATTCTACTAAAAGGGATAACTGGACCTGTCACATGGTGTAAGTACCACAAGGTACCCACTATAAGCCAGGCCAGCCTCCTACATTGGTGGTGCAGCGGTGGGATAAGTACTTGTAACTGTTTTACCACTTTATCATTTGGTGCTTTTGATAAGAAAATCTTATACCAAATAGTTCAGTATATGTACACTTAACCAAAACTGTTTACCTTTCTATTCTAAAACTTTTAACAAAGTTTCTGAAAAGTTTTGAAAACATTTTCCAAAGTATGAAAAAGTTTTTTCTCTGTGCTTTCTAAAGTCTAAACATTTTCTCTCACTATCCTTAAACCTTTTCTATCATGTCTATAGTAGAGCCCACTCCCAAAACTGTTAATGCAACATATGAGAGTTTGAACTGTAAAAGTTTGAGGGGTCTCTGCCTGGATAGAGGTTTGAGTATAGGTAAGAATCCTACAAAAGAGTTTCTCTTTAACGTGCTCATTGTAGATGACCAGAACCAGTATGGCCCATCTCAGGAGAGGTTAGAAAATGGGGAAGCTTCCCAGGCAGATTCAGAGGAGTGCCCTGAAGAAGCTGGGGAGGGTTCTTACAAGGTCCTGCCCCCTAGCAGGGCACCTAGTGACACTGGTAGTGTTAGAGGGTCCCACACCAGTAGGGCATCTTTCACCCCTAGAGGCCAGGTTACTAGGGTCCAGACAGATAGGGACAGGTCTCCCTCTGAAACTTCCCACATTTCCTCTGTGTCTAAACATTATGATGATAACTTAATGGAAAGGGAACTCAGAAAGCTGAGGGTAGAAGAGACCAGACTGAAGCTTAAACAGCAACAGCTGGCCTTAGATAGGGAATCCCTAGACATAGAGAGGGAAAGACAGAGGTTGGGATTAGTTCCCCATGGTGGCAGCAGCTGTATTTCTGATAGCAATCCTGTTAGAGAGCAATATTCCAGGAATCTGCACAAGATAGTCCCCCCTTACAAGGAGGGGGATGACATTTATAAGTGGTTTGCTGCACTTGAGAGGGCCTGTATGGTACAGTTGGTCCCTCAAAGGCAGTGGGCTGCTATCTTGTGGCTGTCTTTCACTGGAAAGAGTAGGGATAGGCTCCTTACTGTCAGAGAAAGTAATGCCAATAATTACAAAGTTTTGAAAGATGCACTCTTGGATGGATTTGGAATAACCACTGAACAATACAGGATTAAGTTCAGAGACACCAGAAAAGAGTCTTCTCAAGACTGGACAGATTTTGTGGACTGTTCAGTGAAGGCCTTGGAAGGGTGGTTGCATGGAAGTAAAGTTTCTGACTATGAAAGCCTGTACAATCTTATTCTGAGAAAGCATATTCTTAACAATTGTGTGTCTGACTTGTTGCAACAATACCCAGTGGACTCTGATCTGACCTCTCCCCAGGAATTGGGAAAGAAGGCAGACAAATGGGTCAGAACAAGGGTGAACAGAAAATTTCATACAGGGGGTGACAAGGATGGCAAGAAGAAGGATGGTAAGTCTTCTGAGAAGGGTGGGGACACAACTAAACATTCTGAGTCTTCATCAGGCCCACAGAAATCCTCTGGGGGTGGTGAGTCCA